>NC_140582.1:847912970-848252970 GCF_964204655.1 Triturus cristatus
TTTAAAATATGGTCACCCTAGTTCAGGCTTACCCTACACTAGCTTAAAGCACTCCGACTAACCCTCAATAGCCCTCGTTATACAGGCCCCTCCCATTGCAATCTTTGAAGAGCCCCTGTCTCGCTGCTGTGGGAGCCGGAGAATAGAGACCAGAGAGGCCGCTCCTCCCAGAGCTCTGAGATTGCTGCCATGGCCGGGCTGCACGCTCTGTTCCTGCTGTTGGTGAGTGTTTATGCCACCAGTGTTAAAAGGCTGCCTCAATTCCGGTGTACTCTCTTCCCTGGTTAGAGGTTGGTGTCTTGTTTCCAGGGAGGAGTTTTCGGGTGTGGAGTAAAAACATTTTTTGCCTGCACTAGTTGAAAGCGCTAAAGCAGGTCCCTCTAGCAGGAAAAGAGGTGTGCCGCGGGCTGCTAGAGGCCAGTACACAGACACAAGTAAAACAACACCAGCAGCTTGTGTGAGCTTGGGCGATCCATTGAAATGCTTCTCTGCATCCATCTGCTGCTACGGACTTAATGTCTCTGCTGGACTCTGGTTTAGCCCGCATGTTATTGGCTCCGGCGCCAAGGGGGGGTTTTCAATGGCGCATGATCTGAAGGTAAATTCACATGCCCATGTTGCCATGGTGCCCTCTCGGAGTCAGCACTTATGCTCTGTTCTGCACCTTGCAAAGTTGGCAAATGCTTAGTATGCGCAAGATTGCTTTCCATGTTCAAATCAACAAAACATTGTTTACTTACATTTCCTTGATGATAATACTTTCTAATGCGTGCATCTGTTTATTGCTGCAAATCGGGTGTAACTTGGGCAAGCTTTTAAAAAATTGTCCAACAATAGCGACTTTGCGCCAGCATGACAGGATTTTTGTCCCTTTTTTCATATCTACCTTTGCAGAAACTTGCACAGAGCGCAGACGATGTCGGGAGTGAGTCAAAAGAAGAAAGCTTGGGAGAGGATGTGGTCTGACGGCTAGAGCTGCTGACTTTGGTGCTGGAAACCAAGGTTCAAGCCTCGAGGTCGACTCCACATCCTGTGATTCTGGGCAAATCACCTAATTTTCTGTGCCTACCAAAAATTTTAAAAAATTAATGTGTCCTTTAGAGCCACTCCACCGTCCTTAGACCCACTTCACCATCCTTAGAAACACTCCACCATCTTTAAATGGAACTGTCTGCAAAATTATGTTTTGGCAGCCGAGGGGGTAGGGGCTGGGGGGCTCACAATAGTCATCACCTTGCACCTAATGGACAGGTATGGAGAGGGTCCAGTTTGACCATCAAAAAGTTAGAGTTCAAATATAATATTAGGTCATGGGGAGGGCCACTGGAATTATGCGATCCTGTGTTTGCTGCTGCTGCTTTATTTTGCATAATTATCCCTCCTCTGGCGCATAATCTGTAGATAAATTGTTTCTAACTCGAAAGGATCAAAGGTTACTAAACACTTGATATATGTTCACACGCTTTGGAAGACCCTCCACAGACATTAGCTGGTCATCTTTCAGTTGCTTATTTATATATTTAGTTGTTAGACTGGTACTAATAAGGTGACATTTTTGCCCAGACAGTATTACCATGTTAACAACTGCGAGACCTATTGCATTGCAACTGGTTGTCTTTTTTAGCTCATGATAGAATAGCTTAGCCGCCAGCCAGGAGTCCACTTCAACCAATTAAAATCATTTCCGTACACAATCACCTGTCATTGTGTATGTAGGCCTTGTGTGGTGGGATACCTAGGCACTGTTTAAAAGCTGCTTTGTTATTGCATGTTTGTTTCTACTTTAGCAGTTTCATAGTTTATTTTTCATATATTTCTGTTACCAGTTAAAAAGACCCAACTCTGTACAGCATGAATTTTAAATAGTTTGGCATAACAGTTTATTTCTTTTATATGTTTATTAGTATTACATAAAATCTTCGAATTGGAAATATTGACCTATTTACAGGTGTTATAATAAATACTTATCCCTGTGCAGGAATTGCTCGGAATAGGAATTTAGATATTTGCAGAGATTTTCTTTTGAAAATGTTCAGCAGTTGAATGGTGCTGAAGTGTATTGGAGGAAATATGTGGCACATCAAAACATGTGGATACAATTCCGCATTGTCTGGTGGAAAACTCTGTATTCCCCTCTTCCACCATGATACGCCCGTGTACCTCACCCTTTACCGCCAACTCGTTATCAGGCAACCGTGCTTCAGGGCTATGACCTGCTCTGGCTCCCTTCCTTAAAAGCGCGGAGGACAGCGTGGTTTATGCTTTGCACAACAGTTGTCATAATCGAGCAAAACTGCTAAAATAGAACGTTTAATCCCTCGAAGAAGGCAGTAGCTTTTTAGGGCCCCTGAAGTTGCAGGCATTAAAACTGGAAAGTAATACAGTACTTTAATTTATGTTCCTTAGACTGATTGGTTTATTTAAGCATTTTAAGGACATGGTCTGTAAACAACAAATTTATGCGGTGACTCACCAGCCAGTTATTTATAGCTAAAGTCAAACACAACCCGTGAATTTCCTTCCAGCTCTGCTCCCTCGTGAGTACTCCGTGTGTTGTTACAGTGATGCGGGGGAGGGGCGCGCTCTGACTTCGCCTACTGCAGTCTGTGCCTCCAAGAGGAATCCCAAGGGCTGTCCAGCCCTCGGCTGGGACGGGTCTTCTATATTTGACAGAAAAAGCGTACTTGTTCTTTATATACTCAGTGACCTTCCGTTCTGTTGATGGTTGACCGTTACTCTGCGTCTTGTGGATTTGAACGGTGAAAACTTTACACCTCTGCTATTCCCTGTTACCAACCTTCCGCAGTTGGTGAGGTTCATATAAACTTCATTTTAACCTGCAATTTAGGTCAGCCAACCCATGTGCTAGTTATAGACCGGAAAGAAAGTGGTTCTGAGAAACACTCTATTATTAAAGCTTAAAAAAACATTTTAACCAAGGGAGTGCCTAATGAAATAAAAAGTGGAAATGCATTTGATTTCTCTTCCCAGTAAAAGTTGCGCCAGAGAAACCATTCGTGTTTATCCCGAGTATTTCAACGAACTCATATTGAGCCCATTGTGATCCTAAAACAGCTCCTAAAATGTCGTTATTTAATTTTAAGCGCTTTGCTTCACAGGCAAACGCAGTCCTGAAACTAAGGACCTGATTACGAGTTTGGCGGTCTGACCGCCGTACCGCCATGGAGGCGTTCCGAAGAAGACTGCCTCGACCTCCCGCCCGTCGTATTATGATATCTCCGATAGGCTGGTGGCGGTCTTTCGGACAGCGGTGAATGTTTTTCCATATTTTTTGATGCATGGATGTATATTCTGACTGCACAAGTCTCAAGTGTATACATGTGATTGACACATGAAAAAATAACCTTTTCCCCATTGCTGAAGTCTGGACCATATGTGCCCAGTCCAGTCAATGGATAAATACTGCAAAGCGGACTTTCCTGGATTTCAGCACCAAAAGGGTTATTTTCTTTGGGGTCAATATGCTGCTGTGAAGGGGGGATCTGGAATAAGGGATCCACGTCAGAGACTGAAGGGAAGAAAAGAAAATGGGTGATTCTGCACCCCAACCGATGGCTCGAAGCAGGCGGTCCCACCGCCATGGTTGGCTCGTCGGAAAGCCATCTCAAAATTCTGACGGTGGAGAAACTTCTCTGTATTGCCCTTTGGCAGCTGATTTCCCCCAACCGATGTCGCAGCTGGCAATGAATGGTTGGTGGTGGCCCCGGTGCTAAAGTGGTCTTCCATTCTGAAATCCAACATCGTAATATGGCGAGCGGACCTCTTAATCGGCGGCGGTGAATCAGACGCCGATGTTACTGCAGCTGTTGAACTGCCAAACTCTTAATCAGGCTCTTAGTTATTAGTGATCCACACACCGGTAAGCTGGAAAAACAAGTACAAGGGCTTTACCAACTATTTTGTAATTTCCACAACACCTAAGCTGTGCTGTTTTACTGTCTGGGAGCACTGTAATAAAAAGCTAAAATGGTAACAAGATCTATGAAAAATATTTTGGTTTAGGAAATACAAAAACGGGTGCGCTCAGCTCCCATCTAGAGAATGTAATTCGATAAAAGATCCTCCATTATCGGGGTACATGTTATTTGCCCATTGAGGTTTAGTAGCCTGTCGTTGAGATTGCTGAACGTTACTATATGAGATGGAAAACGTAACCTCATGTAGCTGATCTTAGTCGTATTCACATACGCCAATCATGGCTTGATCAAATATTTTCCTTGTACATCTTTATTCTTTAAACTTTCGAAGTGCTTTAATCAGCCATGAGGGTGCATAACACGGCTCTTTTTATTTCGCTCTCTAAAGACTGCTTTAAAGATCTTATCTTCTTCAGAATACACAGGAAGATTGGCAAAGTAATTTTTGAACTACAGCTATTTAAAAAAAAATAAAGGCTACATCATAATTAGTATTGTTTGGAGTTCCTGAAATGTGATAAAGTTCTCCACACTTCAACTTTTCAAGTTCTTTTATGTCAGCCGTTTCAGACACTTGATATCCTACATCACTGGTTGTCTGGTGGTCTATGGCTGTGCTACAATTGCAGACCGCCTACAAGCATAGTGAGCTTTATTTGCCAGATCATGCATCCGATTGAATTTAATTGATTTGAACACCTGGGTTTTTTACATTTGCAGGCAAATTCAAGGGCTAATGCTAACTTCAACTAGATCCTTCTTCCCTGTAGCTTACATTGCCACTGTTCTGTGTTGCTAATGTGGCAATAAAACTGTCACACAACAATAAGCACAGTGACATTCCTACGAGATTACTTTTTCTCTGTTGAGGTTTCCTTCTATTTTACCATCCAAAATTTAACTGTCAAACACTCGTTTAAATAGCACTGATCAGTCATTTTGCTTCAGTTTCGCTGATCAGGTTAAAAATATTTGTAGTGTCTAATAAAACAATGGCTAAATGTCTTCCTAAAGATTAAGAAAAAAAATCTATTGCTTCTGCCAGAAAGATATTCCTTGTCCTTATTTGATAATCTGGCAATTATCTGATTCAAATCAAATGGAACCGTGGGCACTCTTTTTTTTTATTTTTGTTAGTTTTGGTGTATCGTTGAACTTGCTTTCCTTGGAGTCGACCTCGAATTGGCCAAAATGCTGGATGTTGCCTGCAATTCTCTAATTTGTTCTTCTAAGATGTCTTGGCCCTGGCCTTTTCTGCAGAGGCATCCAAGATGTTTGCCTTCCTTTGCTGGCTTTTAGGGCTAGACATCCTCTACTCCTCCTTACCAGTGGGAAAGTGCTTGTGCTCTCTATTCCAAACATGGTAAAATTTGTATACACTTAATTGACACTTTTAATTTATAAGTCCCTATTAAATGGTACTACATGTACCCAGGGCCTGTAAATTAAATGCTACAAATGGGCTGCAGCACTCATTGTGCCACCCACTAAAGTAAAAGCACTGTAAAACATGTATCAGGCCGATCATTGCAGCCTGTAGTGCAGTTTTAAACTGCCATTTAGACCTAGCAAAATGCACCTTTTGCCAAGCCTAAAACTTCATTTTTAATACTTATAAGTCACCCCTAAGGTAGGCTCTAAATGCTCTTGGGGCAGGATAAATGGTATTTAAAAAGTAGGACATGTGTACTTAAGTTTTACGTATCCTGGCAGTGAAAAGAAAAACCTATAATTTTTCACTGCAGCAAGGCTAGCTCTACCATAGACGAACAGTGGGTTACCTTATTACATTTAATAAGTGATAACTTAAGTTTGGGAACCAGTAGAGAACTGTAATTTCAAATCCTCTTTAATGGTAAAGCCGGATTTAAACTACTATTTTGAAAATGGCACTTTTAGAAAGTTCCTAAAAAGAAACGATTATTTTCAGTAATAGAAATAAATCCAATTCTGACACAATGTGTTACTATAAATTTGAATTAAAAAGAGTTCTTTATTAACAATCATAGTAGTGGGTAATATCAGAAAAAAATCAACATGCTAATGTGCTCAGGCAAATAAAAGTGACAAAAATAATCTGTTTGTCACAATTCAAATGACCACAAACAGCCCTATTAATTTCAGCACACACAAAAGAGAAGGGCCTGTGTGCACAGTCGACATTTCAATCCATTTGAATCACCATAATCCTGACAATTATAAATAAACACCTGAGGTACAACCAAATGGTCATAAATGTAATTTGTTACATAAGTCTGTCAATATAACAAGGTATATGATGATATTGACAATCACTTTAGTTGGAACCAATTTAACATCTGAGTATCGACCAACAAAAGGGGCCGGGCATGTAAGGATTTGTGTAATACTCTCAATGGATGAAGGTGTAGCCTTCAATGTTATGCTTGCTGGTTGGGAGAGAAGGAGTCAAAATCCACCGAACAGTGGAGCGTAGCACCAGGAAGTCTCAAAATACATCTACCATGGACGCCTATACAGGTTGTATACACACCTTAATGGGGAGAGGTGCAGCATGCAATATTACGGCTGCTAGTGGAGAAAATCAAAAAACGCCGGCAAGCTCTGCCGTTTGAAGACTAGAGATCCTTTTATTTCTCTCTAAACCTTCCCCCTGTCAACCTTTTCTTTTACTGAGTGATTACTGCCTCATCTCATTTCTTTCCTGCTCTCAAAAGTTTATTTTCGGCCATGAGAATATCATTGATTTTAGTCAATTTAGTTATGATGAAAAAAATTGGAAGTCATCAGAGAACTGTAATGTGGAAGGTGGAAATGACTCCAAGTCTCCCCTATGAAGTTTGCATTACTAGACTGTTTCGTACTTGTCAATGGAGAAACAACATGCATTTGGCATAATTTAATAAGCGTTGATTACAGTATCCGCAAGAATTGTAATGCTCTTCTTGATACCAGTCATAGGAGGATTTTACAGGGAAAGAGTTGGAAATCAACATTTGTTTAGGTTTGCATATGTGACATCACATAGGTAATTATCTCTAAATGTGTTTCCAAGATAATTTATATCAAAAACAGCAAGAATCCATGTTCACACCTGCCCAACGCTTACAATTTATCCAAGGCATCCATAATTTCGTACCATGGGTTGGTGCCATAATGTCAGGGTGAGAGGAAAGAGAGAGGGAAGAGAGAGGCGAGGGAAGTGTTTACAGTTGCCATCCTGGATCCCATCGCCACCCTGGGTAACTTTTCTCCTTTGGCAGCTCTGGATCCTCTCCACCTGATTCACCGAGGAGATCCGCATAATGAAGGAGGCTGTGAGACTGACGGGTAATATCCAGAACCGGGGAAAGAGGAGCAGAGGTACTTTCTCCCCATCTGTATCCAGGCACCAACTCCTCTTGGACCCATTTGCTACGCTCACTTTCAGATATGCTGATGGAATATGTTCTCATCTCGTTTTGTTGCTGATTAATCAGAGAGCAGCTTTGTAAGCGCTCAGCCCATTCAGTCCTTTTTTTAAACAGCCAATCAGATAAATGGTGAAGGAAAGCTCCCATGCATTTGTCCAGTGCCATACCATGACAGTAATATTATCTTTCATACGAGACAATGTTTATTGGTGTCTCTCCCTCATAGACATATGACCCCTTTGTATATGTAGCAATTAAATAACCTTGCATAATGTGACAAAATTACCCACCCCTGGCATAAAATGGTAATATTACCACTGGTATAGGATACAGTAGTATCTAGCCCTTAATGACAATAATGCCCTGAGGCTAGGCATTAGATAGCCATTTGATATCCTGGCATATATGGGTGAAAAGAGCCTCATGCACACCGTATTGTGCACATTTTGGAAAATACTTTCTGACATATGCTGCAGCAATAACCATTGGCACATTGTGACAAAAATGCATCTAAGCTTATGATGCGCCCAAATGCTGCCTTGGGTACAATGCTCTAATATCTCTCTCATGAATACATTGTATATTATGTATAGCATATAATGCAATAGTTCCCTTTGATGTTTCATGTTCCGGCAGATATTGAAATTAATCGTTGCTAAATCATGTACATAATACCTATAATTTGATATTTGTACCCTGTGGATTCTGTGGTGATAGTGCTCGCTACCGTAAATGATTGCAGAACCATTTGTCATACATATTTAATTAAGTACACTGGCGTATTTCAGGACTATTTGTGGCATAACTGATTAACAACCTTCTTTATAATACATATTGAATGATATGGGCTCTTGGTTAAGTGATCTTTTCTTATCACACTAAGCAGATATATTTCTGTCACTTCATATTCAACGTTATTAGTATGACTTATGCTGTGATCTTTTTTAATACCATTTTACACTTAACTGCTAATACAATTTGACGTTTTCAAGCTGTGCTTTACACCCTCATTCAACTAAGTGATTGAATTTCCCCACACGTAACTGGTTGATTTTGTGAAAATAAATCAAAGTTTAGGTGACTTTTCAGCAGGTCAGCCATTTATGTTTGTGCCTGCTGTACAGTGCAATGGGCAAAAGTCGAAAACATGCTGTAGTAGACCTACATACATCTTTGAAGCACATTTCAGAATTGTATTGGATTCGCAAATGATCCAAGGCGTACTCTTGAAATCCATGCTAGTCGTTATTTACCAGAAAGACCCTGTGTAATATTTACACATGCATAATTTCCTCCAGGGCCGGACTGGGAACCAAAACCGGCCCTGGCAAAGTGCTCGGCCCGGTCCCCCTGGGGCTTGGGGGTGCTGCCGAGCTCTTTGCCAGGGCCGGTTTTCAGCCGATTTTGTTACAGGGCCCATCGGCCCTGTAACCAAAACCGGCCCCCACCCGTGCGGCGCACCGGGGGATTGCCCGGTGCCCGCTACAGCCAGTCCGGCCCTGATTTCCTCCATAGGCAAATTTAAATTGCTTTTTTCTGCCCTACTAACATTTTTTTTACCTGCGGAGAAGAAACCCTTTCAGCAAGACCCCCATTAAATATTGAGGTGATCCTTCCCAATTAAAACCCTGAAAATACACTTCTTTCATTGACTGAATTGAATTTGCAAGTGTTTCCCGATTGAGAAAGGACATCCAAGGGCTATGTGAATACCCACAAACATTAAATTCTCTGGGGGTTCACTTAATTTTGCAGAAGTAGGGGCACTCTGACCTGCCAATGAGTTCTCTTAAATTCAAATATATTGGAGGAATTTTCACATTTTTTTGCGGGGTAATATTCTGAAGTCCTGAATCTGTTAACAAGGATGGACAATGTGTCTTTCAAAATGTGTGCACCTTTGTGGAACGTAGGTGCAGTATACCATCTGTGAATCATGTCCTAACTGTTGTGCAGATTTCTGCAGTAAATAGGCTCGAGGTGTGTAGTGTCAATTTGGACATCTGTGTCATAGCAGTCAGTCTATGTCTAAACGAGGAGTCTGTGAAGTTTTACAGCTTAAGAGGCCTTAGAGAACATGCCAGAGGCAGACACTTAGTTCAGGATTGCCTTCCCTGTTCACTCCTCGTTCTTAAGCCGGTTGGTGACATGGAAATAATTACAATTCTAGTTTGTAACCTTCTTGCCCTCCCCTCATGATGAGGCATGTTCAGCCTGTCTCCCGCGGTCACATCCTCTCCACAGCACAAGTACTGCACCAATTTTGAACTGGTAGCTTAGGCTAGAATCAAAGAGGTTCTATAACTACATGGTGCTTCCATTTGAAGGACACCACAGTTATCTTTGGTTTGACTTGCCTCAGCTTTAGGACAGGCTCATATATGGTTGGTGCCTGCTGACTTCCTGGTTTGCATCCACACCTTTACTAGTTGGAGTAATCACTGTTGTCCTCTCAGCTTACCCAGTTGCCATAAGATAGTAAATAAAAGCAGGAAATTATGGCAGGTACCTGTAAAAGCACCTATCCTGCAGCTATCTGTCCACCTCACCCCATGGTCAAGCTTAAAATTCCTACCTTTTGGTGTCTCTAAAATAATACTCTACCAACAATGCACAAGGAACCGAATAGCCTCTTTCTCGTGCATAAGAAGGCACTTAAAGGCCTCCTAAATGGAAGGAAAGTGATATACAGTACAATACACATCAATGGGTAATAATTGTTTTGGTTAATCCCTGATACAATTCGATGAAAGAATCATTAAGCAACTTTAACATCGATTTTAGTTAATTAAGTACTTCAATTCTTGTGAGATAAACATGTCGTGATTAAAGCCTATATGAGAAGAAACCTAGCATAACAATCTAAATGAGGCCCTGTATTAAACTTTTCAGCCACCGTGTGGCAATAACTGAGCCAATTCCTTTTAGAGAAGGAGGAACCAAGGTAGATTCAGGAGGGTGGATTAATGCTTGATCTTTAGGATAGCAATTGACTTAATCAAATTAGTTCAGCTTAGATTATTTTATGAAAAAGTTTGTGAATATCCTGAAAGTCTTGCCTGGATCTCGCTCTCCTGGACCTACGTTGGGCACCCTCAAATGTATCTGCAATGATTGTCAAGATGCTTATGATGCTATTATCGATTGCAAGTAGTACACTCATTCTTCCTTTCGCAATCCACTTGGATTCAATTCTTACCCTCCTTGCTGCCAGACTGTTTCCGTTCCAGGTCTTTGTCATTCCACCCTTTACAATAGACCATTTAAATGTAGCTGTGTTCAGACGTCATAGAATGATGCTCTTACTTAAGACCTGATCTAGTTAATTTGAGATGGTATACCTGCAACACTGACCTATAAAAGCTGTATGAAGAATACATCTATACAGCATTTGAGAATTGTAATTTTTCCCAGTTAAACATCATAAAGCAGACCCTGCAATATCATATTTGTCATTAAGTGGGCCAACTGTATGTAATCAGTACATTGCAAATCATCAATGAGTTCAGGCTAGGTGCGTTTATAATGCACAGTACTCTGAGGTTGCTCCTCCCTATGCTTGAGCCATCTAAGACGTTACATGTCTGCTTTGGATTTTAAATTCACCAATGATGATAATAACACTAAATGGAATCACAAGTGGCCTGTTATATTGCGATAAGCGCAGTATTTCCTATCACCACACATATCGCCGTCAGAAGTTTGGTGACTAACCCCATGACCCTACAGTATTTACCAATACATTTCGACAGGTCAAAACTGCTGAAATTAATTTGGAGGAAAATCCCTGGCAATTGCCAGGACATGCAGGTTTTGGTGGATTAAGCACCAGAATCTACATTTTAGTCGACATCAACCAAAGGGGGGGGTCGCAGATGGGGGGAGGCATGCTTGTACTTGAGATTTATTTATTCCGACCTCCTGGGGTCTGATCAGTGTCAATCCAAATATTTTATTAGTGGAACATTTCACTTCTTTCACACTATTTAAAAACATTAGGGTGCCGATTCTGATCCTGTAAAACCCGGGTACGAATGGTCGTACGGAGCGTTTTCTCCGTACGACTCGTACCCGGGAAATCCTCCTTACAAACCAGCAAGTACGAATCGTACAGAAATACCATTTCCGTATGATTCGTACAAAAGTACGTGTGGCGAAAAAATACCCACCATTCCGATCCGGGACATCGCGTACGTGACGTCCGGACAGAGTCAGGCAGCGTTTTACGGACCAGCAAGTACGATTCGTGCCTACGTCACTCCGCACGGACCATTTTTTACGGCAGCCAAAAACTGCCGGGAAATTGAGGACGAAGCGAAGAAGGAGCACCGGTACGCGACGGACAGCCATGGACCCCATCCTACGTGTCATCCCGGCCCTCCTAGCCTACGACCTGGTGCACAGAAACCGACGCAGACGCCGCAGAAGGTCAGAACACCCAGGGGCAAAGGGGGGGGGGGGCAGGGGCAGGAAACATAACCCCCACCCAAGTTAAATTGTAAATATGGCCTGTACATACATGACCTCCTGTCTCTGGTCACTTCGGGGGGGCCGTGTCCACCACTCCCTACGTACCGTCACAATGGAAGTGGACGTGGACGCGTACCTGTCACCACGACAATGGTGGTACGGACCGTACCCACGCTATGGGGGCGTGGGTATGGCCCGTACCACCATTGGAGTGGTGATGGAGGTGTACGCGCCGTAGCCACGCCCCCACAGCGTGGGTACGGCGCGTACACCTCCATCACCACTCTGATGGTGGTACGAGCCGTACCCACGCTATGGGGGCGTGGGTACGGCCCGTACCACCATTGGAGTGGTGATGGAGGTGTACGTGCCATACCCACGCTGTGGGGGCGTGGGTACGGCCCGTACCACAATTGTTGTGGTGATGGAGGTGTACGCGCCGTACCCACGCTGTGGGGGCGTGGGTACGGCCCGTAGCACCATTGTTGTGGTGGAGGGGTACGCGCCGTAGCCACGCCCTCAGAGCGTGGGTCCGGCGCGTACCCCTCCCTCACCACTCCAATGTTGGTACGGGCCGTACCCATGCCCCCACAGCGTGGGTACGGCTCGTACACCTCCATCACCACAACAATGGTGGTACGGGCCGTACCCACGCCCCCACAGCGTGGGTACGGCGCGTACACCTCCATCACCACAACAATGGTGCTACGGGCCGTACCCACGCCCCCACAGTGTGGGTACGGCTCATACCACCATTGGCGTGATGGAGGTATACGCGCCGTACCCACGCTGTGGGGGCATGGGTACGGCCCGTCCACCATTGTTGTGGTGATGGAGGTGTACGCGCCGTACCCACGCTGTGGGGGCATGGGTACGGCCCGTACCACCATTGTTGTGGTGATGGAGGTGTACGCGCCGTACCCACGCTGTGGGGGTGTGGGTACGGCCCGTAGCACCATTGTTGTGGTGATGGAGGTGTACGCGCCGTACCCACGCTGTGGGGGCGTGGGTACGGCTCGTACCACCATTGGAGTGGTGATGGAGGGGTACGCGCCGTACCCACGCCCTCAGAGCGTGGGTCCGGCCCGTACCACCATTGGAGTGGTGATGGAGGGGTACGCGCCGTACCCACGCCCTCGGAGCGTGGGTACGGCCCGTACACCCTATGAATGCGGGGTTAGGGTCCGTCCCACCCGTACCCCTACGGCACCAGTACAGAATGGATACAAGGCGTACACATGCCACAAATGTTGGCATAGGGCCTGGTAAAGCATATAAGCAGTATATTGGTGTGTGTGTATGCACAGGACAGCAGTGTACTGCACCAAGGGGGCGGGTGGGTGGGTGGTGGGTGGCTGCAGAGGACTCCCAGCAGTGGACAGAGACATGGGGGTGGGTGCCCAGGACTCCCAGCAGTGCCCAGACATATGAGGGGTGGGTGCAGAGGCCTCCCAGCAGTGCCCAGACATATGAGGGGTGGGTGCATATCACTCCCAGCAGTGCCCAGACATATGAGGGGTGGGTGCAGAGGCCTCCCAGCAGTGCCCATACATATGAGGGGTGGGTGCAGAGGCCTCCCAGCAGTGCCCAGACATATGAGGGGTGGGTGCATATCACTCCCAGCAGTGCCCAGACATATGAGGGTGGGTGCAGAGGCCTCCCAGCAGTGCCCAGACATGATGGGTGGGTGCATATCACTCCCAGCAGTGCCCAGACATATGAGGGGTGGGTGCATATCACTCCCAGCAGTGCCAAGACATATGAGGGGTGGGTGCAGAGGACTCCCAGGAGTGCCCAGACATATGAGGGGTGGGTGCAGAGGCCTCCCAGCAGTGCCCAGACATTTGAGGGGTGGGTGCATATCACTCCCAGCAGTGCCCAGACATATGAGGGGTGGGTGCAGAGGCCTCCCAGCAGTGCCCAGACATATGAGGGGTGGGTGCAGAGGCCTCCCAGCAGTGCCCAGACATATGAGTGGTGGGTGCATATCACTCCCACCGGTACGTTTCAATTCACCATCGCTGATGTGGGTGGCATGTCCCTGACCATGTTCAGCCGTGTCCTGCATGATGTTTTAGAAGCCATGTTGGAGCACCTAGATGAATTCATCCATTTTCCAAATCGTGAGCAGTTGACAGGTATCAAGGGTGAGTTCTATGCCCTGGGAGGGATGCCCCATGTAATTGGGTCCATTGATGGGACACATGTGGCTTTGGTACCACCACAGGCACAGGCGGTAGCCTATCGCAACTGCAAACATTACCACTCGATAAATGCCCTTGTGGTGTGTCTTGCTAACATGCTGTTTTCCCATGTCTGTGCACGTTTTCCAGGGTCAGCACACGATGCCTACATCATGAGGCGTAGCAGGGTGCCAGAAATGATGCTGCAGCTGCACAACGAACGAGCATGTCTTGGTGGTGGGTAGACTCTGTTTGGCCAGTATTCAGCGGTATCTTAGTATGTGACGGCATCTCCTGACCCACTTCTTTACATGATGTTTCCATGTAGGGGACTCTGGCTATCCCAACATGCCATGGCTGGTGACGCCTCTCCGCAACCCGAGAACAGCTGCAGATCACCGTTACAACAACGCCCATGGGCAGACCAGGCGAGTGATTGAGAGGACGTTTGGCCTCCTGAAGAGCCGATTCCGTTGCCTCCACAGGACCGGCGGGTCCCTCCCATATGCACTGGTGAAGGTCTGCAAAATCTTCCTCGTGTGCTGCATGCTGCACAACATGGCAGTGGAGAAATCTGTGCCACTCATCCTGGATCCCGATGAGCAGGAACATCCACCCGTGGAGGACGACGGCCTTGGTCACGAGGCAAGTGAGGAGGAGGAGGAGGAGGAGGACATCCGGAGTCAGCTCATATGCAACTTCTCATAATGGTGAGTCCCTGGGTCTGAGTGTGCACGCTTGGAGCCTTGTGTGGCATGTGTTGCAATGTGTGTGTCCAGCTGACTTTATGCTAAGTGACTTTGAGGTGTGTGCTGATGTCACTCGAGTGCTGATGTCATTCCTCACATTTTAGCTGACACACTCAATTGACAACTAGCATGGTGTCAACCTTATTCATGTACAGTACATGACCATGCATGCGGATGACTATGTTTTTCCTGACTTCTTGTGTGTCTCTCATCCCCAGGTAGTTGTGCATGCTGTCTGCTTGTGGCATCGTTGTGCTCCTGGTATTCCTCATGAGTAATGCAACGTGTGCTGAATCAGCGTTACATGCACGGACATGGTGTAAAGTCTCCTTTGGGTAAGGATTGCAGCAAGGCTTTTTGGGTGTGGTAGTTGTTTGTAATGTGTGGGCACTGCTCCTGTGCAGGTTTTGTTACTATGCATACATGTCGACTCACCATGGGGCACATGACATGTAGCATGACTCACATGAATTGATAGTCACACTTCGTGACAGTCATCTGTTATGGGATTGTGGTTTTTGATGAAGGCATCAATGTGTGTACAACTTCCCTCGGAAACATACGCAAGGCTACGGGTGGACATATTGCGGGACATCCCCATAAGAGGCTCAATGGGGAATTGCAGATTCTCCGTGTGCAGCAGGGGATGTTTGGCTCACCCCCTTCACTTGTGTGCCACTCCCATGGATTTACAGCATCTGTGGTGCGAAGGGGGTGTCCAGTGTAGGTCCCACATGTTAATCCAAAAGACCTGTGAGTCTGTTATTATTGATGCATTTCCATAGGTGTGAGCCTGAGTAATAAAGGTGTTCCTCAGCCTCCAAGGTGCCTCATCTCTGTCAATGCAGGTCTCTTGCCACTGTGCATGCGCCATCTCTGGCATGGTTGTCAAGGATTGTGCATATGAGTCTATGTGTAGATTAGCAACCTGCATGCTGTTCTACATGTATTTCATTCTCTATTGTGCATGAAGTCCATGGCTGTGTATGTGTTTTGGTATGTTGGTCCCCACAACGGGTCGTCAACACCTTCTGGGGTCTGTTTCCTGTGCGCAGCTTGGCCTTCAGTTTCATGATCCGGTGTGTCATCTTTGGGGATTGTGCATCCTTTGTCTCTGGGTGTGCCATTGAAAACCGGCCACTCCTTCCTTGACATACACCTGTTGCAGTAGTCCTTTCTGACATCCTAGTCTTTGTGTGGAAATTGTGGCATAGTTCCCAGGACATGCTGCCTGCTGTTGCAGCCACTGCAGCAAAGGCACACAAAGTTTCCTGATTTGGCAACACACACACATCAAAGATGCTCCTCCCTTCCTCCATCAACCCATTCATTTGGCTGTCATCAGCTTGTCTGTGCCACAGTTGCGGCCACGCGTTGCCAAAGGCTGTACCGTCGGCACATGCATCGTGCACATTGCACGAGCCTCATGTCCTTGCATGACCCACATCACACTACAGTCTGATGTTGCAGCCACCCTCCAAGCAATGTCCATCCACACATCTGCCGCCAGCTCTCAGGCATACACTAAGCGCACACACAACACCTTTGCATGATGAGTGTGCAACTCCGACTGCCTACACAGCGCTGCCACGCCTTCCAGGCCCTGTCACACCCACCAGGTCATGTCCCTCCTACTCCCCACCGGCTCTGTACCCCGGCAAGGCCATGGGAGTGGGACTCAAGGCTTCTGCATGTAGTATGCTGTCGTTGTGAGGCACATGGCACAGGTATCATCTCTCAGCGTGTCAATCTACAATGTGTCCAGGACCCCCCTCTCCACCATCACATGCGCACACAACCTCATAATCAACTCGTATGCCATTGACAGCCAGGTGCTCCTCGCCCTCACCAAGGACGCAGACATTGCCAGTTCCAATATTCTAGATAGCATGAGATCCATTGATGAATGGCAGAAGAGCAGCCACCTGAGGCTGGACTTGTACAGGACTGAGGTCAACATCTGAGGATTGTCCCCTTACAGCTGGGTCAACTGCTTGTGTCCCACCCGCAGAAGCTCCGCACAAGCACCCAGTGTCCATGCACACAAGATGGTGTGCATCATGGATTGCTTGCTCACATTTGCCATGGTAATCACCAGCATCTGTGCCTCAGACTGCAACACCCTCTGCATTATGCACATGATCTCCAGATAGATCCACTCCAAGGAAAGACGGACCATCCCCCAGGTCCACGACAACATCCGTGTCAAATACTGCCCTGCCCTCTACGGGGCAGCCACATCCAAACTCCCAGGACACTTGTCCACATCCAGGCTGCATCTGCACACCTCAGCTGCAACATCCCGCGCCCCAGCCACATCACCGTCCAGCAGAGATAGCTGCAATGGATCACTGTGTGCTGCAGGATGACCTTCAGACTCCCCACCCACACTCAGGAGGCAGGCCACAACCCCGACCCAACACCAACCTTGTACCACTGTCATCCGAGAACCCGTAGTGCCATCTCCGTGCATCCAACCTTGACCTGGCCACCATTCTTCAGATCCACCGTACTCCAGCATGCAGGACATAGTTCTCCCACCTGGGAACACATACCTGGGACTCCCTCCCCGGGAACCTCCAAATGAGGCACAACCTCTACGCCTTTTTCGGACCATTTTCCCGACGCAATTCGTATGTATTTTTCACGTACGAATCGTACTTCGCAGTTTGTACGGTACTTGTACGATTCGTACGTGAAAATATACGGATACGAGTCGTACGCAATTTTTTTTACCCAGATCGGAATCGGCACCTAGATGTTTTAATGTGTGCCAAGGTGTTTTCCAAATCTCAAGAATGTTGTCATATCCGGCCCTGATTCAGAGGACAGGGGAAATCACGCTCCCTGTTAAGCTTTGCACAGGTATCAGAAGTCTTAGTTGTGCAATAGTCATGATATCCCGCTTTTTTGCCCTGGCTAATTTTGCCAGATAAAGCCTATTGAAATTTATCTGGGAAAATCCTTGTAAAAAGGCGAAACTTGCAGGTTTACAATCAATCAATCAATCAATGACACTTATAAAGCGCGCTACATACCCGTAGGGTCTCAAGGCGCTGGGGGGGGGGGCGGGGGGGTTTTGCCGCTACTGCTCGAACAGCCAGGTCTTCAGCTTCTTCCTGAAGGAGAGGTGGTCTTGGGTCAGGCGCAGGTCGGGAGGGAGGGAGTTCCAGGTCTTGGCGGCCAGGAAGGAGAAGGACCTTCCTCCTGTAGTCGCTCTTCGGATGCGGGGGACGGCGGCGAGGGCGTGGTTGGCTGATCGGAGGTGGCGTTTGGGAGCGTAGAAGTTGACTCGGCTGTTGAGGTAGCTCGGGCCTTGGTCGTGTAGGGCTTTGTGTGCGTGGGTGAGGAGGCGGAAGGTGATTCTTTTGTTGACGGGGAGCCAGTGAAGGTCTCTCAGATGTCCGGAGATGTGGCTGGTTCGTGGGATGTCGAGGATGAGTCTGGCTGAGGCGTTCTGGATCCGCTGGAGTCTCTTCTGGAGCTTGGCGGTGGTACCGGCGTAGAGGGCGTTGCCGTAGTCCAGTCGGCTGGTGACGAGGGCCTGGGTGACGGTCTTCCTGGTCTCGGTGGGGATCCACCAGAAGATCTTCCGTAGCATGCGTAGGATGTTGAAGCACGCCGAGGAGACGTTGTTGGCTTGCCTGGTCATGGAGAGGGAGGAGTCCAGGATGAAGCCCAGTTTTCGTGCATGGTCTGTCGGTTTGGGTGCGGTGCCCAGGGCGGGAGGCCACCAGGAGTCGTCCCAGGCGGAGGGTGAGGAGCCCAGGATGAGGACCTCCGTCTTGTCCGAGTTCAGTTTCAGGCGGCTGGTCGTCATCCACTGGGCTACCTCTTTCATCCCTTCGTGCAGGTTGGCTCTGGCGGCGGCGGGGTCGTTGGTCAGGGAGAGGATCAGCTGGGTGTCGTCGGCGTAGGAGATTATGCTGAGGTTGTGTTTGCGTACGATGGCCGCGAGGGGGCTCATGTAGACGTTGAAGAGGGTGGGGCTCAGAGATGATCCTTGGGGGACGCCGCAGATGACTTCGGAGGCCTCTGACTTGTACGGTGGTAGGCGGACTCTCTGTGTTCTTCCGTCGAGGAAGGAGATGATCCATTCCAGCGCCTTGTCCTGGATTCCGATGTTGCTGAGGCGCCGTACTAGGGTGCGGTGGCAGACCGTGTCGAATGCCGCGGAGAGGTCTAGGAGGATGAGGGCCGCTGTTTCTCCATTGTCCATCAGGGCTCGGATGTCATCGGTGGCGGCGATGAGGGCGGTCTCGGTGCTGTGGTTGGCTCGGAAGCCGGACTGTGAGGGGTCGAGGGATCCGTTCGTCTCGAGGAAGGCGGCCATCTGCTTGTTGACGGTCTTCTCGATGATTTTGGCTGGAAACGGGAGGAGCGAGATGGGGCGGTAGTTCTTGAGTTCGGTGGGGTCCGCTGTGGGTTTCTTGAGTAGAGCGCTGAGTTCGGCGTGCTTCCAGCTCTCAGGGAAGGTGGCGGTGTCGAAGGATGTGTTGATGATGTCTCGCAGGTGGGGTGCGATGACCGCGTCAGCCTTGTTGAAGACGTGGTGAGGGCAGGGGTCGGTCGGTGCTCCGGAGTGGATGGAGTTCATCGTGCGGATGGTGTCTTCGGTGCTGATCGGGGTCCAGGCGTGGAGGGTGGTGGTGGGGGGTGGTTGTTCGGTCATGGTGTGCGTTGGTTGGTTGTTGAAGCTGTTGTGTATGTCCGCGATCTTGTTGTGGAAGTATGAAGCGAGGGAGTTGCAGAGGTCTTGCGATGGGGTTATGTCGTTGTTACCTGCGCTGGGGTTGGAAAGCTCTTTCACGATGTTGAAGAGTTCCTTGCAGTTGTGTGCGTTGTTGTCCAACCGGTCCTTGAATGCTGTTTTCTTGGCGGCGCGGATCAGCTGGTGGTGTTTCCGGGTGGCAAGTTTGAAGGAGGTCCAGTTGTCCGGTGTCGGTTCCCTTCTCCAGACTTTCTCGAGGGCTCGGCAGTTCTTCTTGGAGCTCTTGAGTTCATCGGTGAACCATGGGGCCTTCTTGCTGCCGGGTCTGCTAGGCGGGGTCCTCAGTGGGGCGAGTTCGTCCGCGCAGTTGCTGATCCATTTCGTGAGGTTGTCGGCGACCTGGCTGGGGTTCGCTGAGCTGGCAGGAGGGTGCTGGCTCAGGGAGGTGGCGAGCTGGTCTGCTGTGATCTTGTTCCAGCTTCTGCGGGCGGCCTGTTGCTGGTGGTGGTGGGTCGTCGTTCTCTTGAAGGTGAAGTGGACGCAGCTGTGGTCCGTCCATTGAAGCTCAGTGGCGTGGCTGAAGTCGATGTCTGTGCTGGAAGAGAAGACTGCGTCGAGTGTGTGTCCGGCGAGGTGGGTGGGGTTGGACACCAGTTGCTTGAGTCCCAGGTTGGCGAGGTTGTCGAGCAGGGTGCTGGTGTTGCGGTCGTTGTTGTTCTCTAGATGGAAGTTGAGGTCTCCCAGGAGGATGTAGTCAGCGGAGGGGAGGGCGTGCGGGCTGACGAAGTCGGCGATGTCCTCGCTGAATTGTGTGCGTGGTCCAGGGGGTCGGTAGATCAGTGTGCCTCTGAGGGTGGTGTTCGGGTTGGTGTGGATCTGGAAATGCAGGTGTTCGGCGCTGGTCAGGGTGTTGTCAGTGCTGGTCGTGAGACGGATGGTGTTCCTGTGGACGATGGCGATGCCTCCTCCCATCTGGTTGGCGTTTCGGTCCCTCCGGACGATCTTGTAGCCCTCTGGGATAGCGATGGCGATGTCGGGAGCTGAAGAGGCGTTCATCCAGGTCTCCGTGAGGAAGGCCACGTCAGGGGCTGTGGCGTCTAGGAGGTTCCAGAGTTCGATGGCGTGTCTGTGGACGGAGCGGGTGTTGAGCAGGATGCACTTGAGGTGGGTGCTGCTGGTGTTTGACTTGGCGGGTGTTGGTGCGGGGCAGGTCCGGATGCAGGAGAACTTGCAGGCGTGGCAGCTGAAGGGTCCGTGGGTGCGTCGTGGTGTGGCTTGGTGGCACTCTGGGCGTCGGCCGGTGTTGAGTGCGCTGAGGGTGGCGGCTGAGTACGTCCTGCGGGTCGGTCGGGGTCTTCGAGGTCCAGGGGTCCTGGCGCTGGTCGCGGTCCGGTCGCGGACGGGCGCAGACTGGCTTACCTTTGGCGCGCCTTCAGCGCACAATCGGCGCGCCCGCTGCGCGTGACCGCTGCGCGATCGCACGGTCGCCATTTAAGGCGAAGTGCGCGGGTGGGCGGAGCAGCTGGGAGGCGGGAGCGGGGAGGGTTACAGAAGAGAAAAAAGGGGCGGGGACAAGCGGCGGTGGCGGGAAGGGAGGGCGGAGGGCGGCGAGGTGGGCGGGCAGCAAGGAAGGAGAGTCAAAACACGGGCAAAATGAAGTTAAGCTACACAGGCACAAATATTCGACAAAACAAGGGAAAAAAGAAGTTTAAACAAACACAGGCACAAATAAACGACAAAACCAGGCAAAAACAGTCCCCGCAGCGGAGGCAGCCGGCAACCGGCAACGAGGCAGCAGCGAGGCAGAGGGCAGGCAAGGGGCACACGCAGCAGCTGGTGGCCGTGCGGCGCGGGGGTGTCCCACAAGTGGGTCACACTCACCTGTGTCGCACGGTCGCCATTTAAGGCCAAGTGCGCGGGTGGGCGGAGCAGCTGGGAGGCGGGAGCGGGGAGGGTTACAGAAGAGAAAAAAGGGGCGGGGACAAGCGGCGGTGGCGGGAAGGGAGGGCGGAGGGCGGCGAGGTGGGCGGGCAGCAAGGAAGGAGAGTCAAAACACGGGCAAAATGAAGTTAAGCTACACAGGCACAAATATTCGACAAAACCAGGCAAAAACAGTCCCCGCAGCGGAGGCAGCCGGCAACCGGCAACGAGGCAGCAGCGAGGCAGAGGGCAGGCAAGGGGCACACGCAGCAGCTGGTGGCCGTGCGGCGCGGGGGTGTCCCACAAGTGATATAAATACCAAGTCTGCATGTCGTGCCTTATTCCACCGTGTTGTATTAGTATTTACCACATAGACGCTGGAAGTAGGGTTGCAGGGGGGGCTGCAGCATCCCCAAAATAATTATGCTGGAGTTCAGAAGGTGAATGAGAAATGAAGAGGACGTTAAATTGAGTTTTTATCTTGTCACATTTGCTAGTGCGTTCCAAGATAGAGGTAAAATGTCACACTGTCTTCTAATAAATTGCTGCTTAGTCTTTAAACATTGAGATGGGTGTTTACATTTCTTTTTCTGACTGCAAATTGATAGGATTTTGTAAAGTGGACTTGCTAGGTTACAATGAGTGTGAATGGAAAGCTGTAGGATTTTTTTTTTGTGACGTAGCTAAATTTAAATATCTGTAAAACTATACAAATATGTCCAAATATATCAGCAGTTAGGAAAGAACAAATGAAGCACTTTTTTGGTAAGTGTGATAGAAACAAACATTTTAATAGAGTTAAAAAAAAATCAAGATACTTTACTTGGTGATTTGCAAATGATAAATATTCGCTGAAAGCCAATTTCCACACATTGTCGTTTGTGTGCTAATGTGCCATGTCAATAAAAGATGTGCGGTCTATAAAATAACAGTGTTCTGGCACACCACGCTTTAGTAATATGTTTGTGACAGTGTGCTAATAAATGCGCCACTGTCTACACACTACACCCATAGCATGCTCCTACACTGAATGGTAGTGACTCATTTGCTATACTTGTTCTTTGCGAGATTTTTTGCACCCTCTATGACTTCAGTGATGTAACCTTGATCGGAGCACCCCCACTATGAAAATTGTTTCAACATTATTGATTGACTGCGTGCGGCAAATAACCTCCACTATATGTCGAAACAAGGGTCTTAGGTCTTAGGTTTTTTGACAACTGTTTGAATTTAAAGTAAACCCACCCTCCCATCCTGCAAATGCAAAAATGGATCCTGTTTTGCACCTTTAGGCATCAAACTATTTGTGACCAGTGGAGTCGCTTCGGGATGCCAATCAAAGAAATAGCAGGCACGCGTCTGAAAGCTCGGTTTAATTATTGTTCTGGTCTTAAGGATAAGAAGATTGTTCTAAGGTCAGATAGTTAACTAAAAGAGACCAGCGAAGCCCATCAGTCCGAGCTGCTTTACTTTCTCGCTGTTGAGGACACAGTTGTACCTTATATAGCCTCCTAATACGGGTGTTTGTTAAAAGACCTGTATCTGTTTGCACTGAAGAGGTGTTTTCCTTTTGGAGAAAACCCAAGACAGTTTCAAGATAAATCATCTTGTCATTTCGTTGACTATATTCTCAGGGCTCGTCTACTGTTTTCTTGTTAGGTTGCTAGACATATTTCTTATTTTTATGTTGCAATTTCTTTAGATTCCCTTTATTTGCCTTCCCTTGTCAATTATCTCAAATGCCTTTTGCAAGATTAAATATTTCCTGTCACAATCCTATTAAACCTGTCTTCTGATCCAGTACTGCATCAGGTGGCAGCATAACTGTATAACAGTTTAAAATGTTCTCTATATGTATGAGTAATCAGGGCATCTTACATCTGCTTAGTCTACCTAACCATCTTCTATGTATTGGTCTAAAACCAGTTTGGGGCAAACATTAGGAACTTGTAATATTTCTCCATGATCTGTAAATTAACAGAATTGCTGCTAAAAGTGCTGTGACTTACACACATACACACATACTGAAGCATTAAGTCTAGCTGGAAGTGGTGGAAGGTTTCTGTTCTCCTGTTGCCATCTACATGGGCATGTCTGTAAATTTGAAATGTTCGAATTAATTGTTATACCCTTGAGCTGGGTTGTTGGAATGACCACAAAAAGACCCTATTTATTGAAACGTAAGATTCTATTGCTCTTTTTATTGCAAGTAGTTACCACAAACCTAGGATCCCTCGGTGTACCTGCAGAAAGCCACACTACTTAATTGCTTACTATCCATGGGCTAGACGTTTTCCATACTGGTTGACTGCCCATGTAAAGATCTCAATTCATAAACCCGTCTTCGTGCACATTGCTGTACTAGATGCCTCCCATATGCCAAGCATTCTAGCTTCATAGGATATTTGTTGTATGGGCATTCTGTGATTGGTAATTCCCTAAACCCAGGTTACCAACATGTAAAAAGGTGAAAGCAGTCTTTCCTTGCCCCAAGGAAGATGGACATGAAGATCAAGCCAACAATCAGTTACTATTTTTTATCTATTTATTACCCATCCATTTTCTGTTGTAACAAGTAAGGGGTTTCCTATTTCACATAATTGCTTCCATCAGTGTTGCTTTGTAGTGCACCGATAATTGACTAGTCTCCGGATGTAGAGTAGAGGCTGATTTGCCTTGGGCGCTTTAATTGCCAATCATTTCTTTATTGCTTTCCTCCTTGAAGATCTAGTGTTGGTGATTGGAAAATTCAATCTGTTGATTAAGAAATTGAGTGTAAAATCGATTTAGGCTACAAACGTTCAATGAGCAAAGGCATAAATTGAAGAAAGGCAAGCATAGAAGGTCCGAAATAAGACACACCACATAGTAAATAGTAGGCTGGTAACAGCTGGAAAAAACTGATAAGAAGATTCAAAATTGCGTGGTAGATGGTAGGGAAAAACAAGAAAATTTGAGTGAACCCTTTTCTAAAGTACTCAAACAGGAGCCACGAATGTATATTAATGTTCTCTTGTAAAAGGAAGGGTGGGGTCAGTATAAGTCAATTTCTGGAAGTCTGACGGAAATAGAAAACTAAACCTGGAGAAGGCAATGTTGTCCACTAGTGTGCATGATAGGCTACTGAGAGATCTTTAGGAGATCCCTGTACCACCACTTTAAACCTCTTTTACCTTGCTTACAGTGTTGATTGCGTCATGGTTTGTAACTCGGCAACTATCAACTCCGTGGCTATGGTGTGAGGTAGATGATCACCTGTATGTGCTGTGTGCTGGATTTGTCTGCTAGCATGACTGATAATTCAGGGGAGTAGCTCTGCCAAAGATGTGTAAAGGTCACTATGGAGTGAGAACAACCTTTCACTATCCCCTTCTTTTTGCCGGCATCTCCAAGTTTGGCTGCCTCCATCTTGGGCTTCAACCTGTCCTTTTTTCCTTGACCACCTTTTCGGTGAAAGATTGTTTACTCGGGACTAAATGACCCCATCAGCTCCGAAAGAACATCTACACTGCCCCAGTGCACTCTGCAAGGAAAACCTGTCAGATTTCTTTTTTTATTGGAGATGGAATTTAAGCTGGTTTTGTTCCTATACCCAGTAATTGCTGTGTGTGTGTTAATTTTACAACCTTCATCATGCGTACGATCTAGGTGCCCTGCAAATATTGTGGTGTTTTGAAATTGGGGTATTCTCTGTGTATTTATTCTCTGGTTGGTTGTTATGTTTTCTGACTGGTTTAAGTCTTTTGAGGTTGGGTGTTCAGTGATCCTGAGGCAGGTTATGGACGTGCTCAAAGGTTCCTTCCTCACACTGCTGAAAGATCTGAACCACATAATTAAAAAATGTAGTAACTCTTTAGGGTTAATATGAGTGGTCTGCCTTTAGGTTGCTTTATGTGTCAAACACTAGGTTTAGAGAAATGCAACAACTGCTCTTCTAATGTTTATGCAGACGCGGGTGCGTGCTGGGACTTTCTTCAAGCTGAATGGTTGTGACTGATAGCATCATGTCCTGATTTGCTTTAGTTGTGTTTTTGTTTCTTTGGCTGAACGAACTGATAGGAATGGCTTTGCTCACTCTTTATTCACTATTTGATCCTTAGCCTTCCATCTTTCGGAAGTCGTTGGGAAGATTGAGTTTTAGTCTTTATGTTGGAAGTGTTTTTAGTTTTCTGACGTCAAAAATAAACAAGGAATTAAGACACCTGTTCATCATTCTATACTCTCAAGACACATATTTCAGTTCCAGTAAAAAATAGTCGGGGTTGTGCGACATTAGTTACCGTATGCTTTGACTCATGGTAAACGTCCCCTAACTTTACCAGCCTCTGGCCCATGTTTGCGCACTTATCCAGACCCTTTTTAAATTACACATTAGGTGAAGATACTGAGGCAGTAGCATACGTTTCAACATAGGGTTTTAAAAGATTCTCCTTCTTGTAAAATTGCACAATAAAGCGCACTAAAGGAGGTGACTGGAGAAAGCCCTAGGGACACTTCTTTCATCTCCTGCCCAATGAATTGATATGGCTTTGATGACTATCTTCTCTCCACTGGTTAGTAGCACCCAGTGGCGTCACTAGGGTTGGTGACCTCCTCCGCTCCGAGTCTGCCAGTGGACACAGTTGTCATGCTAGGGTCCACCTGCTGGTGCTACGACACTGGGGCTTCTAATGTCTTGTGAAGCCTTCTAAAGTCTAGCATGAGATAGTGCTCTCTCAGGAGAGTGGTCTGACGGACTGGTTATTAAGACTGAACCTGGTTCCCCAGTTCCAAATTCAGCAGCTCTGGCCATAGTGCCACATCCTCTCCCCCACTGAACACCATACTGTTCCACTGAGAAAAACTCAGACTGCCTTCAACTACAACCCAATTGTTGCCAGCTATAAACACCTGGATGCGGCTCAATTTAAATTACACACTGGGCAAGAGCAATATGTGGCCTACATTTACACAAAAACAAGTGACCGCATCCTGGAAAAAGCAAACAATCATAGGGGATGCAACATTTTTCAAACCATGTGAAATGTAAGCCGGAACAACATGGTTACCTTAACGCTTTTACACTCACTGTTCAGAAATCAGTGAGTGCTTTTGTCTGAAAAGTTAAGGACATGACTACAGGGCCCTGAATGGACCCATTTCAATGACCATTGCTTATATTCTTACAAAACGTAAGCAGTATGGTAAAAAAGACAACATCCCTAGATGCAGAGCAGCTGTACAATTTTTTTTCTTTCAATCCTCACATTGCAGTACCTCCAGGATTGGTGCACTAGTTCCAAGCCCAGGGAAAACAAAGCCAAGACAACAAAAATAGCGCTTCACTGGCAAACTCTGTAAAAGTGGCGCTAATGTGTTTGGGTGTGAATAAAATAAATCTGGCCAGTTTGCTAACACTCTGTCTTACTTTATTTAGTTAGTTATTTTTCATCTTTTTAAACTTGTATTCCCGATGCTGCACTTTGGAATTAAATGTCAGAAAAATACGACATTCATTTCCAGCAAAAGTGATTTTCTTTTTTGGATCCATTTCACAGGGGTGCAAAAAAAAGAAAGGAGAGGAAAGAGAGTGAGAACCCCGTCTTGCAGGCAGCCACTGTTTTCAGTAAGAGTCAGACAGAGAAGAACTGCCGCGCTAGCAGGCGAGACTGAGGCATGAAGTTATTTACAAGACGAGATACACACAGTATAACACCCTTAGAGGTACAGACACGAGCAGAGATCTGCCTCCTCCAAGAGAAGGCACTTCCTGGGTTAAAGGTCACTTTTTTGGAGACGGATAATTAATTAAAGCGGCTGCAGCAACATCGCCAGATCACGGACCTGGGTTGAAAAATACAAATTGGGTCAGGGCATTTCTGTAATTTCCATCATTTTGAGTGACGCTTGTCAAGTGTGTAGCGCCTAGTATCTGGATTGAGCTTTAAACTGAGAGTTTTCAAACAATGCGACAGAGACCCTGGTGTTAAACCGGCTCGGGTCCGAGCCACAGTCCTGCATCCGGGGCCTCTGGGCAAGTCCAGCCAGCATGTACACAGAGGCAGAGCTGCTGTGCCTGAAACTGAAAGTCGTCTCTTCACACTGCAGGCCTCCCGAGTCCCGACAGCTCAAAAGATGGGCCCACAACTCTCGAAGACGACGTGATCAGTGATCAGAGAGGCAGCGATCTCGGAGGCAGGCAGTCCACCTTGCTACGCACTGCCTCCGCCCTGCATGCTGCGCCCTGCTCAAGAAGTCAAAGTCACAAAAGTGAAAAGTCGAAACACACACAGCACAGGCAGCATAAGCATAACCGGTCCGCAGCGTCCGCTTGACCACTGTGACCTGACCCGACCCATGATGACCATTATTATTGCTTCGCACAGTGCACAGGCAGCATAAACGCTTGCGCTTGACCGCCACGCACCACCCACCCATGCAGGCAGCATAACCGCAGCTTGACCACCACCCACCGCCACCTGACCCATGATGACCTAATCAATTGGTGCAGGTCTGCTGGAGAAACTCAACTGCTGAGTTGGTGGCAGACAGGGGGAGGGGGGGGGGCTGCGTCGGTCGGCGGCTAGCCTTGAGGCTCCTTGGAATAAAATTAAATTATGGCGGCCCACGGGTGGTCAACCTCTGCTCCGGCCTGAGACCTCCTCGTCCCTCGTGACGCCAGTGAGTCCCTAGTCACGCACACTTTTAGGGCTCAATGCGCATGCGGGATTCCCGGATTCAGAATGACATCACTGCATCCGGGCATAGTCTCTAGTGATGACGCCACTGCTGAGGTGCGCAGATGCGGCGGAGGAGGAGACAGTAGCACCCACATCAGTGACTCAGCCTTTTGCTACCCCACAAAGTAGTCGATGAGTGTACGTTAGCGTAGTCATCCACTCCTTCTTCCGTTTGTGTGGGCTTTGTTCTTCCTGCGGGGTCAGTCAGTTCCTGTCCTCTAAAACCTAGTAGAATCCAGTCTTCCAAGATGATTGGGTTTGTACCCCAAAACAATGTGGAAGTGGGAGATTGAAATTGTACAAAAGGCAGTTTTCAACAATACATTTTAGATGAATATAAACATTTTGAAATGAGCTATGATAATACAATTTACAAATGAAGAAAACTGTATTAAAGAAAATAAAAGAAAGTCGTCGAAAGACTACCAGTGTGAGCCACTGTAATATTGATGACAGCGTTGAACATTCGTAATGACGTTTGTTCCCAGTGCTGGCCATGAACTCGCACCTGTACTGGCAACCGCACATTTGTGAAAGGTCGACTGTCGTTCTTAATCCACCAGACCGCTTTTCACTAAGGCAGCAGGCCTGGCCTCACATTCAAAGGGGGCAGGGATACCCAAGCACACAGGTGCAGTTAGTGACTTTGCCGGCCTGCAGAGGGATGCCTGGGGAGGTCCCTTTTATTTGTGTGCTCCCAAGGGTGCATTGTCAAGGGGTGCACTTGACCGACTTTTTTGTGGTCCATGGTCCGTCCACCTCCTTGTGACCTTTCTGCCTCGGTATCTGCATCGCATGGGCACGAAGGATTCTTTTTGCAAGGGGGCCACTCTCCCTTGGAGTAACACCAGCTCTAAACGTGCCGGCACGATCCATACTACAGAAGGGGCTGCACAAGTAGCTGCAAACCCTTCTTTAGTGCCAACGTACCCTGATGAACCTAAAAGTAGGTTCACATGACCATTGCCTCCTGGGACGCTTTGTTTAAGGGAGCCCAGTTGGCTTAACAGTGTCTCTAGGGGATGCTGCGCCTTTCCTTTGTGGGTGGATTCTGTGTAATGATCACCAGTGGTTGAGCAATGACTCTGGGGTTTGAGCTCTATCACCCCGCGGTGCACTCCCACAAAAACCTGCATTGAGTGGAGCACCTGCTTTCTCCTTGCATGGGAGCTGCAAAAAAGAACAAGGATCATGAACCACCATTTAAAATTCAGCAAAGCAATCCAAATCTGGCTATTTCAAGAACTAGGGCTCAATTAACATTTTGACTAAAAGTCATTCTGTAAAACTATCTCTAACACCGACTAGGAATACCCCTCCGTGCATTCGTCCCTGCTGTACACCCCAGCACCAAGTCTGGAGCACAAGCCTAGCCCTTCAGCATGACACCAAAATACCGTACTCACAGGTAACACCTCAACCAACACCCTCCTCCACCATGCACAACTAATGCAGTAGCTACTTACTTCACCAGCCTGAAAGAGATTTGTCCCTCGTCAAGGGTGTGAAAGCACTATAGAAATGGTGCAAACCAGTGCATTACAGTCCCTGTTCTGTGTGTGTGCATTAAGGTAGCGTTGTTGTTCATACTGTACCTCTTCTCTGCCTGCAAGGGAAGTTAGATCAACTGCCTGCCTGTGCAGTACTTTATGATTGTATATGGTACTTGCATTTGATCTACCAGTGCTTTTATTGTTTTGAGCATGAGCGACGTTTGCACAGCTGCTTCACGTTACTATACCCATTCTGTCTGTCCAGATGTTTTTGGACTGAGTGTGGCGTGTGTGTAAAGGTGCACTGCTGTTGCTCTCATGGTCCCCATTTTGTGTGACATGCTGAAGCTTAAGAAATCCAGTTTACTGTACATAAGCTAAAACAATCCAACTTGTCTTTTTAAATCTTATTTTAAAATATTTTCTCAGACAGCTGCGTTGTTTCAGTTCCTCATCACTGTGGTCTGTGCCCATATGGAGGTCTGTAATAAGCAGATCACAGCAGAGTCTCCATTGTCCCAAGAATGACACATGATTGATGCTTGAAGTCTCAGGCTAATAGTAAAAACTGCAGTTTCCTTTCCCTGCTTTCATGAAGTGACCATTCTTCTACGTGAAGCTTCATTGGCTTTCCAGTCTAAGGCTGAGTGCAAGAAAGAGATGGTGAAATTCAACATCCATTCTTTTTTCTATGGAGTAATTACTTGATAACCTCCATACCAATGATGACCGTGTATTATTTGGTCATGGAGCTAAAAGCAGGGAGTGATTGGGTTGGTGGATTGGGGTAAGTGTGTGTATGTCACTATCGTCTTCTAAAGTCTGCATGTCAAGAGTAAGTACCGAAGCCTGGCCCTTCTTTCCTACTATCAAATTATCTGACCCGTGAAATGGCTGTAATAATTTATTATCTGGAACCTTGCATAGAGCCACTGTTGAAAACATGCCTCAATCTCAAGTGTTTCCCATTTCCTTTATCCGTCCTTCAGCCGCTATAGCATATATTGTACAAAATGGCTCTAAGAAATGTTAACATATCATTGCTGTTAGAAATGGGGTCTCTAGTTGGCAAAGTTTTACACCTTGTCCATATAGGGATCACCACTCTAGTCAGGGTAAGTCAGTCGGCGTCGATCCACACCGGCTGTAGAATCTGTCATCAAGCGGCCTGTGTTGTGGCTTTGAGTGCAAAAAACAGCTGTGTTGATGTTAATTTAGGAAAAAGCTGCCAAAACCTACTAAGGAGGCCCAGGACTGGAGGGGCACCTCAAGCAAGGGTAGGACTCGCAGGTGGATGAGTCAAGCAGCCGCAGCAGGATTGCGGGAAGTCTTTTGTATGCCCGAGACTTCCGAAAACAGGAGGCAAGCCAGCAAGCTCTTGGAGTCACTCTAGGTTTAAATGAGGTGGGTCCAGTCCTTGTCCCCAGCAGGCCAGATATCAGCAGGCAGCAGGGCAGATCAACAAAGCAGAGAAACAGTTCCTCAGAACAGTCAGTCTCAGCAAATTGGCAATACTTTCTACACAGCCATCTTTACTCCAAGTGAACTGTTTTGGTAGGGCAGGAGCCCTAGTACTTACACACAAAAGTGCCTTGGATGTAGGGGGTAACTGCAAAAGAATGTTGGTAAGTGTACAAGCATCACTTTCAGCCCAACACTGGATTTAGACTGCCAGTAGGGGTTAAGTGATCTCTGTGTGAGGGCAGGTCACAACCTATTCATATGCAAGTGTGAGCCACCTCTCCCCCTTCCTGCCAAGGAAGGCTATCAGTATGCAGATGAATACAGTTGAGTCTCCTGTCACACCCAGCCCGTCCTGTGTTGTGGCTGTGTAGAGGGACTGCACAAAGTGTAGCTGTCACCCAGCCCAGACGTTTATTGGAGACAGTCTGTCATGGACAAAGAGTCATAAGCACAGAGAATTGTCCACTTTCTAAAAGTGGCATTTCTAAAATAGTAATGTGAAATCAAACTTCACCAGTAAGGAGGATTTAACATTACCGTTCCAAACATATCAAACATGTAAAAGCTACTTCTCTCTGATCAGGAATTACAGCTTTAAAGTAAATTAAGGAATTCCCAATGCTGGTCTATGAGAGTGGTAGGCCTCATAGTAGTGAAAAACGGAATAGGCTGTTTGTCACTACCAGGACATGGAAAGCATAAAAGTACATGTTCTACCTTTTACTTACTCAGTGCTCTGTCCATAGGGATACCTAGGGCCTACTTTAGTGGTGACCTATGTGTAATAAAAAGAGAGTTTAAGGCTTGACAATTAGTTTTAAATGCCAAGTCAAAGTGGCAGTAAACTGCATACACAGGCACTGTAGTGGCAGGCCTGAGATATGATTTAGGGCTACTTATGTGGGTGGCACAAGCAGCGCTGCAGGTTCCCTAGTACCATTCTATTTACAAAATTTCGGGGCACATGTAGTGCCCCTTACTAGGGACTTATAAGTAAATTAAATATGCCAATTGGGTATGAGCCAATGCTACCATGTTTTAGGGAGAGAGCACATACACTGTAGCTGTTACTCTCACCCAGAGCGTTCCTGCTAACAGCGTAAAAAGTTTGAAAACGGGGGGTGTGGCATAGCGAGCCATCATGGCGGACGTGTGCTAGGAGAGCTCTGTCCAGGCTGCTTTCTTATCCTCCATTATCCTGCTTCCTTGGTCTCTTCCCCCTACCTGAATGGCGTCCTGAGGCCATCACTATCTACAGACTGCCACGGCCGCCAAGTTTCAGACGGCGCCGCCGACGAGGCCTGGACTGGGTCTTATGGTGATCGGGCGCTCAGCAGCTGAGGAGCTGCAGCGGCAGTCGGAACACTAGACTTCGTAGGGGCCTTGCCGAGCTCGGGCGCTGGTGAGTGACCTCCATGGCAGGCTGCCTTGGAGGCTATCCGGAGTGTAGCGGACTTCACCCGGGCCTGAGAGGCGGCCACCGGGGCTGGTTGCGAGCCCCCCCTTGCCTACAGAGAAGCAGTGAGTGGGGCTGGTCGCCGGGACAGGGGTTGAGCGTCGGCCCCCCGGGGCAGCTCCGGGCCGCAGATAGCGGCTTCCCCAGGCTTGAGGCCTTGTGTGCTGACGCCTTTCCCCCCACCCCCCCCCCCCCCCCCTCGCGGTAGGGACTCGCATCGGCGGCATTGTTGGGCCGTGCGGGCACTGGTGGGGGGTGCGCAGAGGGATTTCCTGGCGCCCTGGAAGTGCTCCTCAGCGCCCTTTGCCCCCTTGAGTCTCCTGTGCCGCGGATCCTTGTCAGGCCGCAGGCGGGACAGAACTCCTTGGCCCTGCTGACGCCTGGGGTGGGGCTTGTTGTGCCTGCCCACGTGCTGCAGTCGGGGGGGCCGATCCATGGGGGGCCGTGCTGGATGCTCTGCTGACAGACATAGGGCCGGACGTGGTCCTGAGATCCCGGTGGGGGTCTACCTGCCGCACATTTCTCCCCCACCCCCCGCTGGTGGAGCAGCGGGCTCGCTTCAGTGGTCCATCAGGCCACGTGAGACTGCCGCGGGCGTCATGTGGTTGCGGTGGTGACGTCATCTACACCATGTGCGAGGATCTTCGAGGTGCTGTGGTGGGGCTGCCTTGGGTGACCAGAGTGGTTTCTCTACATTGCACAGCTGTGTCCCTTGGCGGTGTGAAGTTCTGGCGCAACCCCACGTCTCGCTTGGGTGTCCGTCTTGTGCTTGGTGGCCCGGCTACATCAGCAGGAGAAGTCTTCCCTGGTCAGACACTGGGCCTGTGAGGTGGGTTAATTGGTACCTTATCAGAACGGTGACATTCATTACTCCCCCCCCCCCCCTTCGTGACGTTCTAGGGACCCATCCGCTCTGGACTGAATCGCACGAAGGGCTGGCGCACCGCTCTTTAGCCCACAGGGTCCTTTAGTGTCTACCATGACGAGGGATCGGCCGGGTGGGGGGTCATCCAAGCAAAGCACGATGGATAAGTTCACCGGCCCTTGGGCCTCTGCAGTGGCGTCTGGGGGAGCGCCTGGTGATGTGCCTAACAATGCCGCTCTCCTGGCCTCCATCACCCAGTCGAGGGATGCCCTAGATGCCAAAATTGGGGCAGTGGAATCTGACGTAATGCTGCTGCGCCAAGGTCTTCGCAATGCAGTGGCACGGATTACGGAGATGGAAACGAGGGTCTCTGGGGTGGAGGATGTGGTGGAGACCCTACATAAGCGAGTGGCCTCTCTGGAGACGGTCCAACGTGGGCTGGCGTCCCGGGTGGATGACGTGGAAGGGAGGGCCCGCCGCAACAATCTTCGCTTTGTTGGCTTCCCGGAGGGATGCGAGAAGGGTGGCATGGAGCGGTTCCTCACCCAGTGGCTCGAGAGTTGACTCCCTCCGGGGTCATTATCTGCGTGTTTCGGGGTGGAGCGCGCCCACAGGGCACTGACCCAGAAGCCCCCTCTTGGCGCTCGCCCTAGGCCTGTCATTGCGAAGTTACTGAACTAACATGATAGAGACATTATCCTGAAACAGGCTAGGGCCAAGGAACCATTGCTGTTTAATAATGCCCGTATCCTGATATTCCCGGACTATACTAAGCTGGTTCAGCATCGATGGCAATCTTTTATGGCAGCAAAGGCCCGTCTCCGGGAGCTCAAGCTCCCAAGTGCCCTGCTATACCCTGCCAGACTGCGGGTGGTTTATCTATCCTGCACTCTTTTTTTCGACTCACCAGAGGAGGTCTTTCAATGGACAGACGAGACTGTGCGTCTGCGTCCACACACCCTGCTCCGGTTGGATTCAGATTCTTCGCAGAACGAGATGATGCGCAAACAACCTATGCAGAAGGGGAAAGGGAACAGGCGCTCCAGGTCTAGACGAAGATCTTTGTCGGGTAACGCCTCATCCCGGGCAGCATCGACACAACATTTACCTACCACTTTGAACTGACTTATGGGGACTGTTGTAATTCACAAATTTCTTGTCATTGTTGCCTTGACCGAGGAAGCACGATTAAGGGCTATTACCCCTGCAGCACATCTGCGGACGGGGAAAGGGCCAGCTGACAATGGGTTTTAAGTTGGGGATCCATTGGCGGGCGGAGGGGGGGACCCCCTGTTGGGGTCCGACACGTATGCTCGCCGCAACAGGTACTTCATTGTTTTTGAGGTATTGGGTTGGGGGGAGGGGGGGGGTTTGTTGTTGGTTTGGTTGGGGGGTGGAGGGGGTCGTTGCTCGATCACACTAGCCTACATTGCTCCAGTATCATTTTGTCCCATGGTCTTGCCTGGTACACACCCATGTTCTGCACTGTCTCATGGCAGGCCCCCTTAGCGATAGGCGGGATCCCTTGGGGACCCTTCAAATAATGAGTTGGAATATTCGAGGGGCGCTTGACAAAATCAAACGTGGAGTGATACTTAAACAGGCGAAGAGCGCACACGCAGACATTCTCCTACTTCAGGAAACGTGTCTTATGGGGAATAAGGCGCTCTGTTTTCAACGCTTTGGATATGTGCACGTTTTTCACTCCTGATTTGTAAGGGGATCCCGGGGGGTTGCAATCCTGATTCATAGAAGAGTCCCCTATACGCACGTGAAGGTATGGAGGGATGCACATGGCAGATATCTATTCCTTCAAGGAATGATAGGGACGGAATCCATAGTCCTGGGTGGTGTTTATGCCCCTCTGCCCCTCTCCTGGGGCATGGTTGACAGGCTCATGACACTGCTGACAGACATACGTGATGGGTTCACGGTTGTGGGGGGAGACTTGTATGATGTCTTAGGGATTGTTGGCGGTCTGGCGGCCCGTCGGCCACTGATGGGCCTACGAAGTTGCATGCACTAGTGTCGTGTCAGGATTGGATAGACCCCTGGCGTCGCCTGCATGGGATGGCACAGGGCTACACATACTTGTCAGCCGTCCATGGCTCCTTCTCCCGCCTTGATTACATCTTCGTCCCCAGGGCCCTGGAACACAGGGTGGTTGCCGCCGATATTCTCCCGCGTGGACTGTCGAACCACTCACCGATCACTCTCACATTAAATATGGGTCGAGCACAGCAGCCATTTCGGTGGCGTCTTTCTGCGTGGAACCTCCAGAGGGAGGACTATCGAGAACACATGGGAGACGCCATTGATCAATTTTTGTCAGATTACGTAGAGAGACTCTTGTTAAGGCGGAGGCTAAGCTTCTGGCATTGGAATCCCGCAGCAGGGATGGCGCAGACCACCGTGCTCGCCGCCAACTTCTTTTGACGCAGCAGGAATATGCACATATACTACTTGATGAAGCGCGGCAGGCATGACTGCCGATCCGCAGTAGAATCTATCAATGGGGGGACAAATCCAGCAAATTGTTACATAGGTTGTGCCAGCGGTCATTGTACTCCCACGCCCTGCTGGGTGTTTTGGGCCCAGACGGGTCCGCTCTCACTGACCCCTCTATGATTGCTGACAGCTTTGCCACATATTATGCGGACCTCTATGCCCCTAGGGAGTGCCTTCCCGCAGCGATCGTGGGTCAATTTCTCGATGATCTACTACCCAAGGCCCTCTCTGACGAGGTGCGTGAGGAGCTGGATCTCCCGCTCACCGAGGAGGAGCTTGGTGCGGCGCTGGGTGAGATGCAGCCTGGAAAGGCCCCAGGGCCTAATGGCTTCCCCTGCGAGTTCTTTAAACGTTATGTTCGAGGCATATGAGCTGCAGATTATACACTGTGCATAGATCGCCATCTGGTGTTGGGCCTGGATGTTTGTAGTTTGTTTTTCCTCTTGGAAAGTCTTTGGAAGTCACGAGGTCGGTGACTCCTTCTTTGGTTCGTATTGCGCATGGGCTTCGGCTCCATCCTCAGATTGTTTTTTTCCGCCATCGGGCTCGGTTGTAATACTTCGCACTCCGGTTCCGAACTTTTCCAGTTCAACGATCGACGCAAAAATCCTCGCTCATCGAGCTCCTTCAGATAATAAATCATCTTAATCACCTTCTCTTCGGCACTTCTTCGATGGCGGCCTTCGGGCCTATTCCGGGGACGACGTCGAAGCTCCGGGACAGCAGAACATTGAAGAAAAGGACGACGACCTCGTCAGTGCTTCCGAGGCCGACGACACAGATGTGGAGGACATCGCCCCGGCGCAGAGGGTCGTGAGTACAATACCCCCTCCCACACCGATACCCAAAAAGGCTTCGGTCACACCTTCGCCTTCGGGCCTAGGCAAGACCAAGGATACTGCTTCTCACACCCCACCTTCGGGCCCGGTAAAGAAGCCTATTAAGCCTTCCGGCAGATCGGGCTCGAGCCAGCCGACCAGCGGTACCGAAAAACACCCTTCGGCACCGAAGAAAAGATCGGCCTCCATCTCCACACCGAACCCAATACCAAAGCCTTCAGTGTCGAAACCTGCCCATCCGGTGCCGACCAAACATCACAAGGCCCTCGGCACCGACACTCCTGTGCCGAAGCCTTCTTCGGCACCGACCAAAAAATCAGAGGTCTCAAAGAAGCACGGCTTAGACAAGCCTAAAAAGCCGTCGGCCCCGAAAACTTCGGCGCCGACCGAACAACCAGTGTCGCAAGAACTTTTCACACCGGATCCTCTGCAAAAGACACTCACCAAGGATCCAAAAACTGGACATTTGACATTGTCTTCAAAAAAGAGACACGTGGACAAACCAGCTCCACCTCCACCTCCAAAGAGGAAAGACACTGCTACCTCCCCTTTCAGAGTGCCTTCCCCACCTCCTCCACCCTCCCCATCTCCACCCTCTCCACCCCTGCCTCATCGTTCCCCAACCTTGTCTCCTGTCCCAGACGATTTAGGAGACCCTTATTATGATCCAGCAGATGTGCCACAAGACCCCACCCCTACTGGATCTCCAGACCCATGGGACAACTATAACAATTCGGACATCCCAGATGTCCCACAGGATGACCTTTACCCATCTAGGCCATCCCCACCTGAAGATTCCTTAGGCTTTCACCACCTATTACAAAGGGCGGCACACTACCACGGGGTGGAGTTACATACTGACCCAGTGGAGGAAGATTTTCTCCTAGACACCTTCGACAATGCACATAGGTCTACTGCCATTCTACCTATGTTAAAGGGAGTAATTAAACATGCACCGGAGGTTTTTAAAGACCCAGTCAGGGCCAGGGTCCTAAACCCCCGTATAGAGAAAAAATACAAAGCCGCCCCCACAGACCCTTCATACATTAAAGGTCCTGCACCATTGGATTCCCTAGTGGTATCTACAGCTAGGAAGCGCTCAAATTCTCAGGCGTCTGGCGAAGCACCACCACCTGACAAAGAGTCCAAGCTCCTAGACGCGTCAGGGAAGCGCACTGCGTCACAAGCCGCCACTATATGGCGTATCGCCAACATGCAAGCGCTATTGGCCAGATACGACAGGGCGCATTATGATGAGTTAGAGACCATCATGCACCATCTCCCTGAAAATACAGGAATAGGGCTAATGAATTGATCCAAGAGGGAAAAACAATAACTAATACCTCTATACGCTGTGCCCTAGATGCAGCAGATACAGCCTCCAGGGCCATAAACACCAGTGTCCTTCTCCGTCGCCATGCCTGGCTCAGAGTTTCAGGTTTTAAACCTGAGGTACAAGCCTCTATATTGAACCACCCATTCGACCAAGATCATCTATTTGGCCCAAAAGTTGATGAAGCCCTCGAAAAGATGAAAAAAGATACTGACACTGCGAAATCCATGGGAGCCCTACAGTCACACACTCCTAGGCGCTCTTTTCGCCACTCTTCCTTTCGGGGCACGGGCAGAGGCTACTCCTCGGATAGTGCATCCACGTCCTACAAATCCCCTCCTCAATCTACCTTCACAAAGGGTTATCAAAGTGGCGGATACAGAGGCAATAATAATAAGGGCAGAGGCAAGACAAATACCGCCCGCTCTGCCACACCTCCTACCCAATGACTTTCCCCCGCTCCCTCCAGACCATTCCACTCCGGTCGGGGGCAGAATACAACATTTCCTTCACGTCTGGGAGACAATCACCTCAGACAGATGGGTGACCCAAATTATTCATTCAGGGTATTGCCTAGAATTAACATCTACCCCCCCAAACATTCCACCCAGGCAACGCCCTATGTCTCAAGAACATGCTACGTTACTAAAACAGGAGGTGATCTCCCTCCTGCAAAAACAAGCCATAGAGCAGGTCCCCATAAATCAACAAAATGTAGGGGTCTACTCCCTCTACTTTCTGATTCCAAAGAGAGACGAGACTCTACGACCTATCCTAGATCTCAGACCTCTAAATACTTATATACATTCAGACCATTTTCCCATGGTAACCCTTCCACAGGTTCTTCCACTCCTCTCCCAGAACGACTTCCTCACCACTCTGGACTTGAAAGACGCATACTTTCACATCCCAGTACACCAGGCTCACAGAAAGTACCTCTGATTTGTGGTGGACGGGCAACACTACCAGTTCAAGGTGCTCCCGTTCGGGGTAACAACAGCACCAAGGGTATTCACCAAGTGCCTAGCAGTAGTGGCTGCACACCTCAGAAGACAGCACATTCACGTCTTCCCATACTTGGACGACTGGCTAATAAAAGCCACGTCCTACGAACAATGTGTGCAACACACGGCCGCTACAATCCAACTGCTTCTCCAGCTAGGGTTCACAGTGAACCATCAAAAGTCCCACCTGGTACCATCACACACAAAACAATACCTCGGTGCTACCATAGACACCTCAAAAGCCATAGCCTATCCCAATCCTGCCAGGATTGCAAACATACAGGCTCTGTGTCAGAAATTCATATTTCAACACTCTCTCCCAGCAAGAGTGTTTATGCAACTGATAGGGATGATGGCCTCTTGCATTTTCATAGTGCCCCATGCAAGACTCCAGATGCGTCCACTCCAAGAGTGCTTAGCGCGCCAGTGAAACCAGGCCCAGGGGCAACTGACAGATCTGGTGTTGGTAGATGGTCGCACCCATCGCTCTCTGCAGTGGTGGAACACCACAAACCTTTCCAGAGGTCTACCGTTCCTGGACCCGGTTCCTCAAATAATCCTGACAACAGACGCATCGCTCTCCGGCTGGGGAGCTCATCTGTTACATCTCACAGTACAGGGCACATGGACGCCGCAACAGAAGTTACTCCACATCAACCATCTGGAGTTACTGGCAATCTTCCTCACCCTAAAATCCTTCCAGACGCAGATTTCAGGCAAGGCAGTCCTTATTCGCACAGACAACATGACTGCCATGTACTACATTCAAAAACAGGGGGGGCACACACTCTCCACAGCTCTCTCAATTAGCACAGAGCATATGGAGATGGGCAATTCCACAAAAAATCTTTCTCCTGGCCCAACACGTCCCAGGAGTCCAAAACACCGTGGCAGATCTGCTCAGCAGACAGACGCAGCAGATCCACGAGTGGGAATTTCACCCACAGGTTCTTCACCCGTTCTTTCAGATGTGGGGGCATCCACAGATAGACCTCTTCGCCACCCACAAAAACAAAAAATGCCCAAGCTTCGACGCCAGATACCCACACCCATTGTCCAAAGGCAATGCGATATGGATGAACTGGTCAAACAAATTTGCATACGCTTTTCCACCTCTCCCACTAATTCCATTAGTGGTGCGAAAGCTACAACAGCATTCCCTAACACTGATCCTAGTAGCTCCAACATGGGCCAGACAACCGTGGTACACCACACTGCTGGAACTCTCGGTAGTACCACACCAAAAGCTGCACCTCTCACCATGCCTCCTAACCCAGAACCATGGAGAGATCGGACACCCAGACCCTGCGATATGGCTCCTGAGGTCCTAGAATTCGGATACCTTAACCTTCCCCCTGATTGCACATGAATATTATCAGGGAAGCTAGACGCCCTACTACTAGGGCATGCTATGCTGCAAAGTGGAAAAGATTTGTTGTTTACTGCCACAACAACACAATCAATCCTTTAAATGTGTCCATACAGCACATCATATGTTACTTGCTCCATCTACAAAGGTGTAACCTAGCATATACTTCCATTCGGTTACACCTCGCAGCAATTGCTGCTTATTTACAGAACAGGCAGCACCTATCACTTTTCAGGGTGCCTGCTATCAAGGCCTTTATGGAAAGCCTCAAAAGAGTAATTCCACCCAGGGTACCACCCTCACCTGTCTGGAACTTGAATATAGTTCTCACAAGGTTAATGGGACCCCCTTTCGAACCATTACATAAATGTGAGCTGCAATTTCTCACATGGAAAACAGCTTTTCTAGTGGCTATCACTTCCCTCAGAAGGGTTAGTGAAATACAAGCACTCACTATACAGGAACCTTTTCTCCAAATGCATCAGAACAAGGTTGTACTCCGCACCAACCCAAAATTTCTACCCAAAGTCATTTCTCCATTCCATTTAAACCAGTCGGTAGGATTACCAGTCTTTTTCTCACAACCTCAAACCGTTGCGGAAAGGGCTTTACAAACACTGGATGTTTAAAGGGCCTTACTTTACTACATCCAAAGAACACAACCTTTCAGAATAACCAAACAGCTATTTGTCTCTTTCTCTCCACCACATAAAGGCAACTCTATTTCTAAATCAGGGATAGCTAGGTGGATTGTAAAATGCATACAGATTTGCTACCACAAAGCAAAACGAACGCTATCTACAAGGAAGATAGGGGCTACTATGGATTTCTAGGAAACATACCACTAGATGACATCTGCAAAGCAGCGACATGGTCAACACCGCACACTTTCACAAAACATTACTGTGTAGATGTGCAAACCAAGCAACAAGCTAGTGTGGGCCAGGCTGTACTAAAAACACTGTTCCAAACAACTGCAACGGATGCCGGTGGTCGCCGCTAGGGTTGGGTACTGCTATATAATCTATGCACAGTGTATAATCTGCAGCTCATATGCCTCGAACGGAATATGCTACTTACCAGTATGCATCTGTTCTTGGCATGTAGAGCTGCAGATCTATACACGCCCACCCGCCTCCTCGGCTACCTGTATCCGTTCCAGTTTATTTAGATACAACACACATGGGTTTCTTTACTGTTACTACTACGCTCCATCTTTCCCTGCTGGCGAAAAACAATCTGAGGATGCAGCCTAAGCCCATGCGCAATACGAACCAAAGGAGGATTCACCGACCTCGTGACTTCCAAAGACTTTCCAAGAGGAAAAACAAACTGCAAACATCCGGGCCCAACACCAGATGGCGATCTATGCACAGTGTATAGATCTGCAGCTCTACATGCCAAGAACAGATGCATACTGGTAAGTAGCATATTCCTTTCTTCAATTGGGACCTCATTTCTGTAGAGTGGTTGAGGAGGCCTGGGAGCGGGGTTGCATGCCTCGTGACTGGAGGCACGCGGAGATTGTCGTGTTCCACAAACCGGGAAGACCCCTGGAACAACATGCATCTTATCGCCCTATATCCCTCCTTAATGTGGAGGCTAAGGTGCTGGCCAAGGCATTGGCCAATCGCCTCCCTGCCCATATTACATCTTTAGTGCATCCCGACCAGGCCGGGTTTATGCCCCATCAGGCAACCCGGCACAATATAAGGCGCGCACATGTGGCAGTGGCAACTGTCCAGGGGTTGGGGGAGCAGACCTCGCTATTGCTCGCGGATATGGACAGAGCCTTGGACTCCTTAAGCTGGGTATATTATTCGCACTTCTCAGTAGATTAAACTTTGGACCACGATTCTTTTCCTACCTGACCCTTCTCTATACTGACCTGACGGCGTCCGTACGGGTGGCGGGTGCTGTTTCTCCCTCGTTCTCGATTGGTCGGGGCACTAGGCAGGGTTGCCCGCTGTCCCCTTACTTGTTTGCCCTAGCTATGGAGCCACTGGCGTCCTGGGTGCACATCGACGCCCAGGTTACCGGACTGGAATGGGCAGTGGGCCTATCGGATCGCATTGCCCTGTATGCAGATGATGTACTCTTCTTTTCTTACTAATATCGATAACACAGGACCGTGTCTACTATGCATTATCCAAATATTTGGGGAGACGTCGGGTCTGTTCATGAACCCTTGTAAATCTACACTGTGGGTCCTGGGGGGAGGGGCGGGCCCTGGTCCCTGGGCCTCCTCCATTCAGGTAGCCATACGGGGGATGAAGTACCTGGAAGTGTTTTTATCTGATTATCCGAGCGTCTCTTGGGAACGGAATCTGGCCCCTGTGCGGGAAGATCTTAAAACTTGGACCCACATGCCTCTATCAATATATGGCCGATCCCTATTTGATTTCTCCAGGCTGGTTCAGACGTGTCAATACAGCCCTGAGTCCGTTTCTATGGGCTGGTGGAATGGCGAGGGTAGCTCTACGGACTTGCTTCCAGTCCACGTATTGCGGGGGATTAGCTACCTCTGATATCTTATCTTATTATTAGCCTCCCATCTTCTGGTCCTCAATGAGTGGTGGTATGGCGATAGTGCTGATCCAGCCTGTGCTGTTGAGAGGTGTTGTATGGGGGATAACACTCTACTCACCATATTGTACTCCGCGCCATTGCGCAACTCCCTGCCACCGGCTACGAAACTGGTATTCCAGATATGGCGACAGGCGTTGCGACGTACAGGGTGGTGGAATAGGTTGACTCGGGAGACTCCCCTTTGGTCGAATGGACGACTTCCGCAGGTGGCGATGCTGTCCGGTTTCCGGGGCTGGGACCGTATTGGTGTCTCTACTCTCGGGAACGTCATGCGGGGACCAGTTCTAAAGTCCTTTCAGACAGACTTCCATATGCCTAAAACTCAATTTTTCCGATACTTACAGCCCCGGCATGCCATCACTCCTTACATCGAGGGGTTGGGGCCCTTGGCTGAGTTTAGTCCCAAAGAGGCAAAGGTATTCATGGTAGACCTCCACGACCACAAGATTTCCAAGATTTATCGGTTCCTGGTTATTCACAGTTCCCCCACACTGCAGCGACTTCGGGAGGCTTGGGAGAGAGACATAGGCCCACTGGAGGAGGAGGACTGGGTGGAGGCCCTGGCTGCCCTGCGAGGGTCATCTATCGCCGTCAGTCTTCGTCTCATTCAATTCAAATATTTCCACCGAGTCTATTTCGCCAGGGTCAGGCTCTGGAGGGCGGGATTGGTGGCCTCCCCGGTGTGACTTAGATGCCAACATGAGGAGGGTACCTTGCTCCACACAATCTGGCAATGTACTGCCTTGGCACTATTTTGGCGGGGAGTCTTGTCGTGCCTCTCCGAAGTACTCGGCTGGGACCTCCCTAATTCCCCAAAGTTGGTCCTGCTACATGTTATGGAAAATGTAGGGAGTAATATATATAAATGCCATTTGATGTTATTAGGGTTCACCTTGGCCAAGAGAGATCTTGCCAAAGCTTGGAAGGCTCCGAGGGCGCCTTTAGTATCTGTGTGGAAAAAAAGCATGAATTTCTGTATGGGGCTGGAAATTCCCATCTTTGCGGCCAGGGGATGCCCGCTTAAACATTACAAAATCTGGAGGCGATGGGCAGAATATCGTGGCCTGGAGTTGGAACCGGTTTCGGTGGCCAAGCCCGCAAACTAGGTGACCCTCCCCGCGTAATTGACATGCAACATTGCTCCTTAGTTTGTCTGGGTGAACGAGTCTATTCATATATGGTGCTGTTTGGGGTAGGCGTGAGTACGATGGGGGTGGGTTTTGGGGATTGTTTGCTCTTTTTTCTTTTTATTTTGTTAAAATATTTCAATTGTATTGCTCTTCATTTGTCCTCTATTCTAGTTGAAATTGTCAAAGTCAACTTATTGTCCATTCTGTATGCATGAATTGCTGGGTTACAGTGCTCTGCAATATATGGGTCATTTGACAAATAAAATCAGTAAAAATAAAAATTGAAAAGAGTAATTCAGGCAGGCCCATGTCTATCCTTAAGTGGCCACCTGCTTTAATCCAAAGTAGGGCACCTCCAGTAAAGGCCCTAACTAGTTCCAGGAAATCCTCCAGCGAGTTCAGGGACAGGTTAATTGTAACTACATCGTGCAATCTTCACTGGCACCTTCTCTGGAAATTGGCTCACAAATTAGATATCTATAGCAAGAGCTTGTGCAAACAGAAAAAAAGAGAACACAAATCTTCAAAACCCACACAAATCAAGCATCAACATTTAAAAAACACAACATTGCTTCAGAAACATCGAGAATCTCCAACAAAGACACACATAAATACCCAGTCTCACTTACGATAGCCAATTTTATTTCTAATCACTGCAATTCAAGATCAAAATCACCTGAACCTCTCTCTTTTCTGTTTCAAGCGAGCACTCTTCTCAAACCTGCCTGTTGCAGGGAAAAACATTTGAAGTAGAGCGCAAATGCCTCACGGTGGAGTGCAGACCAAAGATCACTCTGTCATTGACTTTATTTCCTCATTCCCACTTCAACCGATATTAAAGGATCAAGCTGCAATGGCGGCCAGTCATCCCAACCACCAAGATAGTTTTGTACTAGATAAATCAGATGCTGATGACTTGGACGCTTTAGGTCAGCCTTGTTCAGTCAAACAAACGGATGACTCTCCCTCGAACAGTCGTGTTCCAGCCATCAACCTTGCTGACTTTTTGTCTCGTACAAGGCCAGTTAGCCACAGCAATACAGGTGTTAAAATGCCAATCGCACAAATTAGCACTACAGGTTGAACTTTTACACTCACTTGCCATCTGCATCACTAATCTGGACAACAAATTGCCATTCTGTAACACCAGGTGGACACCATGCAAACTCTTTCGTTAGCTAATTAGCCTTCTTGTAGCAGGACTTGTACCCTTATAATTGACAAACTTTGCACCTTGCCAAGGATGCTAAAACAACTCATAAACCTCCTCAAGTCAAACATTATCTCATCTACTCCTCCCCTAGTAAAACATACTGACAGGGGCCTTGAGGCTAAATCCATCTCTCAGATCTCGGCTCTACCTATTTTCCAACCTCTCTAAAAGGATAATGATAACGGTGCAAAAAGTTTTGCCAGGAGAAAAGCCAATATCAGCAATCCTGTCTCGATCCAGCCAAGCAATTTACAGAATTATTTTAGACAGCAGTCCAGTCCCAGCAACATGTCCACTAAGTAGAAAAGGAAAGAAAAAAGCTAAAAGAAAAATTTAAAAACCCAAAGAGAGAAAATAATCGCACTTAGATCACCCTATGGCGACTTGAAAACCACTGCAAAGCAGGCAGGTATACTCAGTTTTTTAAACAAGATCTGTTCGCAAACTCATGACGTCTATCCCTTTAAATCATTTCCTCTCTTCCATCCCGTCATCCAATACAATTACCAAGAAACCTCAATCACCCAACCAGGAAGACATCAACAAAAGGCACCCATATTTCTGAAACTATGGAACACCACGATTGGACCATCACCCCCGTTAAAGGGCAACATTTCACACTCAGCCATTGCTTGTGACAGAACAACGGCTACAGTAATAGCTTCCAAGAGGTCACTCCCATTGCCTGAAAGGAAAAACCCTACACGCCTTCAAGCCAAGTCCCCTCGTAACCAATCTCTCATTACACCAGATCTCACTACAGGGCCCGAACTACCTGACAGATGTCGAGCACTACACACTGCTGCTGTAGACCAAAACCAAAGAAAAAATAATATCGAGGTCAAAGGCGATATCTACATTCCTCCTTTAGTAAAATCATCTACCAGAGCGTCAGTGGCAGCGGATAGTAATCTGGATTTTGAATTTGCTCAGTTATAAGATCCAACACAGATAACCATCTGGAAGAAGATCAACTACAGAAAAGGCACTCCCAAATACCTGCTGGCGAAGCGGAGTCCCGAAGGAACCTCAGTAGTGTATGCTCTTAGTAGGCTCAAGGCATAGCTCTACACCCCTTCAGCAAATTTAATTTTGAATGTAACCAGAGAAAAGTTCATTCAGTCTACAATATCTGACCACCAGTGCTTTCCAGGTAGTTTCAATACAACTTTAGACCGTAAACAGTGCAACACATTTCAAAAGTTGTTTCGTATTCCTCTGAGCTGTTCCTTTTCACAAATGCGACTGGAATTTGGTCTAGTTCGGCAAGATCTTGTTTGTAAGGTAAACTTTTTAACGCACTGCTCACTGGTCAAAAAAGCAAAGCCAGGAACACTATAACATGCATTTAGGTCTTTTCTGGTGAGTGAAGACTCTGCTGCAAATCCATAGGCTATGTACTTATCGAATTCTGTCAAGGACCTGGAGGCACAGTCAATTTGGGAAAACAACCTCCTGCATGACACCCTTGAGACAGTCTTAAAAATACAAATCCTGTTGCTTAGCAGGCTTACTGACGTACTGGACCTGGCCACTGATAACTCATGCTACACCACTGACTCATATAACAGTATGTTTGTACAGCGATACTCATCAGTGCCATTGCATAAATCAGTTATACTATCCATCATTCGCAGGTGGTTCTTATTACTCCCAACAAAAGAACTTAGGCTATCCTGGCACAGCCAACAATTCCAGAAGAACAGGTGCAGACTGTGCGACTACCAGCAAGAATCTCTTGCACACATCACTTCTTGCTGTCCAGGCATGAGCAGGGAGAGGCAAGTCTTACTTAAGCAGATTTTTCTAACGGACATCATCAAATATTTTAAAGGCACACTGAAGCATTGCCTTAACTCCCAGAATATCTCGTAGCAATGTCACGCTGCTAAATATTTTAGTGACATTATTAGGCGAAACGGCGTTTACAGTGCTGTAAACACAACGCAATAGTTTACAACGCTGTCATTACAACTACCGCGTTGTTCCACGTGTGCCATTACATCGCATGTCATAACAACGACTTGCTGTAGGGGGCGTGCAACACCAGTAAATGTGTTGGATTTTAAATCCAACACCTTCCCTGCTGTTACACAAACTGGAGTAGGCATAGTAATTAATACTATTCTTAAGTCCAGCGCACCCCCTACAGCAAGTCATTGATATGACTTGCGATGTAATGGCATGCGTGATAACAAGATTGTTGTAACGACCGCGTTGTAAACTGCTGCGTTGTGATTGCACGCGTTGTAACGCGCTATATTCGTTATTAGTAAACTTAATTCTATGTGTTAATACTTTACCTGGTCTGGGACAAGGTTACACTCCCTGCGTTAACGTCACAAGCCGCTGCAGGGTAATTAGATCTTGGCCACAAATTTTACCCAAGAGTGTTTGCGTTGTTAACTTAAATATATGTTTTATTGGCGTTTTAACTTTATTATCGTTTTTCTCCAAGTTGATTGAATGAAATAGAATCATATTGCATTTATGTGCATTTTATAGAAGATTGTAATTAATCAAACATAAATGTACCTACTTACATTATTGAAATAATGCCTCGAACTTTCCTCGCGTTCTACTTTTTGGAGTACAGAAAGCTGTTCATAAAAGTAGCAAATCTCTATAATTATCCTATATATATTGAGCAACTTTGCATGGTAATGCAGAGGCATCTACTTTCGATTGTGAAAAAACTAGGAGACACGAGATGTGAGTGGCAGAGGGAAATGGTAGAAGGTGAGAGGCAAGGAGACGGGGGCAGGAGGGAGAAAAATGCACTTTGGAATGCAGCATCTTGCAATACTCCTTAGATTGAATAGATGTTACAGAACAAATTGTTAAAACCGATACATGAATTATTAAACTGAATATTCATTAATTAGAATGACGTATTCCGAATTTTGACACAAGGGACGGCATTTAAGCAGACCATGGCCATAGCAAAATACTCCCTTGCATAATACATCTAAAGAGGTCATGCCAGAATTTGTAAGGGGAAATTCATACAGGGAACTTTTCTCACATTCTTTCTTTTGACCCTCATCTGCCAGTCCCTAGTACTATGTAAGAACTTTGGTATTTTACAGGTAGAGCCCTTCACTCTCCACATCCGTTGAAGGGTGTGATGTCTCTGGTCCAGCCATCCTTCGTCCTTCATTCGTTTTTTGCTGTCGTAAATTATATTGTGGATTACCTGACCATCTAAAACTACAGGAGAACAAGCGTTCCCACAGTCCCTTTTTTGCTTTCAACAGTACAGCCGTCATCAATCCCTCCCGTCTCCTGTGGCTAAGCTGACCTGTGTACTTTTAATATTGATCGAGAAGTCTTCGAAATAATGGAAAATAGTAACATTACCAAAGATCCCTTGTGTACTTATATCTATGTCCAGTTTACACGGTCAAACGCTGCAGCTTACAGGAGGTGCCTCCGCTTAGTCCTTTAACCAATTGCTGTGAGGGTAATCTTTTCATCTTTTAACTTTCTGCACTAAAGGAAGTAACCAGTCATCCATATCCAGCAAAGTATTTACTAATTTTCTCTGTTATCTGTCGTGCTTTATATTTAGATAATTAACTTAGTATCATCTGCCTAATTAAAAAAAGTGCTGCTTCATTCATGGGGAGGAGGTAGAAATTGAAAAACGGGTGACCAAGCTGCACCATGTGGGACCCTACACATGCGTTGGTTCCAGGGTAATAGCAAGCATTAGATTTGGTGTTGGCTTTGTCAATGCAAGCTTGGTTTTGTCAGGGTTTTTGCAAAACGTTATTGTTGGGGAAGCTCCTCATCACTGTTGTGCTCTTCTGAATGTCAAAAACACAGTGGCTTCCACCCAAAAATAATATTTGGCCTCAAAAAGCGCATATTGCCAAAGTAGTCCTGGGGACTGTTGGGTGATACCTTTTTTTGCTGATGTGTTTATTGTACTAGCACAGAATACCCATCACTCATAGCAAAGTTAACCAATGGCCGAAGTGGGCGGTCCATTTGACCCATTCTACATGCTTTAGTGGTCTGAAGAAAGATGTGAATGACACAGAAAACTTGAGGATGAAGAGGGATGACTGAAAGACCCAACAAGTAAGTATGTTACACCTATAAGTTTAGTAAAAGCAAAAGATCTTGGCTAATGCCTGGCCAAAAAAGGGAATTATCAGTCAGCCTGGAATCTCGAACGTAAAAAAGAATCACACCAGGCTAAGAAAGATTTACAATTCCAACATTACCATATCTTAGATTACTTAAGTTTTTGTGAGCGACACTGTTAAAAGTTGCTGACAGGTCTAATAAGAGCAGGACTCATGTGCATCCATCATTCGCAATCAGTCAAAGATTGTCCATGATGGCAGTTGTAACTGACTGCAATGTAAAGGGTGGAGACCTGTCTGTGGTCATTTAAAACGTGATTTATGTCAATAAAAGATTGTAGCTGTTTTATGGCTAGTTGCTCTACAACTTTAGAAAACTAGAGAAGATTGGAGATTGGTCTGATATTCCTTAAGTCTACTAGAACAGTTATTCATGTCTTCAGTAGAGGAGTTACCACTGCTTTTTGCAACCAGGTAGGGTTGATGGAGGTACAGTGCCCTTTGACAAGCATTATTAGCTGCAGTGATGATAGGATTAGCTGTGAGTAAGGGAATTTTCTGTTTCATAAGCCGGACATGTGTCTAGTGGAGTGACCAAAGTTTTGAACTGCTTTATTAACTTTGTGGTGTCTTGAACTGAGGTTTGCTCAAAAGTGCTAAACACACGAGAGATATGTTCTTGATTATTATCTGTGTTCTAGCTTGTCTGTGCTCTAGGGTATGATATAAGGCAATAAGAACAGTACTGCTAACACAGGAGAATTGAAGTGTCAGGAAGGTTGTACCTGGAGTAAAAAGTCCATTATAGCATATCCTCATTTCCAAATCACCAATGGGCCTCCAAACATTATTGGACCACTTTGTAATTTTTTGCATAGCACGGGGCCTTGAAATAAACATGGCCAAAACCAAATTTATGGTAATAAACCCGGGTCGCATATCCAGGGCAAATCCGACTTTGGCAGGAAAACCCCTGGAGAGAGCGCAGATATTAACATTACATTAACAGAACAGGGCTGGTGACAGGCACACATTATGTTGCGCGGATTAATATTAGAGCAAGTAGTAGGAAGTATTACAAAGCTGACCCATACCTCTGTGTTCCAACTGGCACATGAAATACCAGCATTTGTAAAGCGCACAGCTACCTCCGGAGAGGTATCCTGGCGCTGGGGGCCATCGGGAAGATTAAGCGAGCTATTGCCCAGAGTCTCATGGTGCTGTGCTAACCTGCCGCTGCTGTCCTTGGTATCGAACCATGAACCCCGTGGTCTGGAGTCAGGCACCCTGGCTGCTGCGCCACACCTCTTCCACCGCTGCGCCACACCTCTTCCACTTGCACGGCCAGCACTACAGGTCTATTACCATCAAGCCCTGGGGATGGCCACTTATGAGGCGGAACTGTGGGGCTATCTAAACGTCTCTTCGCTAGAATGTGTGGAAAACCGATTGATGCGAACATTACTGGGTGACCCTATGAATACGCCTTCGTTGCCATGAAGGATTGACTTGGGTTTAAGACCCCTTTCAGATAAAGTTGGTCTCTGTCCCATTCTCTTCTGGAGGAGGATTTGTCTACTCCAGAGCTCCGCCCGTACCAAGATAGATTAGAAGAAATACTTAGGCTGGTGGGTTCAATCAATCAATCAATCAATCAATCCATCATGGCATTTGTAAAGCGCACTACATACCCGCGAGGGTCTCAAGGCTCAAGGTTCAAGTAATATACCTTGGATTAAGCATATTAAAGCCACCTTAGGGGAGATGGGGCTATCATCATTGTGGAGTGCCCCAAGAGAGGCTAGGCCAGTCTCTAAGAGCAATATTAAATTCGCATATTGGCAGCATCAAGAGTCTTTAATACACTCAAAAGCCTGACACAGCTCTCTGACTGATGCCTTCCTCCTAATTAAAGGCTCATTCACTAGAGAAGATTTTATGGATGAGATCGAATTTCCCTCGCCGCCAAGCGAGGCTCTTATTGCTGCTATTTCTTTATGGACCCTGCCCCTCTGTTCGTTCACTATCAAATGGGTTAAATCCCCTCTGGTGGATGAGCAGCTGTGCCCAGGTTGTGGGGCCACTAAGGAGTCTCTAGAACATGTAATGTTGTTCTGCCGAGCCTATTTAACTAGTAGGCATCGTTGGATCCTACCACTCGGAATTTGGGGATCAGAGAATATAAGTCTGCCCTAAGGATATTAAAAACTGACTGTAGTACACTGTTGTTTTTTGCACTCTCCCACTACTTGTTGGCTCTGTGGATAACAAGGGTCAAATGTAGCGCCTTAAATGGCTAAATATCGGTGTTATTCTATTAATGAGCGTACACGCATCTAAAGTGCATTTTCAATGTTGAATTTATTTTGAATACTTATTCTCTGTTCACAACAGTTTTAATATTGTTTTCAGGCTCATTTACTTTTATACCATATATTTAGTGCACTATGATTAATAATGTTTTATCATTGCTTATTTATGTGCTTTTATGGGCTTGGGCCGAAATAAAGCTTGAACAAGTGTAGTATTCTGCCCTTCTGGCCACACAAATTGGGTCCTAACTGGGGCATGGCTGCTCTGTAAACTCATTTAAGAAAAAAACAAGAGCTTGGCACATGATGAAGAGCAAATTCCCGAGCTGGAGTGTATTTTTAATTCTATTTATTAAAAATTGAGGACCCTCACCATGAAATGCTTTAAAAAGGATGCAACATCCTATAAACTTGATTCCTTGTTCGGGTGGGAGCCTTTAAATTTGCTTCTTTGTTCCAGAGGCAGCCAATGGAGGTCCCTCAGCAAGGGGGTTACATAACAGCTTAGGCAGTTTAAAAATCAATCTACTTGCCTGATTCTGGACCATCTGTAATCTGTGAAATTGGATATTCGGTAAACCAATATATATGGTATTGGTATAATCGAGCCATGAAATGACTAAGGCCATTACCACTGTAATTAAAGCATGCTGCACGAGGAACAAAGATATCTTTTTAATCTTTCTCGGTGTAAGAGAACACGCTAAGATCAATGTTTCTATTTGGGGTTTGTTCCATGGAGTGCTCACTGTCTATGATGCCTCCTAGACTTTTAACTTTTTTTTTTTTTTCAGTCATCCATTTTTGAAAGCCAGTAAAACTAAATCCAACTGTCAACTTTATTATTCAAAAACACTATTTCAGTTTTCTCTGAACTGAGTTTTAAATATTTACTGTACATCTATTCCTAGATGAAACACATGACAAATGTACATTTTTCTGGAGAGGCAGAGGAACCATCAAGTCTAAGTATTATTTGGGGGTCAACAGCGTAGTTGTATATTCTGCAATTCATTTTTGTTAACTCCTAGATTAATGGTCTGGCACAGCGCGTTCCAAACGTTTTAGCACCATGAACCAGTTTTTAGAACACCAAACATTTATCTTTAATGGACATGAGGCGGGTAATTGTTAAATGTAACTAAAGCATCGTGTGGTAGCGCACTGTCATTTACAAAGTGCCTATTTTCATTTTTTTAAATCTTTTTATTATTTTCAAGCATTGATTGCAAGTATCTCAACACTTGGCAAACAGCACATTTACCATTGAAATGGCCACTAAATTTGCACAGACCTCCAGTTTCATTGATAAAACTATACTGCACACAAGGTTTGTGTGGAAATCGGGTTTCAGTGAATAAATATCATTTGTGCATCACCAAGTAAAGTGTCTTCATTTGTTTTGATCCTGTTATGATCTTTTTTTCCATCAGACTTCAGAATGACCAGAATATTTGCTTAATTTTTGCTTTCCTAAGTGATGAATGTGCACAGTTCATTTACAGGTATTTAAATTGTGTTGTGTGTTACAAAAATGATACCCACCAGCCTTTCCTTTTACCTTCAGCCTTTCCTGTACCCCAGCAAGATTGTCACATAATACACTTTGCTTTTCAATATCTGACTGCACAGTGAAGACTTTGTAAACACCAATTTAAAAAGCAGCAATTTCTCAGAAGAAATAGCCTGACGTTTGACCTCTGTCTTTGAAGCCCAGCAAATGTGACTAGATAAATGCAGAAATTCAAGGCATCTTTATTTTTTGCTTGGACTTTCATGACCCACCAAAGCACGGCTCACGACTCACCATTGGGTTGCGACCCACAGTTTGGAAATGAGAACCAGATGGACAGATTGGGTGCACTTGTACAAATAAGATCTAACTCACTCAAGGACACCACCACTTAAGCCGTAGCTTCCACATAATTCATCAATAGCCTGTGATCAACCATATCGAAGGCTGCTGATTGGTCCAACAAGACCAGAGCAGATCTGTTAAACCTTTATCACCATTGCTGCGCATGTCATCAAGCACAGCAAGCATAACTGATTTGGTACAGTGCGCGGGGAGAAAGCCAACGCTGAGCGGATTTAAAAATTGAGACTTTTCAAGATGGGAGTGTAGTGTCTGCGCCACATTTGCATTTCACATATTTATCATACTCACACTAAGCAGGAAAACACAATACAAAAAGTGTGGATTATAATAGATACATGACTTGAAAATTGAAGGGCATAGTGGATGATCGTGTGTGTCTGTTTGGTCTGAGTTCTAGAAGATTCATGCACTGAATCAAGAGAAGTGAAAGAAGATTGCATGTTTTTAAAAGGCAGTTTCTGTCAATGACGAGTTTTCAAATTTGCAGCTTCAAGATGTCCTACCCAGTTGTCATCCCTCTAATAAAATTGGAATTTAGAGGGCAAGAATTTGGATTCAAAATGGTGATAAGTTGTGAGTTTCCTGAATATGGGCGAGTCAATAAAATGCCTGTAGAAGTGGATGTTAAGATACCTGCCGATTGTGGTGAGGGTGGAGAAGTATATGATTGAGCAAGGAATGGGGGTGATCTTTTAATGCAATAGGAGAAGTTCTGCTAGAATGATTTAACCTACTGTTACTGAAATGCCTGCCATGACTTGGAACCAGTCTGGTTAATGTGCCTGACACATTTGTCAGGCTCAGAAATACAAGAGAAGATAAATGAGCTGTGGTTCCCTGTGGTTTCTACATCATCCAGGATGGACCCCGTCCCAATTTCAACTCCATCACTTCATTCAAATATGGATTTGGCTAAGTGGGGACGTTTTATTGTTTAAATGTGTATTCATGGTTAAAGTTTGTTTTATTGGTAGTGGAAGAGTTTTAGTGAGTTAATCTGTGTTTTTAGTTTCTTTTCTCTTTTTTTTACCTCAAAAAACAACTTTCCGGCAGGGGTTTACAGAAGAAAATTATCTTATAATTGTTTCTCATAATACCACTCAGTGGTGATCTGCTTGACTTGGCCCGATGTCCCACCTTTTACCAAACTAAGCTTTCTTTCCTGAATAGGTTTACTAAGTAATTTTCATTTATAACATTTGTTAGAACACACAGATATTCTCTTGCTTAGGCATACTTTTGGTTCTTCAGTTCCACATCTATTAACCTATCTACCTTAAAGAAGCTCCCAAATGAAAAAAAGTATATTCTTAGCACCCAGCATATAAAAATATGAGGAGAAGGGAAGGAGCCAGGGACCCTTCAATGTCAATAGGAACCCACCCTACACAGCCTCAACTAAGCAAATTACTAAAAAGCAAACATTAACCAAGTGTGGGGGGATTCTGGGGCTAAGTAGCTCCTTCTGGGCCACTGTCATCTCCCACTTTGGAAGTATTATGTCCCATGCTCTGGCAAACTCCAATTTACCCTGTCCCCTTTTGGCCTCTCTAAAGAAGCAAGATACTTAGGTTGGCCAGGTGCGAAGGTCATTCCCTTTTCCTGCCTTCATACCTAGATCTCACTGCCGTATTCCATTTCAGGATCTTGTCTCTAATCCCACTAGACACATCTCAGGAGAGGTTATGTTTCTATCCGTTACCTCATTAATAAGATTATTAATCTCCGACCAATGTCCAAGCCATTAGATTAGAGTGCCTATTTCCCCACATCTAGGGCGTTTAGCTAATGCGCCTCGAAGGCATTTATTAATTCTACTCTGGATAAGGTAGGGCCCCATAAAAATGGTTAAAATGACTCCGTTTCCAGCATATATCGCTGGAGATTTTGGGGCATCCTCCAATACCTACACACAGTCTTATTCCTTAATTGGTATATTCAGGTCTGCCGCCCAATTATCCCTGAGTGCATCCAAGTATACATTAATGTGGTTCATCAGCATGTGATATAATAGAGTTATGGCCCTACAACTGCCTGAGGTGGCATATATTGTATGGGGCCCCAGGTGCACAGGAAGTTCACTGGTCCCTCCATGTGTCTTTCAGTGCCGCTATTACAGAACTATACAACAGAAAATATCCCACAGGCAGATCAGAATCATTCATCAACTCTTCATACTCCAGGAGTGCCCTATCCCTAAATAGGGCTCTAATTCTGTCAACCCATGATCTACCTGTGTACGCAAGCTTACCCAAATTCCCTTGTAGGACAGGGCAAGCAGGCAATGTAATGTAATGGGATGTTCGGTTTATAGGCTGTCTAGGGGACTAGTGTTCTTGTTTTTTGCAAACTTCTGGTCCATCTATATTTTATCACTTTTAAGAGGCCCTTTATTTCCGAATTTCTTCTGTTGACCCTAGCATGAGTTGGGTGGTCCATCTTGCACCAGTAACAAGGCATGTCTGTGTTGGCAGTTCCCTAGTTACCCACTGCAACTCAGCAGGTAAGTAATATGTCTCACAGTCAGGTGCAGCAAGCCCCCTCACTCAACCCCTGAGTATCCTTATTGGCAGAGTAGTGTAGTAATACAGAGAGCCGGACAGAACAAACATTTTAGCAATCGGCAGTCATCGAGATCGGAAGATATATATATATATATATATATATATATATATATATATATATATATATATATAAATAATCTACTGGCGGTCGCCAGTAGATAGTTATAGTTAGGACCCTGTTTCCATAGGAAATCTGCAACATTCTATTTGGAATAACTTTGGCGCCGGTCGACGAATCCTTGCGAAATTTTCAAAACTAATGGGGCGCTACGCTCCGCTCCTACCCTGAAAGTCGGGTCGAAACCAGGAAGTATCAGCCGCCATTTTCTGTCTCTCGCACTGAACAACAAAGGTTGATAACATGAAAAGGGGGCAACGAAGAGAGTTGCAGATCCCCTAGCGTTCGTCAGGGGGTTCACAAAGGACCAGAAAGTATGAAAAATAAATTTAATAATTTTTTAAAAAAATCGCGGAGTGCGCGTACGGTAAGCTTACCGTACGCGTACGGTTAATAAAATAAAAAATTAACAATCACATTTAATATATAAATCTAAGGACCCCCAAGGGAGAAAAAAACAATTGATATTTTGTAAAAAATGGCGTGGCATGCACGGTACGAAATGCGCAAGGTGGACGCTCGGTGCGCGAAGCGCACCGAGCGCGCAAAAATTAACAATAAATAGATAACTTAGCATTTAAAAAAAACGTACAAATTCACTGAAAAAACCATAGGTTTCACACACGTTCTAGTTAGGAATTAGCATTTAAAAAACCTTGCAAATTCACTTAAAAAACCATAGGTTTCACACAAGTTATAGTTAGCTGTACATTTCACTCGTAAAAAAACAATGAAATTCCACGTTATAGTTAGATCAGGTAACTATAACTTGCGCGACCGCAATCCACAATGTGTCATTTGAGATGTCATCATTGATGTGATGAGTGATGTCACTGACCATGTCATGAGTGATGTAATATGTGACGTCATCAGCAGTGGATTGCGGTCGCGCAAGTTATAGTTACCTGATCTAACTATAACGTGGAATTTCATTGGTTTTTTACGAGTGAAATGTACAGCTAACTATAACTTGTGTGAAACCCATGGTTTTTTTAAGTGAATTTGCAAGGTTTTTTAAATGCTAATTCCGAACTATAACGTGTGTGAAACCTATGGTTTTTTCAGTGAATATATATATATATATATATATTATCTACTGGCGGTCGCCAGTAGATAGTTATAGTTAGGACCCTGTTTCCATAGGAAATCCGCAACATTCTATTTGGAATAACTTTGGCGCCGGTCGACGAATCCTCGCGAAATTTTCAAAACTAATGGGGCGCTACGCTCCGCTCCTACCCTGAAAGTCTCAGGGTGATTCGTCAAGCGGGGGCTGAGAAAAAAGGGGGGTCCCAAAACGCGTTTTCCCCATGCATTTTTCCATAGGACCTTTAGACACAGCTACAGCCCGAACGGCTGAACAGAATTACTTGTAATTTGGCAGAGAGGTAGTCCGCAGGTCAAGGAAGTGCCTTTTGTAGGTCTGGTGTAAATCTGTTCAGTAGTTTCTGAGAAAATAGCATTTAAATCAATATATATATCTGGAAGCGCGCTCCGTGCGCTTACGGTAAGCTTACCGTACGCGTACGGTGACGTGCGCGATTCTGATTGGTTGTTAGATCAAAGTAAACATTCGAATCGGTCGAAACCAGGAAGTATCGGCCGCCATTTTCTGTCTCTCGCACTGAACAACAAAGGTTGATAACATGAAAAGGGGGCAACAAAGAGAGTTGCAGACCCCCTAGCGTTCGTCAGGGGGTTCACAAAGGACCAGAAAGTATGAAAAATAAATTTAAGAATTTTTTAAAAAAATCGCGGAGTGCGCGTACGGTAAGCTTACCGTACGCGTACCGTAAAAAAAAAAAAAAAAAAAAAAATTAACAATCACATTTAATATATAGATCTAAGGACCCCCAAGGGAGAAAAAAACTATTGATATTTTGTAAAAAATGGCGTGGCGTGCATGGTACGATATGCGCAAGATGGGCGCTCGGTGCGCGAAGCGCACCGAGTGCCCACAGCGCGCGCACGGTGCGCGAAGTGCACCGTGCGCGCAAATATTAACAATAAATAGATAACCTAGCATTTAAAAAACCGTACAAATTCACTGAAAAAACCATAGGTTTCACACACGTTATAGTTAGGAATTAGCATTTAAAAAACCTTGCAAATTCACTTAAAAAACCATAGGTTTCACACAAGTTATAGTTAGCTGTACATTTCTCTCGTAAAAAACCAATGAAATTCCACGTTATAGTTAGATCAGGTAACTATAACTTGCGCGACCGCAATCCACTGCTGATGACGTCACATATTACATCACTCATGACATGGTCAGTGACATCACTCATCACATCAATGATGACATCTCAAATGACACATTGTGGATTGCGGTCGCGCAAGTTATAGTTACCTGATCTAACTATAACGTGGAATTTCATTGGTTTTTTACGAGTGAGATGTACAGCTAACTATAACTTGTGTGAAACCTATGGTTTTTTAAGTGAATTTGCAAGGTTTTTTAAATGCTAATTCCTAACTATAACGTGTGTGAAACCTATGGTTTTTTCAGTGAATTTTATATATATATATATATATATATATATATATATATGTGTGTGTATATATATATATATATGTATATATACATACATATATATCTTTTCACTTCCTTGAAAATGCCGGGACACTTAATGCGTGGGTGCAAACTTGGGTCCGAGGCTGCCCAATCAATTGTATACGTTTCACCAAGTACTGCCAGTACCAATGCACTCTTAACAGGAACAAATAACCGCTTCAGAGTTCATCAATCACAGGAATTTTATTTTCAAAGCCACAGCCAGAAAAAATACCCTACGCGTTTCGGCGAAAGTTGCCTTGATCACGGGTAAACTAAATCAAAATACACACACATTTAAGACTCATCGTCACATGTTACGTGCAACGTAACAAACATAAACAGCAGACTATCAACTCAAAGTTTATACCACAAACGTGGCGGCCATCTTAACACAGTGTTGTCATACAATAAAGTTTTGTTGAAACTAACCTCATCCACTCGCATTGAATATAGCCGAGTGTGCACACAAACTTCAAATATGTGTAATTTTTGTAATTTTCGTGTAATTTTTAATGATTTTTTTGACGGTTATTATAACTCTCCCCTCTCAACATACAACCTCGTCTCTTATATTTATTATTTATAAAGAGTAAGTGTGTTGTCAACCAAAACTTGACGATATAAACTATAAAGTATAAAGTGCCTTGATCATTAGATTGTCTCTTGCCCAAGTCAAAATCAGGTACCCTGAGTGATCCTATAATTATACATAATGTATTATCACCCAAACCTTGAAACATAAAAAACATTAGTTGTTAGGTTGTCTTATTGCCTAGCTCGGGCTCAAATCCTACAGATAACTCAATAATTGCATGCAACAACCCCAGTGGGTTTGGACAAACTCAAGGCTCTATAGTATATCAAGTACTGAACTGAGGACAAGGTAAGTGTTCACAAATATTCTGACATCATCAAAAATTATAAACTTAAGACATTGGTTGAACAAACTGTGATTCGGTCCAAGTGGACAATTCGTAATTTCCAAAGTTAGGACATGATAACCATAACTTCCTCACTCCTCACGACTCCTGAATAGAGACTGAAATAAAAGGGAGGGGAGAAATCATACAAATGAAAAAATCATTTAAAGATATACACACAAGAAAAAGGACGACTAAGTTCTATCCTATAATTAAGTCTGCCATAATGTGATAAAACCTCAAGACATAGCTAATATCTAAATAATACATTACAATGGATGGTTACATCACCTAGTCACATAGAAATTTATAATGAATAAGATCATTACCACATTTAGAAAAGAAACATATTTTACATGCTTAAAAACGTATTAAGTTTGAAAAACTTAAGTTGCACCCCACGAAGTCTCAAAAGTGGAATTCTCCAACTGTAAATGTGAGGACCACCAACAGTGCATGTTCTGAGATAGGACTTGAATACAGCTATTCCCCTAGATGCCATGACATTTCCTCTTCAGAGTTTAGACCCTCAGGAATCTTAGTATTCAGATCAAGGATATATCTAGACTCTAGTTGGTGGATGTTTTGCTGCCCTGGGATCCTCTCCTCGGGATGACGATGATGCTAGTTATGGGTCCACCTCCCATCCGTCCCCAGTCCGGCGTATGTATAACACCCTCGGACTTGGGAGACAGGTGGGTGAGGGAAGGAAGGGTAGGGACCGCGGGGATGGAGACCTGAAAAGAGAGAGAGGACAGATTACTCCAAGGCGGTTCCCCCAGCGCTCAGCTCCCACCCTGTGCCTGCGATTGCTGCTCACCTGGGATTCTGTCCTTCTGGCGTGAGGTCTGTCCGTGCCTCACCAGAACCACTTAAGTCCCGTGAGTGGGCTTGGGCAGGAGGCTACTGCGTTACTTCACGGGTAGCGGAGACGAAGAGCCCAGTGTCTCGAAGGGGTGAAGGTTTACCTGGGGTAGGCGCTACCACTCAAAGCCTTTCGGAGTTTGTAAAGGCTGAGGAGCGCTCGGAGGGTTCTAAACTTCTTCCGTTCCTTTACGGAGAAGTTCAAGGTCAAACGATGAAGGTTCCTGGCGCTGCTACGTCACGCCCTCAATTCTTGGGCGGAGGAGCGCTAGGAGCCGGAGCTGGGTTCTCCCGTATCGAAGACGACGGAACCTGAAGGGAAGGCGGTGCGGAAACCCTGCGCTTCAACGTCACGCCCGGAATCCTGGGGCGGAGGAGCGCAGCGGGGTTTTGCACCAGCAAGACTAAGGCGTTCTCTGGACGGCTTGTTCTCAGCTTGGATACTGAGCAGATAGCCGAGCGGAGAATGTTTTCGGCGTGGCTGGCGGAGCCAGCGGAGGAGGAGTGCCACGAGGCGTAGCACACCCTGGTAGAACTAGGGACGTTACCTGGATCTCCTAGCAATCAGGAAACGAAGGCACTCTGGAAACGATGACAAAACAGGAAGCCAAGATAGCGTCCGAGTTCGAACGCTCAGGCTCGAGGAAAGGAATCATTGGCCCCGCCTCCTGGGAGGAGCCGCGTTAAGTGTGCTTCCGGAGATCACGTGATGCCGGCCGGCGCCTGGAATTCTGGATGTTGGTGTTCCCGCGCCGCTCCCGTGCGGGGCGGTGTTTCGAATCATGACAGTGGAGTCTGCGTATCCTGTCCCCTCCTCTTTTTGTTGCCTCCACCCTGTTGATCACAAAAGATCTCAATAAATTACGATTACTTTTGTGAAATTCTTCAAAATGTCTAGCAACTGGTGACAATTTGTCTCTGTTCTGGATTGCCCTTAGATGTTCCGAGACACGTTTCTTGGCCGTAAACATCGTGCTACCCACATACTTCTTAGCACAAGGGCAAACCAAAACATAGACACAATGGTCAGACATACACGAGAGATGTTTCCCTATATTCCTTTCTATGTCACTGACAGGGTAATATACTTTTTGGACATTAGTGCTGAACTTGCATGCTTTGCAAGACATGCACGTAAAAAATCCCTCTATGCCAATATGAGGACTAGTCATACCTGTTACCTCATTCTTACATAATCTGTCTCTTAGGGAATCTTATTTCCTGTAGGTGATATAAGGCGAGAACCCTATCTTGTCTTTAAGTTGGGTTCTGTAGACAAGATTTTCCAATGTTGATTCAAACATTTACGCACTTCCCACGAGTTAGAGTGATAGGTAGTTACAAATCTTATAACCCCATCCCTGTTTTCTTCCTCCATCTTTACTTTGGGTATCAATAACTCACTTTGCGTAAATTTACTCGCCTTCGTAAATGCCTCTTTGATAGTACTAGGGGTGTACCCTCTCTCCAGAAATCTTTGGGTCATGCATTCACTCTCTGTGATAAAATCTGATTCCACACTGCAGTTTCTCCGGGCTCGGAGGAATTCTCCGTAAGGAATACTTCGGATCAAAGTTTTAGGGTGTCCACTGTCCGCATATAACAGAGTTTTCCTTGCAGTGGATTTACGAAAAAGCTTGGAAACCAGTTTCTCATCCACAGCCTCTATACGTTTGTCCACTTGGACCGAATCACAGTTTGTTCAACCAATGTCATAAGTTTATAATTTTTGATGATGTCAGAATATTTGTGAACACTTACCTTGTCCTCAGTTCAGTACTTGATATACCATAGAGCCTTGAGTTTGTCCAAACCCACTGGGGTTGTTGCATGCAATTATTGAGTTATCTGGAGGATTTGAGCCCGAGCTAGGCAATAAGACAACCTAACAACTAATGTGTTTTATGTTTCAAGGTTTGGGTGATAATACATTATGTATAATTATGGGATCACTCAGGGGACCTGATTTTGACTTGGGCAAGAGACAATCTAATGATCAAGGCACTTTATACTTTATAGTTTATATCGTCAAGTTTTGGTTGACAACACACTTACTCTTTATAAATAATAAATATAAGAGACAAGGTTGTATGTTGAGAGGGGAGAGTTATAATAACCGTCAAAAAATCATTAAAAATTACACGAAAATTAAAAAAAATTACACATATTTGAAGTTTGTGTGCACACTCGGCTATATTTCAATGCGAGTGGACGAGGTTACTTTCAACAAATCATTATTGTATGACAACACTGTGTTAAGATGGCCTCCACGTTTGTGGTATAAACTTTGAGTTGATAGTCTGCTGTTTTTGTTTGTTACGTTGCACGTAACATGTGATGATGAGTCTTAAATGTGTGTGTATTTTGATTTAGTTTACCCGTGATCAAGGCAACTTTCGCCGAAACGCGTAGGGTATTTTTTCTGGCTGTGGCTTTGAAAATAAAATTCCTGTGATTGATGAACTCTGAAGCGGTTATTTGTTCCTGTTAAGAGTGCATTGGTACTGGCAGTACTTGGTGAAACGTGTGTGTATATATATATATACACACACACGCGCTCATTCTCTTCTCCTCTACAGTAGAGAAAGCACTCCCAGGGGTCTTTGCCTTTTTCAAAGTTGCTTTTAATTCATTCGCTTCCCAATCCACATGAAGCTTTTCGGCTAACGCCTTAGTCAAATGTTTACAAGTTACGCGCCGAAATGCGGCAAACTTTTAAAATCTATGTATCAGGTCACATGATGCATTCCTCATTGAAAGCAAAAGTAAAAATAATAGAAGGACCACTGAAATTACATATTCAGGCGCCATATTGGAGTGTATAACCCAAAATCAAATCCCTGTGACAAAAGCAACAATTTTAAACATTGCTAAGTTGTCAAGACTGCATAATAAGTAATCTTATTAGAAAACGTGTCAATTTCATGAATCAAAATTGGAATCTATGACACACAGTTTTCACGGGATCAAATTAATTCATCAATTATGCCGTGTATCGGCTACGGTTCCTGAAATGAAGTCCTTCACATTATTCAGATTTCTAAAGATGTTTACCTTGACAGCATACAAAGATATCATGAGCTGATTAAGTTATGGTTTGATAAATCCATGCTTGACATGGAAGAATATCTATTCCTCCGATGTTTAAACCCAGTGGTACCTACTTTTTATCATATTCCAAAGATACATAAAGACAGTGAAAAAATGCCGGGGAGACCAATTGTCGCTTCTCAGGGGGGACTTATGGAACATTTATCTATTTTCATCAATTTTTTTCAAACAAAGTGCCCGTAAGCATTGAAAGGCACTCGACATCATTCCCGCTTCCAGCCTTTCCATGCATCCTGCACTTGGCTCCTCCAGCATTTTTCGCCGACGCGTTTCGAGGCAATGTGCCTCTTCTTCCTGGGCTCTGCTGAAACAAAAACAGCATCACGGGCTCACATTCATTTTATTCAGGCGTCTTTTATTTCCATTGTTGCCCCCATTGGGCTTAGCTGATGCAGACTAATTTTAGTGCCTTGTGGGAATCGCAGTTCCCTGAATGCGAGTTTGATCATTCCTTTAGTAGGTGCGATGCAATTTTGACTATTAAAAGCAATTAACAATCCTTAGTAGGATGCGGTGCCAAAGTACTGGTTAATTGTGCATATGGAACGATGTGCCACGCGGAATTTGAAAGTTCAGTCCACAGCCTCTTACGATCAAAGATGGTGCTCATTCCATGGCAGTGGCCGCCGTGATTATCTTTCAAACAATGTGCCTGTAAGCATTGAAAGGCACTCTACATCATTCCCGCTTCCAGCCTTTCCATGCATCCTGCACTTGGGTCCCCCAGCATTTTTCGCCGACACGTTTCGAAGCAATGTGCCTCTTCTTCCTGGGCTCTGTTGAAACAAAAACGGCATCACGGGCTCACATTCATTTCATTCAGGCGTCTTTTATTTCCATTTTTGCCCCCAGTGGGCTTAGCTGATGCAGACTAATTTGAGTGCCTTGTGGGAATCGCAGTTCCCTGAATGCGAGTTCCATCATTCCTTTAGTAGGTGAGATGCAATTTTGACTATTAAAAGCAATGTATGTATATATATGTATGTATATATGTATATGGTATATATGTATGTGTATATGTGTGTATATATGTATGTATATATATATGTATATATATGTTTGTGTATATATATCCCCTAACACCTTTTTGACGTCAATTCCCATGTAGTGCAATCACCCAATTGTACTGCTATTTCCCCTTCTTGTGGTTTCCACACATGAAGCACGCTTGATTTATGCCAATTTAATTCATAGCCCTGACAGTTGATATGTGTTAAAGGCCTGAATGGCCTTTCACGGATCTGGCTGCTTATCCTTAAGGAATAATACCATACCATCTGCAGATTAGGATATATAGGTTGGCGTGTCTTGAGTTATTACTCCATAATAAATATTCCCCTGTCTCACCTTACATGCTAGTGGTTCTACCACTAGGTCACAAAGCAGCGGGGACAATGGGCACTCTGCCTCGTCTCACTTTCTACCACATATGAATCCGAAATGACAACTAGTTTTCACACATGCAGCGGGTGTGGTATAAAGGAGTCTTTCCCATTCACCAAATCCTTGTCTCAACCCCATTTTATCTAGAAAAGCAAATAGTTATAGCTATTCCAGAGTGTTGAACGCTCTTTCACTATCTATTCTTGCAATTAAGGCATCAAGGTTCGTGTCTGAGGGGTAGTCTAGTATTTCGATTGCTGTATTTCTTCCTGGGATAACCCATTCTGATCAGGATGTATAAGACCCTGCATATAAGTTAGAAAACCTCACAGCAAGTAGTTTACTTAAGATTTTACAATCTACATTAAGATTTGATAATGGCCTTTGTGCAGACACAATTGCCTGACTTGAATAATGGAATCACCAATGCCTCTCCAGTAGACTGAGGGGGGCACAGGTCTGTCTCTCTTTGATACACTTCCACTAGCTTTTGGGGCTAACCGTTAGATGTATGCTGAAGTAAAATTCTACTGGACGAGCTACGTACCAGACTTACTGAAAAAGAAGGTCCTGACAACACTGGAGGAGTCTTGAGCTGTAGCAAGCCATTTCCAAGAAAACAGACTTGCTGCTGATTTGATTATGGCACATTTTAAAATCGATACATCGAACTCTGTCACAATGTGGTTTATATAGCTCTTTTCTTTTTAACACAAATAGTATTTTCCTCAGAATTGAAATCGGTTAGAATCTCATGTGAACTCTTTTTAAATTTAGATGCACTGTGAAGGATTTTAAGAAATCATGTTTTTGTTTTAATCTCATTGATGTAAGTTATACTGCAAATGGTTTTAAGTAACTGTGCAATAAATGTTTAATTCATTCATTTATACTGGTAGGCAACCTGACCCCATGACTCTCCAGTTTGCCATCCCTTTCAGTACTGCCAAATATTAGTTCACTAATGAGCTAAACCATCCAACTGATTTGTGTATTTATTGTATGTACCACAGCTAGCCCCCTTCACCTCTGATCCTTTTCTGCTTTTGGAGTGTAAAGTGGAGAGAGACCAGCAGCAGCAGACTAAGATCATATACTGTGGGCATCTACTAAACAATATAATCTGCTGTTCTTGGTGTGACTCTGGACCTGCTCATTTTTCTTTGAGTCCAGCGCACTATAAACCGTCCCGTGGCTAGTATCCGTTCTGAATCCTTGGCCATCACCAAGCAAACCTCCAATTGGGGATTCACTTCAGAGTATGGCAGCAGCAGCAACTGCATGTTCTCTTCCATTAAGGATTTGATCTCTCGAAGGACGACCTTGTCACACTCCAGAGATGTTCCTCCATCCTCCCTGCAGTGACTGGTGTCCTAGTCAGCCCATTCTGTCTTTGTACGATTTAATTGACTCTCCATCCACTCCCCCAACTCAGCAGGGTCTGCAAAGAACTTCGCTCCTGTCAGTTATCGTTTTCAGTTTTTCCTGAAGCAGCATAGCATATTTTACCCACTTAGTGCGCAGTGGTCTCTTAACTGCGATTAAGGATGCGCTGTGTAGTTGTACCTTATCTGTGAAGCCCTGGAGTATCATCAGATTCAGATTTCGACAGTAATCTCACCTTGGTATGGTGCTTGTTGCAATAGGTTTTCTTGGTCCCTATAGTGGAGAAGTCTAGACGGAAGGGGTTTTGCCAGGTTCTTGTCAGTTCGCTCTAGTGCCAAAAGGGACGTCAGTCCCTCAGGGCTACCACTTGCCTCAATCAGGTACTCTAAACTGGTAACCATACATTTCCAGTTAATTCTGGGGGGCACACTATCCTGATTTTTTTCTTTCTGGTGTGCCCTTCTGTGTTTTCAGTTCTGTATTCCAGGAAAAATACTCTCTCTGTCATTTTTCAGTTGCCTCTGCAGGTCCTCTGTGACAGTTTTGATATTGGACCTCTCCCGTTCAGTTTTACTAATCTGCTCTGCCATCCTGCATTGATCATCTCGCAGTAGTCCATTATCCACGAACATAGAGTCCATTTAATGTTCAAGAGTTCTTCTAGTGCACTGCCACGTTTCCTCTATGTATTGCAGAACACACCTAATGTGATTCCTGACACCTATTTTGCCAGTATTGACAGCGTGGTGCGAGGGCTGCTGTGGGATGGTCGGGCCCCACGCATAGCCATGAGAAAACTGATGATGGGATGGTATGATGGGCGTATTGCACTGCCCGACATGCGGCTTTATTATCAAGCGTCCCAACTGGTTGCAATCAACAAATGGGTACATGGGTAATACGATGACCCAAATTTTCGTATGGACCGATGGCTCTTGGGACGGGGGGGATACAATAGGGCACTTTACACAAACCCCCGCAAGTTTAACCTCACGGGACCCACTGCACGCACAGTGGAGGTCTGGCATGGAGTAAATAGGAAATGGGGCTGGCATAATAAGCTTACAAAAGCCACACCACTCTGGGAACCATACATGCTGGGTCGGCTCAGCAAATGCCCTGGGTTTGACAGGTGGGACATGATGGGCATCTCGAAAGTGGGGGACATGTGGCTGATTCTCTTGCAGCCATTTCCTTCTGTGTTATATTATGCACCTCCATTGCCTTCCATGTGTTGTCTCCCCATCACTGTGGAAATTGCACCACTTAACCAAAGGTTCTTTAAGCCTTTTAAAAAAAAAATTTGAGCAAAAACATGCATACCTGTGATACTAGGCTAAATTATAACGGTCAAGTTATCGGGTCTTAGCAAGCAGTTCGGTAAACCATCCCCCGTCTCAAGTCCATCTAACCTCACCTTGCCAGTAGCACCTGTACCTACTGTCCATTTGCAGGACTCCAAATCGCTGTGCTGGGGTCATAGTTTTCACCAGTAGAAGGAAACCGCCTAATCTAGGCCCTGTTGGACCATCTGCCACTTCTCCCTTCCAGTTTTGTACTGGCTGCAGAGGGGCGACTATTCCTCAGTCTAAGGTACCCTCTTCCTGGCCAGGCACAGTGGGGTACATATGTTACGTGTTATCCTCTCCTTCACAAACCTACCTCTCTCAATACAGGCAGAGATATTGATTATGTAGCCTCTTTTTCAAGGCCTCACACTTCACCTTCACAGGAGGGGAGGACTCTCATGGTAATTTTTTTTCTCCCCTGCACCAGTTTTCCGCTCCTTTCAGCCTTAAGCAGCCACCCCTGTACGCATAGAACTTCCATCCGGTACGACAGGTATGCAGAGCATGGGGACCTAGAGCTCAAGTAACAGCAGGAAACGCATCCAGGCTCCAGCTGGGCCACAGTATTCACAGTCCTGACTTCATGGTAGCCACCACTTACCTTGTTTGTCCCACCAGTCCTAGTCACTATAGTAGAGCAAATCCGCTCCCCAGCTCAATATGCTTACCCCGGATTCCCTCACAGGCACTGGGGGAGGGTTCCGGACACCTGTAATGTTCATTCCTTTGCTAGTTACCGTTCTCAAGATGCCCATAGAAGCTCTGCTTATTCGCTGCTCACCAGTTCACGGTGGCTGCCACCTTGAATTAGCTCTCGCGCCCAGACCCGTGCTTAGCTGCAAAGGCCAATAACAGCTCTGGGTGGAGAACCAGAACTGCGTCTCCTGCATCAGCTTAGTCCTGCTAGCTCCCTCTCTTAGTCCATGTAGAGCTGGACACTAGTTTCTGCCTGGAGGATGTTGGATGGCGCGAGCCTGCTGGGAGTCGATCGACCTGCGTGTTATGCCATCAGTGTCAGCCCACGCCCCTGGATAGGTATCTTTCTTGCCGAGGATGTTAAACAGAAAATAATTTGTAAGGTTGTGTGGTACTTCTCTGCTGATTTGAAGTCAAAAAGCGCGTCTTTAGCACTAGTTAACACCACTGTCACTTGTTAAAGGTGCAAAGGGGTGGGTCTGAACCAGTGGTCGCTGTCTATAAATCAAGAGGGGAGTGTAGCCCTAGGTCTACAGGAGGCTTTATTGACCGCTAGGAATGGCGGAATAGATTGTTCAGCATCCTGCAAGTCAAAAGGCAAGAGGCTGTTGTTGAGAAGTGTGATGTGATCATGGAAGTTGTGATATTACTCATTTTGGACGCCACTGAGTTCTGAAGTGAGTGCACCAGGTTTTGAACGCTGTCATGGTGACTGTGAAGGCTCATAGAAGTTTTAGACTTGGTTGCAAAGTTAAAATATATATATGTTGGAAGTTCACCATAGAGATCTACTCTTTTTTTATTGAGTTTTATGAAATCAGGTGAATTCTTTTATATCAGGCTTGCTATCCAGTGTGTTTTCTGGCAAAAGCACATTGTGCCTCTTCCTTTCCCTTCAAACCATTGCTGCAACAGTTTCCATAATTGCATCCGCTCTGCTCATTGCCATGTTGCATGACCCATTATTATTTTCCCTCTTTTGCACCATTTTTCCTTTTTATTTCCTTTCTTTAAGCATACCTTTATGTTATGCAATTATTATTTGTGACCTATGCCAAAACTTGTTTTTCTTTGTTTTAATTTATGAAATGATCCCTTTTTTCAGATTTCAAATTCTAACCTTTTCCCTGCTTCATTGCCGACGCCTCGTGATCCATGTCAGAAGTACTTCCAGGTCAGATTCCCTTTGACATATTTTAGTAACACAAAAAAACATTGTACCACGCTGTAAGTCTAGTCCCATCATTATTTTGTTAGCGTTTGAAAGAGACACATTTCTCTTTTTTAGCTGCCATAAAGGAAAGTTACACATGCTCACCTGTAAGTAGAATCCTTATGTGTATGTTGGCGACTATTGAAGCTTCATACTTGTTCTGCAGACTCACAAGTATTTATCATACCACTGTGTAAATTATGTTTGCATGCTTTCAAGCAGCTGAAATGCATTTAATGAATTCCTGTTTTCCAGAACCTCTATGTTCCAACTCCCCTTATTCATCTTTTCTCTGTGCTGATGGGGTGTGCTACACTGAGGAATTGATGGAGAAGCTTTATGCACTACATAGAAATGGTTTAAATCCTCCACTTGTGTGTTTTCCTTATTCTCTTCAGTGTGTCAAATTAGGCAGGATGTTTCTTCAACAGGGAACACTTTTGCCAGGTGTAAGACCTTTTTTCCAGTTGCCTCTGTATCCTTTTGTAGTCCTTATGTAGCTTAGTGGGCTCCTGCATATGCCACAAGTCATTTCTTTATTTTTAAGCACAGGTATGCCCGTAGGACCAAAAAGCTGACTGATTAAGGAAAAATGAAAATCCGCTAAAAAGAGAAGCATTTAAACTCTTACAAAATTGTCCAAAATTTGAAAGCGGGTGGTGATCCAATGGAAGTGAATCCGAGCTGGGAAATCAAAACTATGAAAGATCTTTGCAGCGCTAGGCCTCTTTAAAACGAACAACTCTAAGTAGACATTGATCTTCCAATCTTCAGGGGCATAATGCAAGCCACAGTGCTGCAGGCATGGGGCCCCCGTCAGGGGCCCATATTCAGCACACGGTCTATCAGTATCTATGAGGTATGGGAGTCTAAGGGGTTCCTCCATCATGATTCTGCAGGGGGTTCCACCATTTTTTTGTTACACTACTGACGATCTAATAGAGCTTCCTCAAACATACGTGTAGATGGTATTAGGCTCTCTGCTCAATCCAAGTCGCCTTGAACTGCCCCTATTGCTTTACTGAAATGACTACAGAGACAGGATCAGATGCGCGGAGGCCGCACAGCAGCCTGTTCCCGAGAATCTGCAATCTTGGAGTTTATGGGGGTTGCACCAAATATGTCATTACAACATTGCAAGTGTGGTAATACACAGGCCTCTAGTATTCTGCATTGTGGGGGTAAGGTAAGATAACACTTTATGCTGAATTTTAAGTTTTCTACCTGCAACCCAGACCTTTTAACAGCTGGGCATAAAAAGCAAGAACTTTGTTGGTCAAACACAACTCCAGGTTTTTCCAATGTCATCTTAAGGGGTTTTGGAGCCCCAGGCAAGGCATATTTTGCGTCCCCCTGTTTCGAACAACTTTATATTTCATTATTTATTTTCTGCTATTTCAAGGATGCATGATGCCAAACAATATTGGATTATACGTTAGGCTTACAGACCCTGGCCCCACTGAAATAGGTCTTGTCCAGGTCACAAAAATCCTTAAGATAACACTTAGTATAGAGAGAGAGAGTTAGAGGTGAAGGTAGACAGAGAGAAAGAGAGAGGTTGAAGTAGAGAAATAGGCAGAGATGAGCTATAGAGAAAAATCACTTTCCCATGGGGCCTCTTGGAAAGAGGGGTTCCTGGGCAATTTTTTACTTTACTCATATTTTAAACCATTCCTTGCGTTTTTCACTGACCCCACTGTCATAGGCACTGGTCCTAGATGATTAGGCCAGCAATAACAGGTTAACAATTTAAAGCTCTGTCATTACTTAGACACTTGGTTGTCCTTAGTTGACCCATACAGGTTGTAAAGTACTTTGGTCGCCAGCACCCATTATATACATGCTATACCAATGGTACTTGTAGAGCACATGTGTACCATACAGAGATGGGGTTATTTATGTGGGAGAGAGGGCACCCACCCTAGCCAAACTTGAGAAACCCATGCTGATTGTTACAACAAAATTCTGCTCCCCTTCCCAGCCAAGTGCATCAAGAAGGCCATCAATGCCCAACTCTCTGAGTTCATCGAAGCCAGCCACATCCTGCACTCCTCTCAGTCTGGGTTCCCGAAGCAACCAGAGCAACGAAACCACCCTTCTCGCCGTTACCGATGACATCCGCTCCCTCCTTGACCGGGGCGAAACAGCAGCCCTCATCCTCCTGGACCTCTCGGCAGCCTTTAGCACCATCTCCCACCACACCCTAAGCATGAGATGAGACTCCACGACGCCGGCATCCGCGACAAAGCGCTGGATTGGATCCATTCCTTTCTCACCGGTAGAACACAGTGTGTCAGACTACCACCATTCCTCTCAGGACCCACGGAGACCGGCTGTGAAGTCCCCCCGGGCTCCTCCCTGAGCCCAGCCCTCTTCAATGTCTACATGGCCCCGCTCGCAGCCATAGTCGGTAACCATAGACTCAACATAGTCTCCTACACTGACGACACCCAGCTGATCCTCTCCCTCACCAACGATCCCACAATCGCCAGAAACAACTTCCACAACGGAATAAATTGCCGTCACTACCTGGATGAGAGACCGCTGCCTCAAGCGCAACTTGGAAAGACCGAAGTCCTCATCCTGGGGCCCAACACCTCTGCCTGGGAAGACTCCTGGTAGCCCCCTGCGTAGGTCCTCCCTCCCCCCCACACCCACGGACCATGCACGAAACTTCAGCATCATACTGGACTCCTTGCTCACGATGAATCCCCAGATCATTGCTGTCTCTTCATCATGCTTCCTCACGCTTAGCCTGCTTCGAAAGACCTTCAGATGGATACCCACTGAGGCCAGAAAGCATGTCACCCACACACTCATCAGCAGCAGACTTGACTACGGCAACACACTCTACACAGGTGTCACCCAGAAACTCTTCAGGAAACAAAGTTCAGATCGCCGCAGACAGACAGTTCCTCAACATCCCCTGCAGCAGCCACATTTCTGAACACCTGTGAGAACTCCACTGGCTCCCAGTCAACAAAAGAGTCCCATTCAAGCTCCTCACACAGGCCTAAAACCCTCCACGACGCCAGACCAGCGTACCTGAACCACCGCCTCTCATTCCACGTACCTACCAGACACCTCTGCTCTGCCGAACTGGCCCTTGCTACAGCCCCTCGGATCCGTAAGACCAAGACCGGAGGAAGGACCTTCTCCTACCCGTCGGCCAAAACCTGGAACACCCTGCCTCTCCACATGAGGTTATCCCTGTCACTGACCTAATTCAGGAAGGATTTCAAGACCTGGCCTTTGACTGAACCTCAGCGCCCCTCAGGACCTGCAGCCTGCCGCTCCCAGCGCCTTGAGACACTCCAGGGTGATAAGTCGCTCCTAACAAACACTGATTGATTGATTGATTGATTGAGATAATCTCTGCTAAACCCCTGGTAGCTGTGGCTCAAGCAACAGGCAATACCCAGGCGAAGTGTGTGGTAAGTTCAAGCAGTACTAGCAATATCAAAGTAAAGATCACAACAGAATAAAACTTCCAACCAAACCAACTTAAAAAAATAGACACACATTTAGAAATTCAGAAAAAAGTCAACCACTATGAAAAAACAACTGTTCATGGGGGACTGTGACACAGGTACAATTTCAGGCCAATGGTGATGAGGCAGAGGTTGGATACACCAAGTGGGTCGACCCAGTCAAAGGTTGTACCTTTAGACTTATTCTCCAACTGCTGGAAAAGCTTCTTCTGGTCAGTTGTGCAGCCCTTAGATCATCAGGACAGTCTTCTGGGCACTAGGTGTCTCACTAGCTAGGCCTCCTACAGGGTCTAGTCCTCTTTAGTCATCTGGATCCTCTTGGTGTCAGGAGACCTTCTGATTTGGGTGTCCCAAAGCAGGTAAACAGGAGGCTAGCCGCTTTACCCTTGTAGGGCAATTCTAGACCCTGGATTCCAGCAGGATTCAGGGGTCCTTGAGTTCTTGTGTGAGTCGTTTTCTTCCAGTAGGAGCCAGAGCTCAGTATTCTTCTTACAGGTTGGCCTTCTACTTCAGATGAAGCCTTCCCAGGTGCATGGATATTCTGAGGAGGTGGTACTGCCAGATTTATCCTGTGCACTAGCCAGTGACTGGAGTAATTCTATCACCAAATCCTAACACATTTCATGCAGCTCTCTCCTCCTTTTGCCACATTTACTCTTGGCCTTCCTGTACATGTAACCCCTGTTTCAGGATGGTGGGATCCAGCTGCCACCAGGCAGGCCTGTCTTCAGCTTCTTAAGCCCTCCCCTACCTGACAGGATCAAAATTGGTTTTCCCTCCCACTGTGACTGGGGCCCGTCTATCTAGGAGGTTGTTAGGGATGAACAGAAAAATCTATTTGTTATACTGCTTCTCAGCCTGTGTGTCTGTGTGAGAGAATGTTGGTGAATGGAATGTTCATGTGTGTGAGTGTCAGTTGGTGACAGGCTGAGCAGCAGTGAGGCTGCTCCTGGTGGGGCTCTCATCTTGTAACATCCTACTTGAATAAAGATACCTGAAGATACTACATGGACCAGTCTACTCCATTTTACTACATTTTGGCGACGATCTGGAAAAGAACCTGCGTGTGTCACCTGATGGACTACTGAAATTTGAAGTCTGAAGAAACTTCAAGGTAATGAACCTCTTGAAACTACAAGCTACGGATTTAAAAGCATACTGGCACCCCTGAGCGCCACAAGTGCCTTTTACATTTTTCGCCCCAATCTTAGTGTGCCAGTTCCTGCTCTACTTTCCTGCTCCCTCTCCTACTCTTTAGGGACAGTGGTCCCTGTCCTGCCACTTTGGGAACAGTGTGTTCGAGGCATATGAGCTGCAGATTACACACTTTTGCATAGATTGCCATCTGGTGTTGGGCCCGGATGTTTGCAGTTTGTTTTTCCTCTTGGAAAGTCTTGGAAGTCACGTGGTCGGTGACTCCTCCCTTGGTTCGTATTGCGCATGGGCTTCGGCTCCATCCTCAGATTGTTTTTTTCTGCCATCAGGCTCGGATGTAATACTTCGCGCTCCGGTTCCGAACATTTCCAGTTCGACGATCGAAGCGGAATCCTCGCTCATCGCGGTATTGTTCAGATCCTGATCTCCTCAATCACCTTCTCTTCGACACATCTTCGATTCCATTTGTCGACGGCGGCCTTCGGGCCTATCCAAGCTCCGGTCCCGGCTGATGGAAAGAACTCCATTCGAGAAGTGCCCTCGATGTGGGTCCAAATTCCGCAACACGGATCTTCATGAGGTGTGCAACCTCTGCCTCTCCCCTGAACACGAGGCTCGAGACTGTCCCGCCTGCATGTCTTTCAGATCGAAAAAGACTATTCGAGATCGAAGGACCAGACGAAACATGGCGCACTCCTCGACCTCCGTTCCAGTCGACATCTTCGGGGACGACGTCGAAGCTCCGGGACAGCAGCACACCGAAGAGGACCTCGTCAGTGCTTCCCAAGCCGACGACTCGGATGTGGAGGACATCACTCCGGCGCAGAGGGTCGTGAGTACCATACCCCCTCCCACACCCACGCCGACACCCAAAAAGGCTTCGGTCACGCCTTCACCTCCGGGCCTAGGCAAGACCAAAGACATTGCTTCAAACACCCCACCTTCGGGCCCGGTGAAGAAGCCTAATAAGCCTTCCGGCGGCTCGGGCTCGAGCCAACCTGGCAGCGGTGCCGAGAAACACACTTCGGCACCGAAAAAGAGACCGGCCTCTACCTCGACACCGAGCTCCGCACCAAAGCCCTCGGTGTCGAAACCCAGCCTTTCGGTACCGACCAAACACCATAAGAAGGATCCAAAAACTGGACATTTGGCACTCTCTTCTAAAAAGAGACATTTGGACAAACCGGCTCCGCCTCCACCTCCAAAGAGGAAAGACTCTACTACCTCCCCTTTCAGAATGCCTTCCCCACCTCCTCCACCCTCTCCACCTCCGCCCCCTCCGCCTTCTCCACCCCTGCCTCATCGCTCCCCGACCCCGTCTCCAGACCATGATGATCAGGGGGACCCATATTACGATCCAGGGGATGTGCCACAAGACCCCACCCCTACAGGATCCCCAGACCCATGGGACAATTATAATAATCCAGACATTCCAGATGTCCCACAAGATGACCTTTATCCATCCAGGCCATCTCCACCAGAAGACTCATTAGGTTTTCACCACCTACTTCAGAGGATGGCACATTATCACGGGGTAGAGCTACACACTGACCCGGTAGAGGAAGATTTTCTCCTCGACACCTTTGATACCACACATAGGTCTACCTCCATACTACCTAGGGTCATTAACCCACGCATAGAGAAAAAGTATAAAGCTGCCCCCACAGATCCTGCCTATATCAAAGGGACAGCGCCACTAGATTCCCTAGTGGTCTCCACTGCACGCAAGAGGTCAAACTCCCAGGCGTCAGGCGAAGCACCACCACCTGACAAAGAGTCAAAGCTACTGGACGCGTCAGGAAAGCGCACTGCGTCACAGGCAGCCAATATATGGCGTATCGCCAACACTCAAGCACTATTAGCCAGATATGACAGAGCGCATTATGATGAACTAGAAACCATCATGCACCATCTCCCAGGACAATACAAAAATAGGGCCAATGAATTAATTCAAGAGGGTAAGACGATAACTAACACCTCTATACGCTGTGCCTTAGACGCAGCAGACACAGCCTCCAGGGCCATTAACACTAGCGTCCTCCTCCGTCGCCATGCTTGGCTGAGGGTTTCAGGCTTTAAACCTGAGGTACAGGCCTCCATATTAAATCATCCATTTGATCAAGAACATCTATTCGGCCCAAAGGTAGGTGAGGCCCTCGAAAAGATGAAGAAAGACACAGATACGGCGAAATCTATGGGAGCCCTGCAGTCACGCCCTCCTAGGCGCTCCTTTCGCCGCTCTTCCTTTCGGGGTACGGCCAGAGGCTACTCCTCAGATAGCGCGTCCACTTCCTACAAATCCCCTGCTCAATCCACCTTCACAAGGGGTTATCAAAGAGGCGGCTATAGGGGCAATAACAATAAAGGCAGAGGCAAAACAAATACCGCCCGCTCTGCCACACCGCCTACCCAATGACTTCCCCCTGCTCCCTCCAGACCATCCCACTCCGGTCGGGGGCAGGCTACAAAATTTCCTTCCCGTCTGGGAGACCATCACCTCAGACAGATGGGTGACCCAAATTATTCGTTCAGGGTACTGCCTAGAATTGACATCTACCCCCAAACATTCCACCAGGCAATGTCACAAGAACATTCCACGTTACTAAAACAGGAGGTAATCTCCCTCCTATAAAAACATGCGATAGAACAAGTCCCCGCCAATCAGCAAAATTTAGGGGTCTACTCCCTATATTTTCTGATACCAAAAAGAGACGAGACTCTACAACCTATTTTAGATCTCCGGCCTCTAAACACATACATACATTCGGACCATTTTCACATGGTAACACTTCAGCAGGTACTTCCGCTCCTCTCCCAGAACGACTTTCTCACCACACTGGACTTGAAAGACGCATACTTTCACATTCCGGTACACCATGCTCACAGGAAGTACCTCAGATTTGTAGTGGACGGGCAACACTACTAGTTCAAGGTGCTCCCATTCGGGGGTCACAACAGCACAAAGGGTATTCACCAAGTGCCTAGCGGTAGTGGCGGCACACCTCAGAAGACAGCACATTCACGTCTTCCCATATCTGGATGACTGGCTAATAAAAGCCACGTCCTACAACCAATGTGTACATCACACCACCACTACAATCCAACTACTTCACCGGCTAGGTTTCACGGTGAACCACCAAAAGTCCCAGCTAATACCATCCCACACAAAACAATACCTCGGTGCCACCATAGACACCTCAAAAGCCATAGCCTACCCCAATCCTGCCAGGATTGCAAGCATTTAGGCTTTGCGTCAAAGATTCATACCTCAAGACTCTCTCCCAACAAGAGTGTTTATGCAACTAATAGGGATGATGGCCTCTTGCATTTTCATAGTGCCTCATGCAAGACTCCAGATGCGTCCACTCCAAGAGTGCTTAGCGCGCCAATGGAACCAGGCCCAGGGGCAACTGACAGATCTGGTGTGGGTAGACGGTCGCACCCATCGCTCTCTGCAGTGGTGGAACACCACAATTCTTTCCAGAAGTCGACCGTTCCTGGACCCGGTTCCACAAATAATCCTGACAACAGACGTATCGCTCTCGGGCTGGGGAGCTCATCTACTACACCTCACAGTGCAGGGCACATGGACGCCGCAACAAAAGTTACTCCACGTCAACCATCTGGAGTTACTGGCAATCTTTCTAGCCCTAAAATCCTTTCAGACATAGATTTTTGGCAAGGCAGTCCTTATTCGCACAGACATGACGGCCATGTACTACATTCAAAAACAAGGCGACACACACTCTCCACAGCTCTCTCAACTAGCACAGAGCATATGGAGATGGGCATTTCCACACAAAATCTTTCTCCTAGCCCAACATGTCCCAGGAGTCCAAAACACGATGGCAGATCTGCTCAGCAGACAGACGCAGCAGATCCACGAGTGGGAACTTCACCCGCAGGTTCTTCACCCCTTCTTTCAGATGTGGGGGCATCCACAGATACACCTCTTCGCCACCCACGAAAACAAAAAATGCCCAATCTTCGCCGCCAGATACCCACACCCATTGTTCAAAGGCAATGCGATATGGATGAACTGGTCAGGCAAATTTGCATACGCCTTTCCACCTCTCCCACTAATTCCATTAGTGGTGCGAAAGCTACAACAGCACTCCCTCACACTGATTCTAGTAGCTCCAACATGGGCCAGACAACCGTGGTACACCACGCTGCTGGAACTCTCGGTAGTGCCACACCAAAAGTTACACCTCTCACCATGCCTCCAAACCCAGAACCATGGAGAGATCAGACACCCGGACCCAGCTCAGCTCAACCTTGCGATCTGGCTCCTGAGATCCTAGAATTCGGATACCTTAACCTTCCCCCTGACTGTATGAACGTCATCAGAGAAACTAGACGCCCTACCACTAGAGCTTGCTACTCTGCAAAGTGGAAAAGATTTGTTTTTTATTGCCATAACAACACAATCAACCCTCTAGACGTATCTATACAGCACATCATATGCTACTTACTCCATCTACAAAGGTGTAACCCAGCATATACATCCATTCGGCTACACCTCGCAGCACGTGCCGCTTACCTACAAAACAGACAGCACCTATCACTTTTCAGAGTGCCTGCCATTAAAGCCTTTATGGAAGGCCTCAAATGAATAATTCCCCCCAGAGTACCACACTCACCTGTGTGGAACTTGAATATAGTTCTCACAAGGCTAATGGGACCACCTTTAGAACCTTTGCATAAATGTGAACTGCAATTTCTCACATGGAAAACAGATTTTCTTGTAGCCATCACTTCCCTTAGAAGGGTCAGTGAGATACAAGCACTTACTATACAAGAACCTTTTCTCCAAATGCACCAGAACAAGGTTATCCTCCGTACCAACCCAAAATTCCTACCCAAAGTCATTTCCCCCTTCCATCTAAACCAATCGGTAGAATTACTGTTTTTTTTCTAGCAACCTCAAACTGTTGCAGGAAGGGCTCTACACACCCTAGATGTTAAAAGGGCCTTACTTTACTATATCCAGAGAACACAACCTTTCAGAAAGACCAAACAACTGTTTGTCTCTTTCTCTCCACCACATAAAGGCAACCCCATCTCTAAATCAGGGATAGCTAGGTGGATTGTAAAATGCATACAGATTTGCTACCACAAGGCAAAACGAACGCTATCTGTTCCCCCTAAAGCCCACTCTACACAAAAGATAGGGGCTTATATGGCTTTTCTAGGGAACATCCCATTAGATTATTTCTGCAAGGCAGCTACATGGTCAACACCGCACACTTTCACTAAACATTACTGTGTAGATGTGCAAACCAAGCAACAAGCTAGTGTGGGCCAGGCTGTACTTAAACACTGTTCCAAACCACTGCAACGGATGCCGGTGGTCGCCGCTAGGGTTGGGAACTGCTATATAGTCTATGCAAAAGTGTGTAATCTGCAGCTCATATGCCTCGAACGGAATATGCTACTTACCAGTATGCATCTGTTCTTGGCATGTAGAGCTGCAGATCTACACACGTCCACCCGCCTCCCCGGCTAACTGTATCTTTTCCAGTCTATCTTATTTAGATACAACACACATGGGTTTCTTCATTACTACGCTCCATCTTTCCCTGTTGGCGAAAAACAATCTGAGGATGGAGCCGAAGCCTATGCGCAATACGAACCAAGGGAGGAGTCACCGACCTCGTGACTTCCAAAGACTTTCCAAGAGGAAAAAGAAACTGCAAACATCCAGGCCCAACACCAGATGGCGATCTATGCAAAAGTGTGTAGATCTGCAGCTCTACATGCCAAGAACAGATGCATACTGGTAAGTAGCATATTCCTTCCAGAAGTGCAGTTTCCCAGAAGGGCAACCTGTTCTTGCTTCCTGTTTGTCCTACTTCTTGCCTGCCCTGCTGCCTTGGCTGAGGTATCTCTGTACTGCTACATTGGGAGAGTGCCTCCCATGACTGGAGTTTGCCTGAGGGGTGGCCAGTCCTGCTCTTCTTGTGTTTCCCCTCTCAAGTGTCCTGGTGACTTGTTTTGATTTGCTGTGGCCTTGACGGATGTGGCCTGCTGTTTCTGCTTCTGACTGCACCCAGTTGTTCCCTATTTGACCCTGCCTGGCGTCCCACAGGAATTGGACAATTGGCACCCCTGGTGAGCCAGTGAATTTGCTGGGCATTGGAGTGACTGTTGCTGCTGTTCCGATCTTTATTTGTGTGTACTTTGTCATTTTCATGCGTGTTTTCACTACCATGACAGTTATACAGTTTAAAAAAAATATATATTGCACAAGCTATGCATAATGCGCTCACACACCGCGCGTGTAGTAGTCCTATCTGCCTCCAGCTGTCCTGCGTTGTCTACAAGGGATCCTCTATAATGTGTTCTCCTTCATTGCAGCTGACTATTGTGGATGTTTTAGAGCACAGTGATTCCGTGAGCCATCCGGCGCGGCGTCACCAGTGCGTGCTGCCATCTTGCGTTTGGTGTCCACCAATACCTTATGTGCAGCTCCCAGCATAATATATGCTTTGCCAACCACGTTTGTTCATTTTGTGTCTCTCAATAAAGTAATTGCCAACATCGTTGTCATGCAGCACGAAGGAATCGGGTACATTTCCCAGTTTTGTCACAGTGATGTTTTCTTCTTAGCCTGTGTCCTCTTGTACTTCTGCACTGTGCTTTTCGGTTGGTCTGCCTTTTTCGTCTTCAAGAAATACTTTTCTCGCCAGCTTGTTATGGAACTGTGTTCTGCCACCGGAGGTGTGGATTTGCCATGAGTTTGGATGAGTCTTCTCTCATCAGGCTGTTCCCATGTTTTTTTTTTTTTTTACATTAACTTTCCCTGCTGCACTACATGGACATAACTCAGCGTCAACCTACAGTTTGCTTAAACCTTTATGGGGAGTGTGCCTATGTTATTTTCAACAGTTAATGCATGTTTTGTTTTACTTCTCTATTCTTCCCATTGTTTTTTGTGGATTATTACGTTACCCTTGTATGTATGGGCCGATGTTCTGGGCAGTTTATATTTACATGACTACATGCTGTTGCTTTTATATGCTGTTGTTTTTCCTCATCCCTTTTGTGTCCTGTGAGCCTTTCTTTTATTCTTTTGTTCCTCTACAGATTTTGGATATTCTGCTTATTGTATTTTATTGCTGCAATGGTTGTGTTGCTGTTTCCCACTTTTACGTGGTTATGGGTTGGTGCTGTATAACCACTCATCGTAGTACGGATTTCTTTGTGTGAGTGGTTTCCTTGCATTGATGTGTTGCTGGATATTCAGTTGTACACTTACTTACCTTACGTGCATTTACCTTTGCTCCGTGTGGAGTCCCTTCCACACACCACTTGCAGTGGGGGGGGAGTTCTTTATGGGTTAAGTGGAGTGTTCTGCGTCTGCTCATTTTACGTGTAGTGTGTTTCCGCACACCCCATTGTGCGTTGGGGGGAGTTTGTTTTGCCTTGACTGAAGTAATGTGCGCCTGCTTAGTTTCCGTGTAGAGTGTTGCTACGCAGCACACACCCCTTTGCGTTGGGGGGGGAATTCTTTACATGTTAAATGAAGTGTTCTGTGTCTGCTCAGCTTACGTGTAGAGTGTTTCTACACATAACACCCCAGTATGCGTTGGGGGGAGTTCTGTTGTTTTGGCGTGTTGCTTTGTTTCGTACGTTCCACGCACGTCATGGTTTGCGCTGGAATTGGTTTTCATTCCGTGTGGAGTCCGTTCCACACATCACACTTGTGTTGTTGGGGGATGTTTTGCTTTTATTGTGGTGTTATGATGTGCTGTGCGGATATCTTCCACGCCTGCACACTGTTTTTTTTTCTCTGTCTGGATGGTTCTTCTCACACCTTGTTGTTGGCACCCTTGTACTTCCTTTGTGTTTGCCTGGCCAGCTTACATGATTCTTGTACTTTGGTTTGTTGGTAGTTATGGTGTGGGAGTGTGGGTTTGTGTTGTGATAAGAAGATAGATGGTGTATTCCCGTGTCTCTTCCTACCTTCTTTGTTTCAGCATGAATTTGTCACCTTTAATTTTTCATGCTACTTTTCAGAACTATGTCATGTTATTTATTTCTCACATTTGTTCTGATAATTATCTGAGAGTGTTTGTATTCCCTTAAAGTAAGGAGATGTGTTATACTGCTGCTCAGCCTGTGTGTCTGTGTGAGAGAATGTTGGTGAATGGAATGTTCATGTGTGTGAGTGTCAGTTGGTGATGGGTTGAGCAGCAGTGAGGCTGCTCCTGGTGGGGCTTTCATCTTGTAACATCCTACTTGAATAAAGATACCTCAAGATACTACATGTACCTGTCTACTTCATTTTACTACACTATTCCTAGCATCTGCAAGTCAAAAGAAGCTGTGCTAAATCTGCCCATTGTTCTGCCAGCTGTTCATGTCAACTTCAAGATTGCTAATTCATGCTAAGTGCTCATTAGTTAACACTCATTGGTCTTTCCTGGATCCAAAGGCAAGCCCCTGTCCTCGGAGGAAGAGTAGTTAACTCTCCCAAACAAAGATGTGTATTCCAGCTCCAAAGGTGAAAAGAATTGCAGACCTGGATTTCCCCACTATGTGACTGGGGACAGGCTATCTAGGAGGGTCCTGGGAATTAATAGGATAAACCATCTTTGGCATCCATTTCAAAAAAGGTTTTTGTCTAGTCATCTGCTCCTATCCACTCCCAGACAGCTAATTGGTGGTAAGTGATCAACAGTTAACAACCATTGGCGTTTCCTGAGCCTACATACAAGCCATTGTTCTCTGAGCCAGAGTCGTTACCTGAACCAGCCAAGGATCTTTATTTCAGCCATGGTGGCGGTTTTAAGCAATTTCTGACTCTGGCAACCTAAAGTACATTTTTACAAAGGTACTTTTCTGCATAGGTTAACAAAATTGGATTTCACCATTAAGATAGAGTTTAAAAACTAAGCAGGAAATAACTTTGAAGCATTTTTCTCGCCCTTTCATATGTGGAGGTGGAAAATAAAGATTTTAATACCACCTAGGCCTAAAACATCTAGCCTGGCCTACACCATAAATAACTTTGGGCTCTGTTTCACTGTGAGGGCACACTAACCCCAATATGTAACTTGATGTATTTTTAGGCTCTATGGGTTTATAAGGCACAATTTAGGAGTGGCTTACGAATATATAGAAATGGGCTTTTCTTACATGGCACAGGGATTGTTCCCTGCCATGTATCACTGCAATGCATTTAAACTGCAGCCTAGCCAGAGCATAATGGTGCTCCTGATCGAAACATATTTGTTTAACACCTTTGGTTGGTGTAAATACCCACTTTAGCCCACCTATGATATTTAACTTTCAATGCTATTGGGTTCACTTAATGCACCATTTACAGTGGACTTCTAGGGGAGTTAAAAATATGCTAGATAGGGAGTTGCAATGTACAGCATTTTTTTAGCAGGAAAGCACAGGCGCTTTACTACTGTGGTAGAAGTGGTAAAGAGCACAGAGTTCTAAAGCCAGCTAATCCCGACATGCACAAACTGGGGGACCATGACAAAAATGGCTAATTTCGTACAATGACTATAGCTGTTCAAGAGTTGTGACAGAGAGGCAAAATGTCTCTGAAGATGGTAGCAAAGCCCAAGTAATCAGCTAAGTGGTTGGATCACATGCACATACCCTTTGCCTGTCATGTGTAAACATCTGTAAAATTGCCAAGATGCTGACCTTGGGTTTCCAGATCTGGTAAAGGTGTCAAGAAGTGAACATCTTGGTCAATACCTTAATCGGCCACAGCAGCGCCTGCATGATTAGTTCCAGTGTCCAAGACACAGCAGCCTATCCATGGATCTAGTTTTGGACTACTTGCTTTCCTGCCTCTAATCCTTAATAATCTCCACTAGTTTTTTAGGTTGGGGGTAAGAACAGTTTTGGACCTGTATTCAGCAAACAAAGCCTTTCACTTCTTGCCGCGGTGACCCTGATTTCCCATGAAACCTACCCATAGGAGGAAAACGCCCATTTAGCACAGCAAAGGTTCTGTGTCTCTCCTAATGCTGCCTACAGGAATCAGCCCATTCCCACAGTTGTGTGACTGAAAGTAAGAACTCTGCTTCCATTAATTTTGTCCTATTGGAATCTGAAGCAAAGTTCATTACTCTCTGTATGTAAGGTTGAAGCAGACCTCTCTTGCATTATCTCCAGTTGAACAAAGATGCTGGTCTAGCAGACTCCAACTCTGAAATGTGGAAAAAGGTAACTAGATTCCAAGGCAACCTTCTTCCACATAGGCTGATGCTGGTACAGGGCAGAGTAAATCTCACTTTTCCTTCTTATTCTGTCAGAACTACATTGGCTCTGCCACATAAAAGGTATGTATGTGGGAGTTTGACTTTCCTGGCTCTCTTGGACACGATCATTTTTATTCCTTGATGTTCAAGAGAAGGCGCTTACTTTTCTGTTAAGAGTGATGGCAGCTGTATCTGCGATGTTAGCTTTAACCAGCTGGCACCAAAGAATGTGAATCTTGGTGGCGTCAAAGAAAACTACTGAACACAAGTCTGTGCATGGATACTGTGACTGGCTCTTCTAGCTCAAAAGGACAGATATTTTAGCAGCCATAAATTAAAGCAGCACAAGTCCTCCGAGGTATGTATTTTTCAGCTCTTCTTCTGACATTGACCATAGTCAATAGACCTGACTTATTTAATGGGGGACTGTCCTTTCTCACAGTGGAGAAGACTTTCATCTTATGTCTTGGCTTTGTGGTAGATCCCACAAGCTGCTTAAATAGACCGAGAGGCTCCTTGAAGTGGTGGCCTCTAAACTAATGCTAATTTCCATCACTGCAGCCTCAAGACTTTAGAACAAGTCTTTCAAGATTATTACATTGCCCCAGGTTCCCATAGCCCATCGGTTGGGCCAAGGGTACTGCCTTTGTGGCATAGACTTCAAAGTTATCTAGTTCCACTTCACTATCCAAAGACTTTACAGAAGATATCAGATAGTTGTGGCTTAGGAGTATGCTCCCATTATATTGTGCTCTTGAGATGACGTCTGGGCCCAAGTAAACATCCCCTGAGCCATTTATGCCATAAGGGAGACTTTCAGTCACAGTGGTGAAGGCTGATTATTCACCCTTGTCATCTATCACTTCACTCAACCACTAGGCTTTTGACCAATATGCCTTTAATCATGTGTGGTTAAGTAGCAAGTAAACAGATAATCAGGTGTCAGTTGAAGGGCAGATGGCTTAGGTTAATGTTTTGCCTCAGAACTAGCTAGATAAGGTATTCAGGTCATGTCCTGTTGATCCTTAGTTGCTGGAATCTGTGATTGTGCAAACACCTTTCAGGAAGTTCTTGTTCTGAAATGACAGCATATCGAGTGTCTGTTGTGTGTCTTACACTTTTGTAATTGTTCTATTTTGTATGGTACAGAAGCCTTTTCTACCCATAGTCTCTAGTCACATCAAAGTTAGATCGTCCTCGATGTTTTCTTCCTGCGCCTTTCTTTAAACCCACAAAGTACTGTGCACAATTTAGATGTTCCTAGGGACCTCCAATGAAATTGGATTCGACCCTTAGAGTCATATATAGACCCTTTGTTAAGTATAGGGAAGTATCCTGCCAAAGTGTCATTTTAAGCCACCACATGTGCTATAAGTGTTACCTGTCGGTGGGATCCCACTTCAGGACCGCATTTGTGTTAATGCTGTGAACATTGTTTTTAGTGGCACTTTCTGCTGGATATGATCTTCAAGCATGAACTTGGGCTACACTGTTCCTTCCCGTAAGCATTTGTATTTGAACTTTGCTCCAGATTGGATGCTTAATTCGGCCCACTTATCTTGAGGAGCATGGTATACTAGACCTCAGGAGTATCCAGGATAGCTGACCGCCTTCCCAACTCCGTTTCCTAATAAGCAAATCTATCAGCGCCATGTACCAATAATAAAGGGACAACTGCAGAACCAGTGCAGTGTGAGTTCCAAAGGACGTGGACCAAAGACAAGTAAAGAAAACTTAAACAAGACAAGAGTCAAAGTCCAAATCATGAGGGTTTATTTAAAATTAAGAATCCCTACAAAAAGCAAAAAGGCACAGGTTAGTCACTTCAATTCAGCTTCAAAATAATTCATAATAAGCAAGAGGTTTAACATAAGGTCGACCTCCAGAATAAAAAAAAGCTAGAACCCAACACAGAGTCAAGTAACAGTCTAATGTAGAGGCTGCTCGATATGAAAGTAAGGAAAGGTACAAAGTCATCAAGAAGATCAACATGAAGTCTACCTCCGGAAAATAGGCAAAAAAGCTCTGCTACACATCCCAAAAGAAGCATATTTTATAGTTTCAGAGGAGTAGAAAACGCCACTCTTTGCATGGTGTGAAGTGGTACCATGGTCCTTACGAATAATAATTACATGACAGAAACCAATCAACATTTCAGAAATTGTGTTAAATAAAAGTGGCTTACTCTAGGGACCTGCCTAAACGTAATAGACCAGTAGCTTCTTTGATATACATACAAAGGGGAAATTAAATTACACTGCTAAACAATGAACCATCTAAATGAATAAACAAACAGTTGTGGCTGTCAGCAGCAACAGCCTTGTTTATTTGCCTTATTATGACAACATATCTGGCATGACTTTCTTCGAAGCACAAGATAGTTACATGAAGAGTCACCACAAAACAGATGCCATTTCAACTGATCTTTTGTTAATGGAAAATAACTACAGCAGGTTTTACAATGTGAAAAATAAAACAGTATTTAATCTACAGGCATTCAAAGGCCCAGTTATCAACTCGAGGCCTGGTCATGCAAACATAAACACCCTAATGAACATTAGACTTTTAATTACACATCTGGAAGTAAGGGTTTTTGGACATAATAAACAGTACATGTTACTCACTACAGTGAGATACTTACTCTTAATCCAACTCTCCCCTTCTTTGACACAATTTACGTACCATCCTTATTCTCAGTCTACAAGTCTTTTTAGTGTAAACAGAGACAAAAGGATTTGAGGTATGGAAATAGCATGCACGTTGAGGTGAGAGACCAGGCAAACACCAGCTTCCTCTGGAATTCTTTGTACACTGTTCATAAAGTGCTCTTGTGCCCCCTTATGTTATCTTACTTTTATGCCATAAGAAAACCAGCCACAAAACATTGTCCTATTATTGTTGATCAATAATATTTGTTCCAGTTAATTTAGAGTATGATTTAGTTATAAAAGTGAGCACTGCACACAGAAACAAATTGGTGTTTGTTTAGGTGAAGTTAAATGCCATTTATTTTACTTCCATGCATAAAAACTGTGTCTATACAGCCCAGTTTGATGGTGTCTTCATCTGTTTTTTTTACGGAATGGTACCTCAGACATATCCTGGGTGGTTACATGAGGGTTGAATGTCGGAACCACGGAAGTCATTACAACGCATGGCTTTATAATGCGGTCTTTACAACAACCCGTTTTTACCACTACAGTGCAACATCGCAAGTCTTTACAATGAGCAGCGACTTGCCTTACGGGAAAATATTAGACTTTGGAGAGGTATCAGTTACTATAATTTGAGTCTCCTTGTCTGTTGCATAACCTCCGTGTTTGTGGGGGATTGTGTGTGTGTGTGTGTGTCTTTGATTGCCTTGCTATCCCTTCTTCCTCTTTTTCCACCCTGGTCCTTTGTCCTTATAGCTAAACCAGTGAGCCAACTGGAGTCACTCCCATAGAGCCATGTTCAGCCAAGAGAAAAACCTCAAAGTTGTCCTAAGATTTAGAATCTTGCTGAAATTCTCTCATATGCATCTGTTCTGCACCAGCTTCTAAAACAGATACCAGTGGCATCCTGAACTTTTTCAAGAAATCTCCTCCCTGGGTGATCTGCAACACCAACGTCATCAACCTAGGCTCAGGGTTTTGACACGGATTATCACCAAACTAGCTAATTCCTCCCTCTCCACAAGAGTTATCCCCCCAAGCACTAAACCTACAGTTCTTACCCATATCCTAAAGAAACTAACTGTAGATCCTGATAATCTTTCTCATAATAGACTCCTCTCAGGCCGATCTTGTGTGCAAAGATGTTTTCGCCTGACAGTTGTCCACCCACCTGAAAGCAAATGACCTCATGTGTGACTTCCAGTAAACCTTCAGACACCACCTGGGCAAGGAGACCACACTTCTTAACATCAGGGAAGAACTACTGAATACCAGCGTCCTAGGCCACCCCAGCGAAATGATCCTATTTGGCCTCTTATCCGCCTTTCATACTATAGACCATCAGGTACTTATCAAGAGCCTGTCCACTTCAGTTTACATTGGTAGAACTGCACTGGCACGGCTTGTGTCCTTATAAAACCTCACCCATCAAGTCAAAGTGGGCCCATTCCTCCCCAGAACTTCCACCATCTAATGTGGCATCACCAAGGGCTTGGCATTCTCACCAATAGTATTTAACTTACACATGGGCTCCCTCACTGTCAGCTGGAACCCAACAAGATAGGATTTTGTATGTAGGCAGAAGATTCAATTGGGATTCTACACCATCCAGTTTGTCATAGAACTGTCTTGCTAATCAGTGATCTTTATCTATACCCACAACCCATAATGCTCTGCAGCCACCCAAGGGTTGGTAGCAGTTCTTTAAAAAATCATAAAATACAGTTAAATAATTCCATCCAGGAGCCTTAACAGCTGGAAGTCGCCCATGCCTCTGTGGCCTTCCTGGATGGACCAAGGCCCTGTGCCTTTGCACTGCCATCACCTTTTGTGTTTTGTTTGCTCTTTTACCACATGTAATGTGGTACATCTTTGTGTACCATCCTGTTTGTGCCTCCTTTGTTCTCGATCTGACCAGCCTGCCTCATTTTGTATAATGTGGGTGATGTTAACATATATGTAAGACTACTCTAGTCTATCTTAACCTATGAGACTGTATCTGTACGTCGAGGAACTCTGCTTCAGTTCCAAGTTAACAACAGAGTCATCTTTAAGGTCCCAGCAAAAATGTCTGTCTGGGAAGTCACTGAACATTAGAGTTTATATACAACTGCATACAATCTCTTGGCCGCAATCTAACACTTGCCCCAATAAATTCATTAGTTCACTAAATTTTGAATGTTTTAAAAAAAACTACCTGAGGGAGAGTCTCAGTATGGTCCTCGTGCTAAACCTTTCTCGGTTACATTAGCTTCAGTGAATTAAGACACAGCTTAAAGATCCAGTTGAGTGTCCAGCAAGCACTAATGCATCTCCCCGCAAGCCGCTAAGCTTGACTAGTACAGCTCCGGGCAGTGCATATGTCAGACATAATTCCTGCAACTGGAATGTGAGTTCTGCAACTAAAATGAAAGTTCTGCAGATACGTTGTTCAGGTTCCATCTGCATTTGAAATATCTTCAGTCGAATTCCACGTCCCCAGTTGCCGGCTGCTATCAACTGTTGTACTTCTACAATTGGGACCTGCAGTTTGTAATGAGAATCAGCCTTTTACAAACTTGCGTCCTACAGTCGGGGGCCTGTGTCCTACACTTTGGACCTGTGTCCTGCACTTGGGACCTTTGTCCTGCAATTACAATTTGCATTCAACAATTGGTACCTTCATTCAGCAATTGAAGTCTGTGTTCTATAAATCGAATCTGCAGTCTACAGCTGAAATCCACATTCTACAATTAAAGTGTGAGTTTTTCAACTGTATTAATAGTTCCATAGTTGGAAGGAGCGCTCTGTTTGAAAAATAAATGTGGATGTGACACCAACCAAAAAGCTTGACCACAACTAGCCAGGTAAGTTTATGCATGTTTCAGTCTTGAAAAAAAGCATGAACGGCTAGTGATGTTCCCTAAAAGATAGTCGTTCACTTCAGGCTTCTCTCAGCCCATCCTCAGAACACACCCTTGAAGGTTCCCCAAAAAGTTTGTTACTTGTCACAGCATTTGTGGAAGGATGTTGGAACATAGTTGATCCACAGTGAAAACATAGATAAGCAAATCACAAACTAAATCCTATTGGTAGCAAGTAGAAGAATGTATTTACAGTTTTCCATAAATGTTTTATTTAGTTATTTCATTGCCATTGGGCCTCGGAGCACCGGTGCATGTTTCCTCATCGGAAGGCAGTTGTCCTTCTGTAGCCGACGTGATCTCATAACAAGAAAGCCCTCTCTTGCAGTTACTGATTTTCAGATGGAGCCGGTTCACACTTAAAGCACTCTACCGCAGCACCATATATATTAGTGCTTGGGCTAGCAAGCAAGCCAGCCTACTAACGATACCAGAAACACATGGGAGACTAAAATCACACTGAGAGGGGTGCTCACATTTCAATGAGAAGATGTGGATTTCTGAATATTAAATGGCTGCAAAAGAAAATAAGTGAACGAGGTTTTTTAATTTCCAGATCCACTGCAAGAAGGGGGACCAAAGAAGATGCCATCCATGTTTTAAGGAGTCAGGTCATGGTGGGGTATAACTCAGAGGTGTTTATTTAGCTGCTTACAACGACCCCTGGCCAGCCTGATCCTCAGCAACTGCCTGCCACCAGCCTCCTAGAATCCTCTGACCGGATTCCAATAGTAGAAGCATTATGTTACCTAGAAACAGCATCACTAGCCAGGAACATTACAGCATAGAATACAACACTATGGTCATGTCAGACGGAGCTTAGCTCACTCAAGAAGAATCCCTACTTATGGCCAAACTCGGGGAGTCTAAAATAATGAGTCAACGGTATAAAAGCCAAAGTGAACTATGTGACGAAGCAGCTGAAATATTTGCTAGGCAATATAGCATACCTTTAAAAGGATAGGTAACGTGTTGACAGGAAAATGGCTACACTGAAAACCAAGATACATTTTACATAGACTAGATGTGGCCATGGCAGAACCTTGAGTGTCTGCCAATATACACACACACTAGAATACAGAAGAGCTCCCTAAATGTATTTCTACTCTACTCTACCCAACAGATGCGTATGTTTTATGTGACAATGCTTTAAGTGTCCTAATTTATAGTTATTCAAATACATTTTTCATTAGCAATACTCCCCTTGTTGAAGGAGACAACCACCCACTACAAATTGGAATATGCTGTATTTAAAAAGAATAATGTGAATTGATTATTTCTTGTTAAGAAATAACTATTTCTAGGTAGTCAAAGCAAATTTTAAGTGAATAGTGCAACAGCCACCGCTTTGAGTGTGAATCCTTTTTGTGAACAGTACCACAATAATCGCAGTGTAAACACTTTCCATATGCTCAAGTGACATTTTTATAATTAGTAGAAAGCATGGATTGTAATTCCTTGCCCTTTATGTTTCTATAAGCAATAGCAGGACCTCTTTTGATTGGAGACAGGAGGTGGTGTCTCTTCAGCCATTTTAAACGCTGCTGCTGTTCCGACTGCTAAAGGGGTTTGTGTGGTAATGACACTGGCGGACATCGTAGTGAAGACCAGTATCTTTATTTCTTGAGGTAATAATGGAGCATGAACGCCACCTTCGCCAGCCACACAGCAACAGCCGCTCGTGGAATCTTGGCGTGGGGCGAACAAACAGATAGAACATTGGTGGAGAGAAGAACAAGCACTGCTACAAGCAAGTTCACATTACAACACTACCCCCTCCCGTCTACCCAAAATAAAACAACACAATGCAAGTAATGGAAAAGATCAAAATAAAGGAGAAGAAAAACAAAAGAAACACGTCAATTAAGAAGCACACGAAAACTTCTTTCACGTTTGTACATAAACCTCCAAATAGCGAGGTCTGCGAGGCCTGGGTGAACAGGCAACTCTGGTGCCCTCATCAGAAGGAAGAACAGGTGGAGGAGGATTGGAGGCATCTCCAGAACCAACTTCACTCCGGACCACAGACTCATTGGAGGACAACTCCGCATCACTCATCAACATGAAACCATTCAAGCCATCATCACACTGAATAGACTCTGGTACAGACACCAAAGAGCCTCTCTCCTCTTCGCGATAAAACACAACCTTGCGTTTGTTCCATTTGTTGCCATTGTCAAGAAGCACATAGTTGTCAAAAACCTGCCCCACCCTGAAGGAACCCCAGAACTTGACAAACCTTTGCATGGTCTGCCATGTGTAACTTTGACCCAGTCATCGGCACACACACCTCTGCCATTAGACTTGACACCGTCCACCTGGTTGGAGGCCAGCCATGCAGGTACACGTTTGATGCCAGGATTTCTTCCACGCATATTTTCAAATGGGGTGGACCCAGTCGCACTGTTGACTGTTGTACGATGTGCCCAAAACATCTCATTCACCATCACCCTGACATCCTTCCCACTCTGTAAAGCCATGGAAATGGTACCCTTCACCAGGCGATTAGCCCGCTTCACCATGCCATTGGTTTGGGGGTTATAAAGAGCCGTGCGGTGGTGAATGATTCTGCATTTACTTAGAAAGTCCCTCATCTTGTGCGAAACCAGTGTGCCATTGTCCGTGATGAGGATGCAGGGTAGACCCTCCTCGTGAAAAATGTCCTTCAACTGTTCAATGGTCCTCTTGGTCGTAACATCAGGCATGAATCTGACAACCAACCACTTAGAATGTGCATCAATAAGCACCAAGGCATTTCTCAACCTCCCCTCCACACCCTGCATAGGTCGAATAAAATCAAGACAGACAGTACTCAAGGGTACACCAGGCTCTTCGATGTGAGCCAACATGGCATGAGTACCCGTCTTGAGTCTCTTTTCACTCTCCCTGCATTCATCACACTCCACCACCCAGGACGTGATCTGCTCATCCATGCATGGCCACCAGAAATTCTCACGTACACGTTTCTTAGTCCAGGTTTGGCCAAGGTGCCCTTCATGCGCGAGCTTGATAATTTATCGGTCTCAAGCCGTCAGGAGGCACAAACTTATCATTTCCTCATGAGAACTTTAGAGACAATCATGTTCAGTTCATCCAACACCTTTACAAACGGTCTGACCGGGAGAGTCCAAGCACTTTCCCTCCGTTCCCCAAGAACTAACATACATTCCACACACTTAAGAACATCATCCTGATCCATAAAATGGCACCACTCATCAGAGGAGAAGGCACCACCAACGCACTCCCCAACATCACACAAATAAGCCACAGCACCCTCTTGCTCCCAAGAAAAACCTAAACAATGTTCGCCAGTGCTCTACAAAGACAGACGAGACAATCGGCCTGTGCATTTTTCCAACCCGGAATGTGAGCAAGCTGGTATCGATATTCCTGGAGCCTAGAAGCAAGTCTGGCTAGTCTTGCTGACCCTTTACCCGCACCTCCAGGGCTCAACACCTTAACTAAGGGCTTGTGGTCAGTGTGTATACAAAAGTCAACACCCCACAAGAAGGTTCTGAAATGCTCCACTGACCAAGCCGTTGCAAGAGCTTCACGCTCAATGACCAAATAGTTGCTCTCGCATTCAGACAAGGAGCGCGAGGCGAACTTGGGAAAGAACAGCCCCAAAACCACAAGCACTGGCATACATGGTTAGAAAGGTCTTAAGATGAGTGTCAAAGGGCGCTTGAATACCCGCCTCGCAAATGTCCTTCCTAATCAAATCTAAAGCATGTGGTTGAGCATCGCCCCACATAAAAGAACACCCTTTCCTCAAGAGAAACCTGAGAGCCTCGGTCTTGGTGGCAAAGCCCTTTACAAATTTGGCATAATACTCAAACCCATGAAGGACCGTAACATGTCCTTGTCATGGGGAATGGGGGCATCCCTGATTGCCTCTAAAAGATCAAACTTATGACGGACACCCTGACCAGAGATGGTATGCCCCAGATGTTCAATTTCCTCCACCAGAAACTTGCACTTATCCTTCCTCAGGGTTAGAACAGCCTCCCTCAATCTGCCAAGGACCTCCCTCAAAGTGCTTTTGTGCTCTTAAACAGACACACCGAAAACCAGGATGTCATCTTAGAAAACTTTTGCATAGTCCTTACCCTTGAAGACATCTGACATAATTTGCTGAAAAACGCTGGCAGCAGAGGGCAATCCGAAGGACAACCTCGTGAAGCGATAGGTGCCCTCCATGGTAATGAAGGCCGTGAGATTTTTAGAGTCCTCGTGTAGCTTGATCTGGTGGTAAGCAATTTTCATATCAAGCTTGGAAAAGTACTTGCCACCCTTGAGCAAAAGCAACAGTTTATTAATGTTGTGGAGTGGAAATGTATCAGCAACCACATGTTGGTTAAGGCTGCGTAGGTACACACAGAACCTGAGCTCACCATCTCTCTTCTTTGTGATAACCACTGGAGAGACCCATCTGGAGGTCTCAACCGGTTCAATGACACCTTCCTTGAGCATGTCCTCGAACGTTTTTTTTACCTTATCTCTCACAATAGCAGAGACCCTCCCCAACTTGTGCTTGACAGGGATGGTGCCCTCTTCCAAAACAATGTTGTGAGAGTCCCACATGACCCCCTCAATTCACCAAGATCATCCCTGAAAACATCATCCATTTCGCCCAAAATGTGATGAGTGGTAACATCAGCCACGAACAAAACTTGATTTGGGGTATGGGGATCGATGACAATATGAAGGTCAAATTGGTGGGCCCAACCCAAGATTGGGGGACCATCTTCTGCCACGCAGATCTTACCCACAATCTGCCTTGACTTAAAAATGATAGGAGAAGAAAAGTAGCCAAGAACAGTAATTCTCTCCCCTTGGTATCCCTAGGATCAATGCCCTTAGGTGAGAGCGGAACTAGAGACCACTCTTTCTCCCACATCCAAGTTGGAACAATAGTGTATAAGGACCCACAGTCCACCATCAGTTCCACTTGCTTACCAAGAATCCCAAAGGACGCTTTAGGACCGCACCTCATCTCAATTTTACCTTTAGCCGGAAGGACAATCAACACACGGTCGTCACTATCAACTTCGAGACAGAAATCCTCTGTCACAGCAACCCTGGATTTGTTGAAGTCTCTGCACATACGGGTGTAATGACCTCTCCTCCCACACTTCCTACAATTTTGCTTTGAAGCAAAGCACCACTTAGTCACTCTGATGAAAAGCGCTTCCGCACCTGGAACAACCTTTGGACTTGGTGGACCTTGGAGCCTTTGGATTGTGTTTGCCAACAGAGACTTTAGTGGTATCCTCCTTTTTCCCAATAGCAGCCACATAACCTTCAGTGCCCTCTTACTTGCTCCTTTCCTTCATGCAACGTTCGGACTCTTCAACAACCTTAGCAATGGAAATGGCATCCTTCAAGGTAGGAGTCTTTGCTGCCCAAAGACGTTCTTGAGTTTTCTTGCTGTAGCAACGAACTATGAGTTGGGCCCTAATAAGTTCATCAGTCATCTGCTCAAATTTGCATTTTATTGACAGCTCCCTAAGACAAACCAATTCATCAAACGTTTCGCCTGACTTTTGTGGTCTTGTGTAAAACTTGTAGCGAGACATTACAATATTCTCCTCCTTGGCAAACCTCTTCTCCAGACGCAGCTTGGCCTCCTTAAAGACATCCTCCATAGGCTGATTATCATCTCCCAAAATTTGAGGTGAGTCTTCAAAAATACGATGCGCCTCTTTTCCAATAGTGCCTTACAACAACGCTTTCTTGCTTTCAGGTGAAAATTAGAGGCCATCAAGAGCAATAATGTAATTGTCAAATAAGTCAATCCATTTCTCCCATTGCATGAACGGTTGACCTGGTTCAGCAAGAAAAGGAGGAGGAAGCACAATGGAAGAAACCACCATAGCAGCAATCAAAAACCGTTCAAAGAGTCGCAGACTGGGTATTAAGCAAAAATAAAAATAGCCAGCAGGGGTTGAGTGTATAATTTCACCGTGTAGGAGGCTCCACTTGACAGACAGCAGACTCCTTTGCTGAGGAGGGTCACGTGAACACAAAACAACCAGCGCCGGGAAAGGTGAGGTAACGTGCGAGGGGAGGGCGTCTAAACAAGCCTCTCACGCCTCACACAAAAATTCTAAGGCAGCGGGAACAAACGCGAAGCTGAGTGCTGGGGCGTGATTCACCACAGGCGTTTCGACGTCGTGCAGACAACAATGGCCCTGTACTTGGGGTTGCACACGTTGATAATAACTTGAAAACAGCGGGCCGCACGCGTCGCTGTGAGCTGGAAACTGCAGCAGGCACTTGACACGTCTCAGAGTGGCCGGAGACAGCCGGCAGACGAGGCGGAGCAGCACTGAGAGACAGAGAGAGATGGCTTTTCAACACAGGAGAAGATGAACGCTGATAACGTCAGACTTGAGACATCAAACAGCAGGCAGCCTGACAGTTACAGGTAGGAGCTTCTCGTGACTCACGCTTTACCCCACAATAAGTATCACCACATGTGGCTGGCGATCGCCGCCAATAATGTGGTACTGACACTCATGGACAACGTATTGAAGGCAAGTATGTTTATTACTTGAGGTAAGCACTGTGCGTGAACGCCACCTTTGCCAGCCGCACAGCAACTGCCGCTTGTTGAATTTTGGCACGGGGCGAACAAACAGATAGAACATTGGTGGAGGGAAGAATAAGCACTTTCACAAGCAAGTGCACATTACAACAGATTGCATTATGTAAACTGAACTCTACCTGTAAATGCTAGTTGTTTTTGGAGAAGATACAGCTGTGCATTGACTTACATTCAATGTCACGGTCTCCCATTGGTTTATTTACTCATAACAGTGTCCAGATCGTTGGGATTTCTTGCTGCTTTTTTCCATCCACTTCCTCATTGATGTTAGCTGTCCCCAACCTACTCTTCACTTGTGGACATCTAGCTATAATGATCATTTTGTCATCTCAAGATAAAGGCACTGGAAACGTATCTCTCAGCTATGCAGCTGCATCAGTCGTTCAAGTAAAGGCTAAGTTGAGTGACTAGAAAAGCGTGTGATGGCAGCCAACATTTGTGTATTAAGGGTTACCCGAAATCCACCAAGAAAATGATTTAACATAAGCAGTTCACTCCTTCTCCAAGTTGGACATTCTGCTAAACTCTGCACTAATTATCACAGAGATTGCAATGGCCTTCTAATTTCCAACCATTGGCTATAACCCCAATGAAGTTGAACATGAAAGAGTTATTGCTGAAGCAAGAGATGTAAAGGAAGGGAGACAACCTTTCCTTATTCCTCTAAATTGAAAGAGGTGATTTAGAAACCTATTACTGTGATTTTGTTCCTGGATCTCTAGAAATACCGCACTGTGCAAGCCAGAGCTAAAAGACATTGAAAAAGAGTTGTATTATGATGCTGAAGTGCATTTATGCCCAGCACGACTTCTGCTTTTACATAAGGGCTTTCCTTTTACATTAGATGCATTTTAGATCATTTCTTACACTATGAAGCTTTCATTGAGTCTCTTAAAACGTGCCAATTTGTTTAAGTAGCGGTTTTGAATTTTTGGTTTTCACAATTTGAATTGAATTTTATGTAGCAAACATCTAATAACTAGGACACGTGAGGAGCAGAAACTGGAGCAAGCGTGACAGCCTCCCTTCCAGGTTAGAAGGAGTCCTCATTTTATGAGTATGCTGTAAACGTCACAATGTACTGGATTTCTGAGTGGACGTCTTAAAATGACAACAGTGATACTAATATATTACAATAAAGGAAAGGGAGTTGGAGGATAGGAAGGTAGGTTTTTGCCTCCTATTACAATATATCTATCAAAAAGGATCCGAAAGGGTCCTGATAAAGCCTACCTAAAAAAATAATAATAAGGTGCTCCACAATTAGTAGAGTCCTATACTAGAAAAAACACTTGTTTTTCTAGAGTCCCCTCACTCACCTAGGTTTGCCCCAGGGTGATATGCTTCATCATAGGGGTCCTCCCAGGCATCTACTGTCTGGGGCGTGCTACAACTTGGCGGAATACGCAGGAGCACTTTTTTACTTCCAACTATGTGTAGTGATGTGCTGTGTGGAGTGAAAAGTGAAATAAATCAATAAAAATTACCTGGATAGTGAGCCCTAATTTTTATTCTGCTCCTATCCGGTAAATGTACATTAAAATGGGGCTAGTAGTAGAGAACAGTAACCATTATGTGAAGCTGTCCCTAGTTACTTGGTCGACATGTTTCGTGGTTACCCCAACCACTTCATCAGGACCAGCCATGCGTGTACCACTCCGTGTTATTACAAACAAACTAATAATTTGTGCTCTTTCAACCAAATTGGTTTGTTAAATACATACGAATCCCATGACATAAGGATTTCTTAGATGTATAGGGTCGTAGTTTCTGTATGAAGATATAATGACACATAAGGATTAGTTACACACCGAAGTCCTCAAATGATGTGGACAAGGGACCTTAATCACTTTACATTTTATTTAAGTGTCAAAAGCCTCTTGTCTTTCTTAAAAATGAAAGTGCATATTAAAAAGTGCTTAGGTGAATCAAGTGGAAACACAAAGACATACACACATATATACAAAACACACGGCTGCGGTAGGTTTGAGTGGGTATAACCTACTTTATGGAGGTGTAATTCTACTCCATGGTGTTGCTGGGGCAGGGAGGCTCTAGATATCTAGAACAAGGTATAAGATTGCAAATTAAAAGCACAGATGGGTATTCTTAACAAATGCGAGAGACTGAATCTTAGAGATTTGTCATGGCATGTTATTTCCTCTAAGCCAACTTATTTGTCTAGATCGGACCATCAGCCTTTAAATCTAGTAGCTCCCAGGAACACCGCATATTGTTGTGTCCCTGTCGGTGCACCTTTTTAAATGTTTCTACAGGCGGGAAAAACGAGAAATGATTCACAGGTGTGTGCACAGAGTGTTTTTAGGTGCCATCTTTGAGTGGTGAATCAATTCGTAATTTTTAGAATATAGTAAAACAAAACCATAGCGTGTGGTTCTTACAAAAAGAACATTTGTAGCATGTGAAATTGACCTTTACAGTTGTTCACTACCTTGGACAGACGTTGTGGTTGTTAACCGAAAATAAACGGGTTAAAGAATATTGTTCACCCGAGTGGTTTTAGGCGCCATCTTAGAGTGGTGAATCTATCCTTTATTCTAGGTGGCAACAAAAATCAACATGCATCATATTCATAAATATGAATTTAATCACAACGTGAGTTTCTCACCATGGATATTTGTTGGTAAACATGTTAAACACTGCTCTTTCGCGCTGACTAAATGATTCTATTGCTTAAAGATTCAGTACACTGAAATGATTTTACAGGTGTGTGCACCGAGTGATTTTAGGCGCCATCTTTGAGTGGTGAATCAGTTCGTAATTTTTAGAGTAAAGTAAAGCAAAACCATAGCGTGTGGTTCTTACAGAAGTAACATTTGTAGCGTGTGAAAATGGACTTTACAGTTGTTCACTGCCTTGGACAGACATTGTGGACCGAAAATAAACGGGTTAAAGAATGTTGTTCACCCAAGTGGTTTTAGGCGCCATCTTAGAATGGTGAATCTATCCTTTATTCTAAGTGGCAACAAAAACCACAACATGCGTCATATTCCTAAATATGAATTTGATCACAACATGAGTTTCTCACCATGGACATTTGATGGTAAATATGTTAAAAACACTGCTCTTTCGCGCTGACTAAATGGATGCATAATCTTCCGTGGGATGTGAAACATTCTATTGCTTAGAGATTCAGTACACTGATATCGTTTTTAAATTAATGGTCTTTTCACAAGAGATTTGAGCATCTACTTGAAGTTTTAACAAAACCAACAGGAGAGGTATTATTACCTAACATGGGTTATTATTAGATGGAGTGAACTGTACCGAGGTCTTATTTCTTAAAAAAAAATTCATAGAGTGTAATCTTTACCCAGACACTTTCTTTAGTATTCGAAGGAAAAACAGGGTTAATGGCGGACTCCGATGACTGCACCTCCTTACTTTGTTCCCAGTGTTTATAGAATAGTATTAGTTGATGACTGTGTGCATACTAACACCCCTGCATCCGCCGTTAGTGGATGCCAACTGCCAGGCAGATCAATGAGATTTCAAAAGGGGTTTGGGGTGGTGCACCACCAATTTGTTTGTGAGTATATTACACCAAGTGGTCAGTAGTTGGTATACAAAAAGTCTTTATTTTAAGTTAATTGTCCAAACAAAGCCTCAGCCAACGCGTTTCTCTTAGTATGTGTTAATTTTTAAATGGTGTCTTTTAATGTACTTTTTAAATGTCATGTTCGGTACGTCCACTTATGTTATGTTTCTCTGTATTTTTCCAGCCCTGACGAAGTTCATTCTGAACGAAACGCGTTGGCTGAGGCTTTGTTTGGACAATTAACTTAAAATAAAGACTTTTTGTATACCAACTACTGACCACTTGGTGTAATATACTCACAAACAAATTGGTGGTGCACCACCCCAAACCCCTTTTGAACTTTCTTTAGTATTGATGGATTTTTATACTCCTACCTAATGGTGTATTTATTTAAGGTTAGTAATTTGGGTCTGGCATAGTTTATTATTCACGATCTTAGGAGGAATAGTATATTACTCATGTTTCTGCAATCCTCATATTATTCAGAAGGTAATCTTTCTCAGTGATTTAATGCATTCCACGAAATATTGTCATTAAGGCCTTGGGTATCTGTATGTAATTTATAGACCCATCTTTGTTCTTTTACATGTAACCGTTGTTCAAGGTTATCACCGGGTCTTATTTTCTCAATGATGATCCATTGCATATCATTAGGGGAATGTTTTTTCTCTAAGAAGTGATTAGTCATTCTTGTACTAGACCTCAGACATCGGATGGTACTGCGATGTTCACTAATTCTGGTTGTGGTTTTCCTTGTGGTCATTCCCACATAGTGAAGGTTACATGGACAGGTGATTAGATACACTGTTCCAGTGGTTTGACAATTTGTAAAAGTTCTGAGGTCCCAGGTAGCCCCTGTATTGAAAGTGAATCTCGTGGTTTTCTTGGTTAAATGACAGACACTACAATTACCACATGGATGGTGGCCTACAGGGAGATTGCTTTGCTGACTGACCTGTTGGGTCAGTGGGCGTGTATGTACCAGAATATCCTTTAGGTTTTTACTCCTTTTATGTGAGAACATTGGTAAAGGTATGTTGAGACCGCTGCTGTTGAGGGTAGGCCAGTGTTTCTTAACTACTTTTGTCACTTGGTCCGACATTACATTATACGTTGTTATACAGATGGGACGTTTAGGTTGTTCTGATGTTTCTTTTACATACGTTTCTAACAACGCTTCTCTGTTATTATTGCCTGCCCTCTTTTGTGCTTGTCTTACTATAGATCTTGGATATTTTCTTTGTTTTAGCTTCACCGACAGATCTTTTGCTTGTTCAACATAATCAGATTTCTCTGAACAGTTCCTTCTTAACCTTAGGAATTGTCCATAAGGTAGATTGGCTTTCAAATGCCTAGGGTGAAAACTGTCGTATCTAAGGAGCCAGTTTTTTGCAGTAGATTTAAAATGGGTAGTTGTCCGCAAACCTTCACTGGAAACATGAATACTGAGGTCAAGGAATACTAACTCTGATCTACTCATGGTATGCGTACATTTTAAAAAACTATCTTGTTCGTTGAGCCCAATGAGGAAATCCAGCACTTCATTTTCATTTCCTTTCCAGACATAAGTACATCGTCGATGTATCTCCACCATCCTTGTATCTTACTTCGATGAGGGTTGATGTCGTTTAGGATCCTGTTGGTTTCCAGATGGTAAACATAAAGGACAGCCACACTTGGAGCAAAAGTGCTTCCCATGCTGGTACCATGTTGTTGTTTGAACATAAGATGCTCAAACCTGAAGAAATTCTCTTGTAAGGCCAATTTACAACAATCCAGTACAAAATGTTGTGGTGTCTTATATGGCCACGTACTCTGGTATGGAGTATCTTCCAGTATATTCATGGTCTCATTGTGCGGGAGACTCGTATACAAACTTTCCACATCTAGGGAAACAAGAATGTTCGTGGTGGGATCAAATTCCAGTTCGTTAAGTAATACCAGGGTGGACTTGGTATCTTTGAGGTACGTGCTAGTTTTTTGTACAATCAGACGTAAAAAGGCATCGGCAAACTTGGATAATGGTTCTAAGATAGAACCAATACCGGACACAATCGGGCGTCCAGGGGGGTTTTGTAATGATTTGTGTATTTTCGGTATGGTATAGAAATACGGAATTACTGGGTTTTTGTTGATCAAAAAAAAAAACTCTTTTGGGGTTATCCAGTCGTGGGTCAGAGCTTCCTCAACCATACTTGTGATGTTAACACGTAACCTCTCCGTATCAGTGTACTGAATCTCTAAGCAATAGAATGTTTCACATCCCACGGAAGATTATGCATCCATTTAGTCAGCACGAAAGAGCAGTGTTTTTAACATATTTACCATCAAATGTCCATGGTGAGAAACTCCTGTTGTGATCAAATTCATATTTACGAATATGACGCATGTTGTGGTTTTTGTTGCCACTTAGAATAAAGGATAGATTCACCATTCTAAGATGGTGCCTAAAACCACTCCGGTGAACAACATTCTTTAACCCGTGTATTTTCGGTCCACAATGTCTGTCCAAGGTAGTGAACAACTGTAAAGTCCATTTTCACACGCTACAAATGTTACTTCTGTAAGAACCACACGCTATGGTTTTGCTTTACTTTACTCTAAAAATTACGAACTGATTCACCACTCAAAGATGGCGCCTAAAATCACTCGGTGCACACACCTGTAAAATCATTTCAGTGTACTGAATCTTTAAGCAATAGAATCATTTAGTCAGCGCGAAAGAGCAGTGTTTTTTAACATGTTTACCAACAAATATCCATGGTGAGAAACTCACGTGATTAAATTCATATTTATGAATATGATGCATGTTGTTTTTTGTTGCCACTTAGAATAAAGGATAGATTCACCACTCTAAGATGGCGCCTAAAACCACTCGGGTGAACAATATTCTTTAACCCGTTTATTTTCGGTTAACAACCACAACGTCTGTCCAAGGTAGTGAACAACTGTAAAGGTCAATTTCACATGCTACAAATGTTCTTTTTGTAAGAACCACACGCTATGGTTTTGTTTTACTATATTCTAAAAATTACGAATTGATTCACCACTCAAAGATGGCGCCTAAAAACACTCAGTGCACAGACCTGTGAATCATTTCTCGTTTTTCCCACCTGTAGAAACATTTAAAAAGGAGCACCGACAGGGACACAACAATATGCGGTGTTCCTGGGAGCTACTAGATTTAAAGGCTGATGGTCCGATCTAGACAAGTAAGTTGGCTTAGAGGAAATAACATGCCATGACAAATCTCTAAGATTCAGTCTCTCGCATTTGTTAAGAATACCCATCTGCGCTTTTAATTTGCAATCTTATACCTTGTTCTAGATATCTAGAGCCTCCCTGCCCCAGCAACACCATGGAGTAGAATTACACCTCCATAAAAGTAGGTTATACCCACTCAAACCTACCGCAGCCGTGTGTTTTGTATATATGTGTGTATGTCTTTGTGTTTCCACTTGATTCACCTAAGCACTTTTTAATATGCACTTTCATTTTTAAGAAAGACAAGAGGCTTTTGACACTTAAATAAAATGTAAAGTGATTAAGGTCCCTTGTCCACATCATTTGTGGACTTGGGTGTGTAACTAATCCTTATGTGTCATTATATCTTCATACAGAAACTACGACCCTATACATCTAAGAAATCCTTATGTCATGGGAATCGTATGTATTTAACAAACCAATTTGGTTGAAAGAGCACAAATTATTCGTTTGTTTGTAATAACACGGAGTGGTACACGCATGGCTGGTCCTTGTGTGGTCCCGATGAAGTGGTTGGGGTAACCACGAAACATGTCGACCAAGTAACTAGGGACAGCTTCACATAATGGTTACTGTTCTCTACTACTAGCCCCATTTTAATGGTCATTTACCGGATAGGAGCAGAATAAAAATTAGGGCTCACTATCCAGGTAATTTTTATTGATTTATTTCACTTTTCACTCCACACAGCACATCACTACACATAGTTGGAAGTAAAAAAGTGCTCCTGCGTATTCCGCCAAGTTGTAGCACGCCCCAGACAGTAGATGCCTGGGAGGACCCCTATGATGAAGCATGTCACCCTGGGGCAAACCTAGGTGAGTGAGGGGACTCTAGAAAAACAAGTGTTTTTTCTAGTATAGGACTCTACTAATTGTGGAGCACCTTATTATTATTTTTTTAGGTAGGCTTTATCAGGACCCTTTCGGATCCTTTTTGATAGATATACTAATATATTATCCATGGGAGGTGTTTGTTTACCCACTTCCTCAAAAAGTGCCTGTGGAGAAGAAGTGTACAGGAACAGTGACGTTCCGGCAGTATGTACTTAAAGAAGTCAACCATCCCAAATTGCACAATTTTTCCAACCCTTAAACTGTGCTATGCTGAGGTCCTATAGTGCCATCGGTCTCTTATTAATTTTTAAGAAGCAGTCACACAGCAGGAACTCTATTTACTTGCCTGATATTTATATTAACACTAATTTGCTCTCTGAAAATTATGCCTCCTCTGCACATCTGGTGAAGAGTGCACTTGTGCCAGATTGAGCTCGGACCTGAACAGAAAGGAGTGGCAGAGACCTTCTAGGCACGTGAGACTCCTGCATGCCCAGGACACCAGAGATTCCTTATTTTAAATTATTTTTATTAAACTGTTGCTCAGCATATACAGATGCAACATTTCCACTGATACAGCAAGAAGAGGAGCATAACACTTTTCCGTCATCCAACCTAATCAAAGTAGCATTGTTGGCATACAGGTGGACAAAAGTCACCACAAGACACGAGTGTGTTCAGAGTATGTACTAGCCCTTACATTTGCCTAGCACTAAAGTTCCTACAACACCCCTTTATAGTCCTCTATACTCTGTCCACTGGCCCCAGACCTTTTCCCACTTTTTAGGGCATCCCGACTATTGTAGATCACCCTCTCCCCTCACTGGCACCAGTCAAGATCCTCTTTCCAGTCTGCAACCCTCGAAGGCTCAGCCCCCAGGCTCGTACAGTAATTCTCTTGGCCACTCCAGCCGCCAACATCAGCCATATTTTGGGATATTTGGGCCAAGCTTCCTCCCCAGTTATGCATAGGGTGAGCCATTGTGCCTCCTGGGCACATCTACACCTGTAACTCTTGACATCACCTGTACAATCCCTCTCCAATAGTGTTGGATTTAGAGCAAGCCCACAGTATGTGAAAGGAGCCCACCTCTCTACATCTCCTGCTGCAGAGGTCTGTGGCACATCTCCCAATACAGTGCATAAGTGGTCTGGAGGAATAAGATCTGTGCAGTATCCGCAACTGAATCAAGTGGAAGTGAGCACGGATAGCTATTTCTCTGGAACTCTGGATTGCTTCCGCCCAGTCATCGTCTTCTAGAAACACCAGATCAGTCTCCCATGTATTCCGCAACGGGTTCTGGAGCTTCCTATTGGCTAGGGAGGTTGCTTTGTCGGGCATAGGGTCCAGAAGGGGACGATCCTCTAATGGTGAGTATTCCAGCAGCTGCTCTCCTTCCAGGATATGGCATCTAAGCGCATGTCCCAACTGTAGGTATCGAAACCTCTCCGATTCCACAATCTCATACTCCACATATTGTTTCCGGGAATTTGATGCTTGCTGCCTTTTCATATACTTATTTTAGATGTACCGTTGGGAATAGCCTATAAGAAACTAATAGTACTGTATTTGTACCTGTTTGACATGGCCACAGCGATGTAGCTAATTGCAAATGCTATGACTTTTGAAAAACAATTGGGTATGTGGTAAGAAAAAGGGGGGACGAGGCAACCAGAAAACTTTGGGAATTGAAACACGTTCAGAGGGACCTGGGGGCCACAGTTTCAGCCTTAAGGACCCCTGAGGCGCATGTGAAGCAGAAATAGAAATTATCTGACAGGAAGTGCTGGAGATAAGACCAAAACCAAGAGCTGCAAAGCCTGTTCAAAGACCTGAAAACTGCTCCTGACAGGCACAACATTATCCTCCCAGGATTGCCCTGAGACACAGGGAACAATGACATAGTGGGGAAGGTCAAAAAGCTGTTCTGCTAAATCCTACTGAGTCTGAAGGAAGAAGATATCATATTAGACACAACTCATTGTGTGGGTGCAAGATCCTACAGCTCAGCCGCTCCTCCTGACATTTTGACATGTGTCCATTATTTTTGAAGAAATCATAGCAGCTGTGAGACATACCCACAACAACGTTCAAAGACATCATGGTATAGATCTGCCAAGACCTTTCTGCTATCACATTGCACAAACACTAGGCATTTCGCCCAGTAACTGACTTCATCCTGAACAAAGAGGTCAAATATAGCTGGATCCACCACTTCCGCCTGATATTCCAATGGGACGACGCTCTTTACCAGCTGAGATCCTCCTCAAAGCATCACAGTTGCTGGGCCTGAATGATCACCAAAGTTGCCACAAGTCTGCGGACCTCCTACAGGCTGTGCTGCTTCCCCCTGTGGTTTAGACTAGGGGTGGAGGTGACACTCCCAAAAAGAAGTGCAAAGTGGTCACCTGACACAATAACACGGCAGAGACAACACTGATAGACACCCTGAAGCAAACTGGAGAGGCAGCTGTGGAGAAACACTCAACCAGCAACATTGAAATTGTTGACCTAGCTCCATTCATGCTGCAGGAGTATCCCCTATGTGTAATGGTCGGGGAGACGATGCTGTCACTTTTTGCTCGTCATGCGAGGGTTGGAGGGCAGGGACCACATTCTCTAAAGGACTTCGTCGGGGCATACAAGGTCCAAAGAAGATTGACATTGACTCGGTTAGTCATATCCTCTTGAGACCGAGTTTAAGGGTTGCTGTTTCTTTCTATGATGATTTTAGTTAATGAGGTTGAAGTTAAGTTGTGGGAGACTTTTAACAATGAGGGTCACGCAGACACATTTAGACCTAGTGCAATGACTGAAACCCTAGATAGCTCTTGCGAGTTAACTCAGGCCCATAGACATGCCACACTAAATATTAACAACACCAAGTCAGCAGACAGATGAGACAGTTAAACATTTGGAGCCTAAATGTTCGAGGCCTGAATGCACTTGCTAAGCAGTTGGCAGTTATGTCAGCCATGCAAGATGCAGACTGTGAGATCTGCCTACTGTAGGAAACACACCTTAAGAAGGACTGGTTTTATGTGAAATCTTAGTGGTTCCTGAGACCGTTCCTCTCCCCGGGCTCAGCCAGAAAAAGGTTTGGACTTGCTATACTTTCAACCAGTACTTTTAGAAGTAAGGTGGAGGGGTTGGTGATGGAAGTATCTGGAAGGGTTCTATAGATGAGATTCATGATGGATGGGTAGGACTTTACTGTGGCTTCCATATGTGTCCCCAGTGAAGGTCAAGAGAGGTTTCTATGTTCCAACATTCATAAAGTACTAATCTCACCAGATTAAGAAATCCTAGTGGAGAGGGTGAACTTTAACATTGTGATGCACTGCAACTGGGACACATTGGGCCACAGGTCAAGGCAGACCGGGATGATGTTTTCTGAAGGGAAGCAATGGCTGTGGGAGGTGGGCCTATTAGACATACGATGTTAACACTAACTACACATTAATTTTATTAGACATTTTGCCAGGCCAGTGCCTCCCTGTTTGATAGACTTTTCATATCTTTTGCTGATTCTGGGGAAGTGACTGGCTTCATGCATGAGGCTCCTGACTCAGGTATCCCCAAGGCCAGCAAGGACCTCCAGTCATGCTCTTCCCATAGGCCCATATCATTGCTCAACTTGGACACTTTAACTGTTCATTGGAATTCTAGCACAGAGACTAAACTCACATATGCCCTCATTGAGTGACCCTGACCAAGCAGGGTTTATACAGTTATGGAGTTGCTTGAGAATACCCAGAGCCTATTACATGTCATGGATAACATGAAAAGAATGAGGACATTTGCACTGCTTATGTGTGTCAACGATAAGAAAGCGTCAAAGTTCATTAGCCCTACTGGGAGGAAAAAATGAAAAACTCAGCTTTGGCCCTAAATTTAGATAAAGGGTAATTAGCAACTATGAATGGCAGGGTTAAAGTGAACAGGATTCTCTCAGCAGCATTTCAAATGCAGCGGGCTAAGAGGCAGGGTTGTTGCCCCCTTTCTCCATTACTATTTGCACTGTACGTAGAATTCATGCCTTAAAGGGCAAGAGTGAAACATGACATAGTAGGTGTGAATATAGAATAGGATACACATAAGATATACCTTATGTGGATGATGTCATTTTGTCACTGACTGACCTGACTCTCACTGCCCCGACTCTCACTGCCCCAACGGTGCTGAGCGAGTTGGCGGTTTGAAAGTGCTTCGGGCCTTAAAAAAACATTTTCAGAAGACTCCGATCCTGAATATCAATACCCCTCCCAACCAAGGTTGGTTTGCAGTCTAGTGGGCAACAAATAGTATTCAGTCCCTAGACATCAAGACCACAGCCCCCCCCCCCCCCCTTGCACAACATCTTAAGTGAATCACAGAGATCTCCTCCGAATGGTTCAAAGCGATTCATAGTGCTGGCAATGGGTTGGCCTTTCATGGTTAGACAGACTGGCAGCAATGAAAATGACTACCTAACTTAGAATTCTATTTTTGATGCATGCTTTCCCTCCCCACTTCTCGCCGGGACACTCTCAAAACAACAGAAAACTTTCAAGTCCTTATTCCGGGGAGAAAAAAAACCTAGAGTGGCTAGACTTACTGCCTTTACACACCCCGAGAGACAGGGGATGGGAGTCCCAAATCTGACAAAATACTTCCTAGCTTCCCAGATCAGATACATCCTAGAGTCTAACAACACAAAGTCTTAGAAATATTGGTGCTTTTCTAACTAAACAAAAGCTGGCATTCACATTTGGAAGATTCCCTGGCGGCCCAAAAAAGTCAGGAACTTAATTTCTTTTTGCATTTCACAAGCCAAGTAGCACAATGGCATACGCACAGACAGCCATCCCTGGCTTTTCACCCAACAGCATTTTGCATTGTGGAGCTTATATAGTTTCGCGTATAACACTTTCAGTATGGGTTAAAAACCCCAGATGGCAAAGTGATGTTGGCAAAAATCCCAGAACTTGCTGAAGATGTTATACATGTCGTGGAACCCCTTAGCAGCAATGTTTAAAATGTTTACAAAGTCTGCTAGTCCATTTAAAACTGCTTGTTTTAAATGGAAAACTCTGCTCGCATATTGTATGAGGGTTCACTCTTATTCACTGCATGCATTAACACCAGCATTGGCAATGCAAATCTTTTCATCCTTTATGTAGTAGAAAGTTTTATACTGGGTTTCACAACACGGCAACAGTACAACATGAACAGCTGCAGTGCAGCCTTCCCTAAAACAGAATAAGTAAAGGACAGGTGCCAGAGCAGGAGGAGCATCTCACAATTCTCTCGCACATACACAGAATGTATGGATCTAATCTATAAAGAGGGAATGAGGGGAGTTAAAGGACTGTAAACACATATAAAAATACAAAACCCCTAGTATAGACATCCTAAACCGCTTATGGAATTACCATACTTTCATATACTCATAGATGCCTGATCTTCACCTATGCAGCGTGGTATGCTTCGTCAATGGGTTCCTCATTTAGCACTGGCCAGCATCGGATCCATGTGTACTATTGTTCACTGGTTGTACAGTCTCCTACGTGTGGGTTCCCCAGTATGGGTCAGGTTAGGTCTTTAATGTCAACATTTACATTCAACCTTTATTTAAATTGTCAGACCTTTATTTAAATTTTGTGGGTGAGCCAAACCTGTTTTTTACTAGAAGTTTATAAACAGGAGGATTAGGCATGTTCAGTTTATTCTTTGTTTTTTCATAAGATGGGACAAGAGCAATGAAGTCACCCCTTCTTCGTAGAACACGTCCCCCATGAGCAGAAACAATACAAACTTCTCCCCTTCAGAGGACAGGTACATGTAAACCAGCAGCAGCAGCACAAGGGTTTCCCATCACAGGACACTGGCACATTATGCAGCAGCATTGCAAGCGTTGCTTCCTCACAGATCAGAGACAGCATGGCGGTGGGAAAGCACACTTGCCTCATCCACAGAAGGCAGAAGTTGCACTTTTCCATTCAGGTCAGAACAGATCCAGCAGGACAGACCAGTACTAGCTTTCATCGCACACAGAACCTTCACACTTAAGGCATGGTTGACATGTAGGTTACAGATAGATCTCTGGAGCAGGTGCTTAATTCACTGAGAGAATTGTATAGATGGATGAGTGAGTGAATTGTGAGTCCTGACACCATTCTCACTTAGGCGATATTCTTGGTCAGCATCCTGAAAGCCCTGCTGTTGTCACTCAGACTTTCAGGTTATGTTGAGCTTTGATTTTCCACGTAGTGAGAAGCAGCCATTACTTACTAGGTCATTGATATTTGGAGCAGCGTAACCACAAATGAAGTAGCAATGCTCTAGACAGACACACAGGTGCCAGCCTCTTTGAAATGGTTTGGAAGGCACACGCTCACCAGGCGCAGTGGAACCCCGGCCCTGGTGCTGCACCGATTCAAAATGTTGAGGGCCGCCACTGATTGAAAACATTGTGAAACCTCTTTAAAGAGTGGTAACTAACTTCTGTCCGGGCTTCTGAGTATGCAGACAACTGAAGAGAGAGAAAGCGAAAAAGACACACCTGGCTGTTTTTCTCTCCGTCCGGACCCCAACATATGGAATGAGAGCAAAGCATTGTAACTGGTCTTCAGAGAGGTGCACACATCTCTCTCCCTCCAAAGAGATGTATGCAATCACACTATCCACACATGAAAACAGCTCAAGCTCCTTTGAAATGTGCAGACCCCTCCCTCAGAAAATGTACTACAGACCCAGGACAGAAGTTGATCAAAATGACCTTGGCGAGCTTCCTCTTTTCCAAAACAGGATGATCGCTTCCACGGCAGCTTGACGTGGTTTACATTACCTCAGAGGAAAACAGTTCTCTCTTCAGCCTGACTTATTTCAGTGTGCTTACACCGCCAAACTGCCTAATCATTTTACATTAGGATATCCATGTTATGCTGCTTTAGGTTAGACTCTAGATTACTGCCTTTGACTTCTATTACAAGATACATTGTTTTTAAAGCAGAACGTATATATGTCTTTCATTGTAATTAAACTAAATACCAACACTCGTATCTGCATTGAGATGCTCCATTATTTATTGCACAGCTCTAATATTTCAAATGCTGGATGCTCTCCAAACCTCAAATGATCTGTGAACAAAGAAGAGTTCCTTAAACGTTTAAGTGTGGACAAAAGCTACGCTGATGGGTGGTCGGGCAAATGGATAGCTGAATTATTTAGGAAGATGGCTAAATGAATGGGCGGAGTGTGTGGGGTGAATGAAAGTGTAGATGGTGGATGGTTGCACAGTGTCCAGATGAATAAAGGTGTGGATAGACAGAGTGTGTTGATGAACGAAAAAGGTGTAGATAGTTGAGTGCTGGATGGAATTGTGTGGCAACTGTCTCTTATGGCGGATGTCAAATTGTGCAGATATTTGCTAGTTTTTAATCTGTAATTCCATCCAGTTACATATGAATGTTTGCTCAATACTGCTGAGAGTTATACAAACCAAAGAACATAAATCTACTTTGACTTGTACTTGCATTGGCAGTCTATTTACTTTTGGTTATCTTATTGCTTGACTTACACAGATGTGTCATTAAAATTGGCCTTTTATCGTGAGTTTTTGTCCTGAATTCTGCCCCTTTGTTCTTCATTTTTACAGTCACTGCCCAGAATTTACTTCTGTGGCAGGTGGTCACCCTAGCTTGACATGAGACTGTAGAGCTTGGGTGGGGTCATGAGAACTGCCAAATCCTTGTTAAGGACTGCGAAACTCGTCATTGCAAGCCAGCGGAAAAAGATAGAACCTCCCTCTGAATCAAAAGCTTTGGAAGCAATATTAAAGGGGAAAATAACAAATGTGATACGACTTGGATACCATTACGAGATAACATGCCAGAAGGTTTTCCGAGCTCTGCACGGCTTCCCAGACTTGGTCTCTCACAAACGTGGAGATTGAATGATGTAATCATATTGATTTCTTCAATCGTGTTGATCCGACTACTGACGTAAAAGTGATTATCGGGAGAGTGGGCGGCTCAGGAGGGAGGAAAGGTCCGTTGTGTAAAATATGTAGGACACGCTAACACTTGAAAGGCAACTGTGGCTGGAGGGATCAATTGTCTAATTTGTTCTTTATTTTGAGGTGCCTGTTGTGAGGCACGGTGCCACACAGGTAAGCCACTATTTGATGTGTCATCTCTGTATATTTATTTTTAAACTCTAATAGACATTTATTAAAACAATAAATAACCATTAATATACACAATCGTGAAAGTTTAAGAGCACATTGAGAAAAATACCTGCAGAATGCTCAAGCCAATGGAGATTTAACCTGACTTCTGTCTTATCCCTGTTGCAGCTCGCTTGCTTTTAAAGAAGGCAGATGGGCTGATTTCGTGCAAATTGATTTACTTGCATGTATAAAGCAGGGAAATAGTGTCAGTGAGTAACACTGGAAAGCACTCCTTTCAGTAGCTTTTTTGTCTGCTCTGTTTATACTGATTACTTGCTTTGATTGGAGAGATAGGAGTGCCTTCACGACTATTTAATTTCTATGTACCAGATGTCCAAACAAATTCTTTCAGTGGCAACAGAATTCCTTTTGCTACTATATTATGCGGAAGAAGGGTGTCCCCTAGTACACAACGAATCCACCAAGAGGTCAGGTGACTGGAATAAATCCTTTTTCCCCCATTGATTTTGGGAAGGGACAACTTACGATCAATCTGGCATAAACAGACAAACTAAGCAAACACAAGGAGATGATTGACAGAGTGCTGAAACTTTTCAGACACTCACCCCCAGTCACAGATCTGGGTTGAATCCATCATCGTTCTTTAGCTCACTTCGCCACCCCAGTTCAGACTCCGCTATATGCAAATCAGTCTTGATCCTGTTCCTCATGGGAACAGCCCAGCCCGAACTACCAAGCCATGTCTGCCCTGGACCGGAAACAAGCATCCTGGGACCGGTTTAGACTAACAGCCCTCATCAGCCAGGCTAGCTTGATTCCAGTGGCAAAGTGAGCAAACCGGTCCTAGGATGCTTGTTTCCAGTCCAGGGAGGACCTGGCATGGCAGTTCGGGTTGGACTATTCCCATTGGGAGCAGGGTCAAGACTGATTTGCATATGGCTGAGTCCAAACTGGAATGGCATGGGGAGCAAAAAAACGATGGATTTAGGCCCAGATCTCTGTACTGGGGAGAATGGATGACATTGTTTTGCATTCTGTCCATCAATTGTTCGTTTTGCATAAACACACAAACTCACATTCACTCGGTCTCCCCCTCTCAAGTGCGTTTTTATTGTGCATTCTAGCCATGCCTTTTGTCCCAAAGAACTTTTAAAGTCCCACCTAAATATTATTTTGGGGGATTGAAAATAAATAGTGAAAAAAATGTGTCATTGCAGTGTCCTAATATCTTGGCTTCTTTAGCTGCGTGTGCAGAACACGTTCGTGCGCGTGGCAGATGTTACAATGCATCAGTCTTCCCAGTCCCACAGACCTCTCTGCAGGGATATTGGGAGCCCTGACAGCAGGCATGTCTCTACCCCGTGCCATTAATCATCTTTGCTCCGACCCAGGGGAGCGCTTTCTTCAAGGTTGAGAAGTAGCATCTCAGTGGCAGATTGCTGCGGGCCTCGGCACACAGGCCCGCCACAAAGAAGAGTGTGTGCTCTTCTGTCAGCCCTGTGACCCCAGCTGCCCTCCGGCCTGTCGGGCGCGCGGAGATTCTGCATCAACACGTATGAACGTTCGCACAACTTCAGGAACAGGCTGTTTCTCAAATCTCGGCCGCCATAGACCCAGAAATGAGCAAATCAAATATTGCGTTCTGAGCTAATATTTGTACAGCGAGCAGGTACTGTGCGCGAAGGTGTCTGGTTGTAAAGATATGCACAGATAGTACTCTTGTTATTTCAGTCTCTTAAAGGTCTGTTCTTCACGCCTGGCCGTGTTCAAACTCCCGTTAATGGGTTACGTCACGTTCACGTGCTGAATGCTTTCGCATCTTCTTACTCTGGTACCAGCATCCTGAGCTGCCGCCTCGGCTTCCGTCCTGAACTTGGCTTAACTGGGTTCTTCCGTTATGCAGAACGCCCATGTGCCAGTACGGACACCAGCTGGCACCTTCACCCTGTACGACTAGGGCAGTCGTTACAACTGGGCCTGCTTTTCAGGATAGCTTGCCTTGCGGTCTGAAGCTTTGCCCTTCCGAAACTCCAAGGTTTAACTACCCAGTACATGAATGCGCTGTACTCTACACATAAGTGGCCTGGCCATGCTACAGGAAATTGTGCCACGTGAAACTCGTGGTGTGTGACGGAAAAAGTAAGACATTTCACGGGCAAAAGAATGCTGAGACTAAAACATGAACATCCGAACGTCGAGATGTCTTTATGACCCATGGGTACCTGTACAGCTAATTAACCCCTTGTGCCCATCATCTGCTAGTTAGTGTCCATCCGGTAGCACTACACAGGGCCAAGAAGTCTGGTTCCACACCAGATGTTTGAAATAACCAGTAACTTCAATTTACCTTCATTAATTGTGTGTACATTTTATTTTATGTGGATAACCGGAAAATCAGGCATTATACAATGTGGACCTCTTGACCTGCATTGGAAACTTCTGTTCTACACTCGTGAGAAGGTTGCCCTAAAGGTGGCCGTGGTTAGACCTGGGTGGCTTTTTGTGAAGAGGTTCAAATAATCACAGGGACTTCTGATGGAGGGATGGCAGGGAGGTAAGTGGGAAGTAGGTCACCTGCTCTGTGCCGGCAACAAAGTTATAGGTCTGTTGAAGTATGTAAAAGGAGAAATGCGGTTTATCGGATAAACTACGCCATCCTTCTCACATTGTGATCTCTGCTTACCCGATTCTGGCTTGTCCAGAACTCCCTTGTGGTGCGCAGCACAGCCTTGGAGAGGGGCTGAGATAGGGGATTAGAGCATCCACCTTGAAAATAGAGATTGCACTTTTAGAAGCAAGAATTCCCTTTATAAAGGTGGAGTACCTCAGCTGCTAAAAACCCTCCCTGAAAGAGGTCTGTTATTTACATCTATTCTATTCAGGGGTCCCGGGTTTCGGTTTTTACAGCTTTTTACACATTACTTGACATGGAAAACCAATTAATTCATAGTCTGCATTTATGATATATTTATTTTTTAGATCATTTTAGTGCCTCTCCTGCTGTGAGTCATAACGCCAAGCCAATAGCTGTGCATATTAGCAGAAAAAGGGAGTTAAACTGTTTCACAGAAAAGCTTAAATAGCTACAGATGCACACCTGACCTAGAACTAAAAATATAAATTTTTCTGGTGAGTCAATTGGTTTACTTTATATGGCTACCTAGCGCACTAAAACCCTTCAAACAACCAAGTGCAAGTGTACATTTAGCAGTTAAATATGAGGTGAACCATACTAACTGTATCATAGCATATTCAACAAAAAGAAAATACGGATATATACCTGTAAGATGAAAAAAACATAAATAAATATCCATTGACAGAATACAAAAATAACTGGTAGCCTCAATTATATTTTATTTTTTCTTTGATATTGGCGTTTCAAGTATTAGGTCCTAAGGAAATAAAAAAAAACGTGATGGGCTCAGATAATCATGATGCGGAAAAAACGTCTTGTAGCAGTATGTTTTCATATTGTCTCTCTGCTGATGCATCTAATAATGTTTGCAAAACCTGTTTCATTCAGTGCTGTTGGAAGAAGTGGGGCCTTCCCTGTGTTCTCTTATGCTGATGCCTCTCTTCTTTCTTTTTCAGTTGACTCCAGTGTGGAAACACTGGCACCAGTGTTTATGGCAAGCCACAGCGCCTCAGATATTGCAAACCGAAACAGCCCTGTGACTCCCCCAAATACACTCAGCCTGCGTTCATCCCACAATGAACTGCTAAACACAGAAGTTAAGCACACAGAGACCAAGAGCATCACCCCTCCAAAATGCAGGAAAAAATATGCGTTAACCAACATCCAGACTGCCATGGGACTGAATGACCCTGCAGCACAGCCCCTGTTAGCCAATGGCTCCTCCAACATAAAGTTAGTTAAGAATGGCGAGAATCAGCTCAGGAAGGCAGCCGAACTGGTCCAGCAGGACCCAAACAAAAACATCAGCTCCACCACTGCAGCCATCAACATTATCTCTGAGAAACTGGAAGGCAAGGAGCCCATCCCCCAGGACTCTTCCGGCTGTGATATCTTGTTGCCCCAGCCCAGGAGAACCAAGAGCTTCCTAAATTACTATGCAGACCTGCAGACATCGACGAGGGACTTGGAACAGACTGTTCTCAATGGCGAGACTGTGAGGGAAGAGAAGGCCGCTCTGGGGAGCAGCCAGGTTACTGCTGTGATTGCCAATGGCGATCATCACCCTCCAAAACACAATAAGCCGACTAGCCCTGACGATGGTCAGGTGGCTACTGTCTCTTCCAGTCCAGAAACTAAGAAGGATCACCCAAAAACTGGAGCAAAAACAGATTGTGCATTACATCGGATTCAGAGTTTGGCTCCCAGCGATGAAGATTCGAGTTGGACAACATTGTCGCAAGATAGTCCTTCCCCCTGCACCCCCGATGAAACAGGTACCACAATAACACATTTATAGTTCATTTGCTTAATGTGCAAATCATTCCACATCTTCAGGGAGTCCGCTGTTAAGGCCTATAGTGCGAGCTATGCTTGGATAGCTTAAAGTAGCCAAAGTTTGCACTATATTAGAAGGTGATGATCAAAATGGAAACGTAGAAATTGATGATCAGCATCTATTCAGAAGTTGACATGCCCTTAAATTTCAACTCTCAATTGTCTTGGCAGATGAATAGGAAAATACTGCTATAGAACATTTACATTTGTAGGTGTGCGATGGAGTATGTAGTTGGATTGACGGTAAAGAATGTGTGTTTGTTGCAGATAATTCTCTACACCTAGCTGCTCTTACTGGTTGTGCACACAATTGTCTGTTTTTATTCTAAAATGAAAGTGAAAATGTTTGGCATATCTGAAGTCCATTTCATATGCTTACAACACGGGATGGCCCTAGACCAATCAATCAGAGAAATATTCTATATAGGGTAATGGTTATTGAACGTATTTGGAGCTTGCAATATGTTAGCTCACAGACATATATCAATTGTAAATTTCATAAACCGTACATGAAGTGCAGCACAGCAGTATTTTTTATTACAAAATATTTATTAGAAAATTGAGAACTAAGATTAAACATGAGATTAAGCAAACCTTCAAGGGTCATAAAAGGGGGGAAAAGGGAAGGTTGATTCAGGAAATGACTGAGGGGTGCTTAAAGATTATAAGGAGTCAATAGAACTCAGTTTGTCAAAACAGAGGATAAGAAGCATATATTTACGTAACTGTACAGGAACGGGTATTAGATATACAGTTCAGTGCAACCTGGCCATGTCAATCATTTGTAAATTATATTTATAAAATACGAAGTAATTTGGTTGAAGCAGGGACAAGGGTAGTGGAGGAGATGGTCCAGGTGCGCGAAGGGGATAGCGTCGACGTTTCGACCTGGCTTAGCGGCAAGAGGTGGAAATTAAAGCCTCGGCCATGCAGATCTTCTTTAGGACAGGGAAGGGGTGGTATGACCCTTTTCAAGATGATTGCTTGCTTAGTGGTCCAATGAATGAGACACCATGGCACTCAAATCTCCTTCTCATGCTGATACCAGTGCTTCGGCTTCCAACGAGGAGCAGACAAAGCTGGACAGGGAGAAGTGAGCGACAATCTACAGTGGGCAGTGCCGACAAAAGAAGTGACCCAAAACACGAGTGACAAGGGGGCTTGTGGTTGAGGGTCGAAGGTCTCCGGTGCAGTAACCAATTGTCACCTTGCCCCTAATTTAACCATGTATGCAACTTTGCTTTGGTTTGTCCCCTCTAAATTTTAGGTCCTGCACAATCTTTGCTAGTAGGCATAACACAACTGCCACTAATTCTGAGGATATGCTGGGCTCGAAAGGAACCATTTAGTCATTTAGGGCCACATATATCAAACGGTGCACATCGGTAATTTTTGCCGTTGATATGATGTATGAAAGGCTTAGTAGTCGGAATTTCAGATAAAAACTATTTTTGGCAATTACCTAAACTTGCAAATGCAAATAGGGAATCGCAATTTGTGATTATGTAAGCACATGTACCAAGCACTTTTCTAAATGCAAACTGTGTATTTATTTAATACTATTACCATTGACTCCAAGTCGATGGTATCCATGTGCAATTTTTGAAAAATGCGCCAAAATTAATTTTTCAAAGTGACATGTAGTGCACACATGCCACTCGTGCATGTGAGCGCTTTACATGTGCACATTTGTTTGAGGGATGCTTCAGGGGGACCATAGGCCCCCGGGCACCCTTGGTTTTGCATCACCTAATTTGCGATTACCAATTAGGTAATCGCAAATTAGCTAATGCATAACCATTCTCACCTTTAGTTCCATGGTAACAAATGGAGTAGTATTGCCTAATAATGATTATTACCTAAGTGCGTTTGCGAATCTTTAGGAATTGCTATTGGGTAATCGCTATTTTCCTACATACCATTTTGCATTCCTTAAATAGTGATTACCTAAAATTCGCTATTTTTGGAATGCCAAATGGATTTTTGATATATGTGGCCCCCAATGAGCTCACTGTAGTATTTACTTCCTGAAAAACAGAGGCACTTGGCAATACTTATTAGTATGTGTTCTTGGTTACCTTCAGTTTCCCAGGAGAACTAGCCTGACAAGTGGGCTGTTTTTTAAAGCATTTAAGACTATTGCTGCAGAGCATCAACTCCAACTGCAACATTAAAAGTCCTTGGCATGAAAGGAGGACTATGGCGGGGCAGAGTTTAGGCATCGCCTGGCGTAGGCTGCGCACATGCGCAGTCTCGCTGGCGAGATTTAATGGTTTCGGGTATTTTCTGTAAAGGGCATTAAGCCCCGCCCCTCTTTTCCATTGGCTGGCATCACCGTTTATGCTAAACGGTGGCCAGCCATTGGAAAAGAGCTGTTCGTGATGTTTTTGTTCGGCTTTTTGAGCCGTCCCATTTGGACGGGCTCGTCTGCCTTCCGTGCGTCGTGAAAGCTTTCTTGTCTTTATGGGGCCATGTGTTTCAAACACATGGCCCCATAAAGACAAGAAAGCTTTCACAACGGGCGAAAGTGAAAGCGGACCGTGCTTGTTTGAGAGATGATGTGCTCTTGAATGGTCGCATTTGGTGTGTTTTGGAGCATGGCTGGTTTATTATCGGCGGGGAACAGACAGTGAACTGCGCGTGTTGGTACACACAGCCGGTGTTATTGGGACTCGCTGGCTGGATTCTTCCGCCTTTTGTCCACGAGGGTCACATTCCAGGTCCTGTTGCTGTGGTAGATGGGTTGTGAGAAGCTCTGGGTGTTTACCGCGAGGGAGGTGAGGGGTACCCTGGAATGAGAGGAGAGCCCGCTTTTGACGCATCATGTTCTGGATGTTAGCTACCGTGGTGGGGGATGCACACTCGCCTGGGTGTGTCCCTGCACTATCTCTGAGTCCATGCGAGGAGCCTCCATCGTGCGCGTGACCCTCACACTTCATGCGCTCTGATAGGCACAGCTGCAGTAGATAAGAGACAGGCCGGCAGACTCGGAAATTTATAGGGTACCAGTGTTATAGAAAATACTACCTAGAGCCTGCCCCGAGAGCCCACTGAGACTACCCTGTCCTTAAATATACTCTGCGTGTCCTGCCCCTGGCGAGTTTCTTCCTGTTCCTAGTCTCCGAAGAGACTACCCAATCCTGAAAACTAGAAGCCACATGGAATTTACCAGCGTCTTCGGTCGAAATGCGCTTTCGGAAGGTGAGTGAGCGCCGAACACCGAGGTGGCAGCCTGATGCTGTGAGTGAGTGCAGAGGTGTGAGGCTGAGAGTCCGTGAGAATGACAGGGCCTAGAAAGCCGGGGCTGTGGCATAGTGAAGTGAAGGTGAGGGAGGGCTGCGAAGGACACCAGATAAGGATGCTATTGGTGAGACATAGAATGTAGTGGTAATCAAAAGCTAATGATACACGGAACAGGGGTCGGAAGTAGGGGTGTGGAATGGATGGCCACGGGCAGAGAGAACTGGGGGAGAGTGGCACTGCGCACATAGTACTTTCAAGAGAGAGCTGTGTTGGCAAAGAATGGCTGAGAGTGCTGTGGGAGCGGAGCAGACATCTAATGGTCAAATGCTTTGGGTACAGAGAACATGGCTGTGCGTGGAGTGAACAGAGGAATGGAGGCCAGGGCAGCTCGAGGGAGAGGTTTTGTGTGGTGAAGGTGAGTGAGAGTGACATGGGTACAGGGAACTGAGGAGACAGGTCCTGGGTTAGGGCAGTTGTGGTGAGAAGGTTGTTTATACTCGCTTCGTCAGTACCTCGACCAGGGTCACACGCGGCCTTCTTGCAGAAAAATCACGAAGGAGGGGGAAATGCTTCTGCATGGCCTACGGCAGCATTGCTTTGGATCCACCGTGGGGCAGAGGCGTTTTAAGGCATGGGCAAAGTGGGCTCGGGCCCAAGCCCCAGCCTTTCAGGGGCCCCCTAATCGAGCCCGCTCTGTTCTGCAGTCTTGCCCTGATGACCCTGAATAATTCTTCAACAGATTGTTCTAAATTCTGTTTCTCTTTAATTTATTTTTTATGTGAGCGGTGTGTGAAAGTCTATTACAGACATTCTGCACAGAAATGTGTTAATATTTCATGCAACATCCCTAAATAAAGTTTCTTTTAAAATCAAAATAAGACCGCGTATATGAGAAACTGGAGGGGGTCACAGAGATTATTTGCAGTGATACTACTGAGCTGCTGCGTTACAAAATTGAAAACCTGCATCACTATCCATGAATGTTAGATGTAACAACTTTAGAATTTGGACGAGTGTGCCTATGCGCTGTCGGTGACCTGGACAACAAGCATTTGCAATGCAATAGGTCTCGCTGTACTGAAAGTTTGAGCTATTGGCGTCGCAAATATTAATGCTACGGCAATAGCTCAAACATTGAGTAATGCGAGACCTATTACATTGAAAATGCTTGTTTTGCCTTTTGTTCACGAGGATAGCTTGGCATCTGTTCCAAGATGGTGAAGCATCCATTTGCACAGCGAGAATCAGTGCACCATTCTTGTACTTAATGGATATTTTACTGTGAGTGAAAGTAAAGTTGAAACACTACTTTGGCACAGCAGGGATGGGTGAAGCTGCTTCCTATTTCCTCCTCCATAACCCTTTTCTAGTAATACCACAGTAATAGCTTCCCCTAAGCCAGAACATAGAAAGTGATTTTGAGCAGCACAACAGGAGGAGAATCAGACTGTATTAGGGCTAGCTGATTCGCTTGCCGGTTTTCTCTGATAAGCAAACATAGTTGCTAGTATTGTTTTATTTGCCACTCTTGTTGAAATCATGCCGTGCCAGCTATGGACGAAAACCCTAAGCAGAACTTTGATGTTTTATCCAGCCCTTCTTTTCTTTCTGAGGTTGAACTAAGATTGTTTAATGTCAAACAACAACTTTAGGAGAATTTTCTGGCCCAATTTACGCTCTGCCGCTGCAAAAGCATGCTGTTTTATTTCTATGAAACGCTTGGTATGTAAGATTAGTGCAGTCCAACAGTCCGAGGAGTAGAGATAAAGGACATTCTTGGTAAAGAACACTTCAAGAAGTGTTGCCAAACTTCTTTCAGTCAACTTTGCTCGACTTTTTCCACATCCTGCTTTTATCTAACACTTCTAATTCATACTCTGGAGTTACTTAGACTTTCAACACTCTGCTGTTAACCCATGCCCAGTTATTCTTATAAACTGCTGAATTTTATTTCTAAATACTTCTTTCAGCTGACCTACTCTATGTTGCTCTCATTCCTAGATTAGGAATAACTGTGGGCATGGCACACTGTTCCTTGTGCCCTACACACATCACACGTTTTTTCATTTTGTATCCCAGAAAAAGACTAGCACTGACCGCAATAGCTGCTTCTTTTTCTTTGTAATTTTCAACGTTTGAATATAACCTTTTAACTCTAGCCAACTTCATGTAATCGAAAAAATCATTAAAAAATACATAGGTGCATGGAGGGGCTTTGGGCTAGTTCTCTCCATTCATTGTTCTGTTGAATCGTCATCTACATATTGCTTCCACTCACCAAAGCATAGAGCATGGTTCAATGGGTCAGCCCACCGTGAAAGGCCACATTTTGCCTGATCAGATTTGTATATCTGCCTAAAAAGAAGTGCACTTCAGTACCACAGCAGATAAGGCAATATTTTGCCAGTACTTTTTCTTCATTCTTTTGACATTCATTATACTATTTTAGGATTTGCCAAAGCTGTCTGGTTGTGAAAGAGCTCTTGTTAACTAACCCCAAAATGTTCCGTGGGCTTAGAGGCCGCCCATTTCTTTTTTTGGTTGGCTTTATTGTCCCTGTTATATCCATGTTTCTCCAATATTGCATCTTTTTTTTATAGATTAATTTCCTTGAATCAACCCGGTCATCGAGCTGAGAATACTATGGTAAAATTACAATGGCAGTTATTTGTTAAACCTATGACTCTTTAGTAGTCTAGTTACATCATTTAAAAAGAACCAAACTTCAACCAATCACAGACAACCAGTCTGAAGACCACGCCCTGACAGGCCACAATATTTCCTATTTCTACCGTATGCCCTGAGTGAAGGGGTTACCCTTAGCTCTGCTACATTCTCTTCAGATAAGTCTTTTTCTTCAGTTTTCTTCTTATTGATTGGTTGTTAGCTGTAGTTACCAAAGACGTTTTCCAGCTCTATCATGAACATGTCGGGTACTACCAAAAAGAGTCTTTCTAGACCCTGGGGCTCTTGTGTCAAAAATACTGTATTCAGAGGATCCCCGTAAGGATTGTATTTATTGCCTCCACCCATCTCACAAGCTTGAGGATACAAGATATGCATAAACATTTCTGCAAAAACCTTAAAGGATAGGAATGCAAAACTGTTGCTGGGATTTCAAAAATCAAGAGATGAAGGTTCTCCAGGTGAGCAATCAAGCTTGTCCTCAGTCACCAAAAAAGGCCCATATGAGATCTCGTTCTAAAGACAAAAATCTGTCTTTGAAACCTTTCACAGAGCTGATCTATCCACCTCAAAATACGCTTTGAAGTGATCCAAACAGTGCAATAAATCTCCTGAGGCAATTCAGAGACACAAGAAGCCTAAGCTTCACCTAGAAAGAACTATCTTCACCAAGAAAGCCATTTACTCACTTGAAAGCTATATCTCCGTAGCCTCAGATCATAACCTTTTCACCTTCATCTTTCCTGTCACCTGCTATGAAGCCAACGAAGGTTCACTCTTTGATGTCAACGACACTTGTGTGCATCGTCGATTACTAAAAAACTTCTACCATCAATAATCTCGTCGACATTTCCACCCACAGCCGTGATATCAACAAGGCAACTTGAGGGCAATGAAAAATCTTTGTTGACAAGACCTACTATTAAGAAGCTGTTGACAAGAACAGCCTTCCTCCGCCAGACATTTCAAGGATTGACAAGAACTGCCATCAAGGTGGTTCCTGCCAATGTATTGTAAATTTGCCATACGGCTCCGTCAGACATGATGAAGTGGTATGTCAAAGTAAATTCCCCCCCCCCCCAAAAAAACCCCCAAAACAGGATTTTGAATTTGAAAATTAAAAGAATAATGCCCCCATTACCATGGGAATTTATCTCCCTTGGCGAGGGGGTATTTTGCAGTTTTCACTGCCCCTTACCCCTAGGGTTTTCCTAGAACCGAGAACAAACTCATTCATTTTGGGAGCGTATTTCATTACTACGGATGAAACATTTGGGTATTCCCTTTTGTCATTCACTACCCGGATGTCCACTTGTTCGTTATACTCATTGACATGGCGTTTCTTTTTGTATACCTCACCTGATTTTGATGTTGTTTTTTAAAATGCCTTATGATTGTCGCTATTACAGTTTATGGCTTGAAAAAGTCGTGCTTGTGCTGAAGCGTGTCGGCTGCATTTGATGTAACAAAGATCACAATCAAGCTACGTGGGGAATTTGAATTGAATCATGGACTATATTTGGAATAAATGCTACTGATTTGTCTTCCACAAGATTTAGTCTTTTGGATTTTTCTGTATTTATACTCTAATACAAGTGGTTCGCTAACGTTTGTATTGTATAATCATTAAACCTTTGGTTTATGGTCCACGTACACCCGCCGGTAGCCGGGTAGCAGATACCATGTAAGCACCAGCACACACTGAGTTAGTTTTATTACTAGACCTTTTAAACATATGCTTCAGGAGGTGCGATTGCTACACCACAGCTACTCAAATTGTCTGTTCAAAACCAACCTGTATATCTGCCGTCACCATTGCGACGAGTACCCTATCCGCCAATATATAAACAGTCTCCTAAACAACCCAGAGTGGTTGAAATTGATAAAGAAATTTGATATATGTTGCCCAGAGACATGGGCCCAAGACTCTTTTCATATAGAAGAATATAGTAGCTTTTCAACCACTGTTTTACCTTCTGCAGCTGTACGGGCTGTGGGGTTTTGGTGAAAGTTATTGCAAGTGCAATCAAACTGTCCAGGATAAAAACTTTCAGCTTTTGATCATGAGAACTCCATACTGTCAAAAATATTAATAGTAAATATCATAACAATTTTGATCAACGCCACATAGAATTAATTAATAACTGTGAGTAAGACATTTAAAGCTATTTAAAAGTGTGCCCAACCAATAGATAGCCACAATATGGGTGGGTGATATATGTTTGCTACCTCAGTCGTGTGGTGTCTTAAATGCAAGAGAAGAAAGGTCAACTCAGTTTACATACACCCCTTTTGGAGAGGCTCTAAATGATATGCTGGCAAAACATCACTTGGCATTTGCTTCAGATATTGGTTCTTCTAGTAGCCCATTCCTTTTATGGGTCGAAGAGGGGGGAAACACAATTGACTTTATTCTTTTTTCCAAGCTACATATTCCATGGATATCCGATTTTAAGATTATGCCCCACTGTGCAAGTGACCATAAGTCTCTTGCAATAGTAATGGCACTGGGTGAGAGACGGAATTGAAGATAAGCTAAAAGGGCAGAAATAGATTACACAAAGAACAAAGGTTACTAATGAAATTGAGTAAAATAAATCAAACAGTCTACTTTTGGATCTATTTAATTAGAACTATAAAGCCTGGAAGTTGTACTTAGAAGAGAGGGCAGAACCTGAATAGATCTTAAATTATTTTGAGTTTGTATGCAGACCCTTAAAAGATTTGATGGCTTCCATCAGGACCACATTTGGTCCAAAAATGCTTAGGTGGTTTGGCTGGGTATGTTCATTAGCTCACAAGAACTTAAAGGTAGCCTTAAAAAATAAGCCATGCATGAGCAACAAAGTTTAGGGTGCAGGAGAATATATTTGGAGGTCCTAGATCGAAGAAAATGTGAGATCATCCAAAAAGCTTGGGAAGATATAATGACTGCAAGCAGAAATAAGGATAGTGGGACTTCTTGGAAGATTGTCAAATCACCTTTATTCTTTTTTTTTTAATAAAGAATCTCAGTCACTAAAAATTGAATGCTTAATCCAGGCTGATGAGTGGATTTACCATTTTATCAAGGTCATTGAGAAATTCTTATCTCATGAAGATAAGTTTAAAGAGGCCCTGGATGTTACATCTTACCAACCAAGGGCTAGAGTTTTAATGCCTCCCATTGAAATCTCTGAGTTTGTTATTGCTATAAAACAAATCCCCAGTCCAAACAGCATCCTAGTGAACGTATACAAACATAGCTCTCCCTTGTGGGTCCTGCTGCTAACAAATGATGTTAGGGTTGCCATGGTAAATAGAATTTTGCCCTCCCGGTCCGAGGCCACAAGTGTCCCTATTGTTTTGATTTTTTTTTAAAAGGGCACTGGAGTGATCCTAGCTCTTCTATCAGGCAATCTCCCTGCTTGACTCAACTGGCAAGGTTTTACGGAGAGTATTGTTAGCCAGACTGGAAATCTGGGTCACAGAGATTTCAGTTATTTCAGAGGTCCAGTATGGTGTCTGCCCAGGGGAAGGAAACTATTGAACAATGTGTCAATTTATACCTATTGATTGGCAAATACACAATCGCAAAAGGAGGCGTGGTACACTTTGCATTCATGGACTTAAGCTGTGTCTCTGATACAGTCAATAGATTAAAGCTCTTGTCCAATATGACAGGAATGGACGTGGAGGCAGACCTTAATCGCCCTACTTATAGCCATGCACACTGATGTCACAGCAAAGGTATGTTACAGCTTAAATGGTGAATGTACAAGGCCTAATAAGTCAGAAAGGGGGTGCACCAAAGCTGTGTCCTGATGCCATTCCTATACACTCTGTACATTAACCGGCTTGAGGAACATCTAGGGCCATATGTACGAAAGGATTTAGCATTTTTTAACGGACCGAATCGCAACTTTGGTGTGTTAAGAAATGCTAAATTGCCTTTCCATATGTACAAAGACAGATACGGAATCGCAAAATGGGATTTCCACCTAGTAGAAATCACATTTTGCGAATCTCTAAATTTCCTATTTGTGATTTCCTAAGCACATGTACAAAGCATTTCCTAAATTCGAAATTGGCATTTAGGAAATGCTATTACCATCGACTCCAAGGCAATGGTAACCATGTGCAATTTAAAAAATGCATCCAAAATATATTTTTTAAAGTGCAATGTAGCACGCACATGCCCCTAGGGCATTTGTGTGCTTTACATGTGCACTACTTTTTTTGGGGGGTGCATCAAGGGGGGTACTCTTAGTTTTGCATTTCCTAATTTGCGATTTCCTAATTGCGATTCCTACTCTGTAGGAATCGCTATTAGGAAATCTCGATTTTTGAACATTTCATTTTACATTCCCTAAATAGCGATTTCTTGGCAATCCCCCAATTCCCATCCTAATATACAGGGACGATGCCGTCCTGTTGTCCCGGACTGCCAGTGGTCTCTAGGGCCTTCTGGATGTTTTTACTTGTTTTATGAGGAATCTGGATTTAACCACTAATTTAACTAAGTTGTACACAATTATAATGGACCAAAAAAATACAAGAAAATATACCCACTATGTTGATAAGACTCTACTCTGGCGGACGCACACCTACACTTACTTGGGAACCCACTCCATCCTTCGCTTGGATGGGGCCATTTGCACAACGTAAGGCTTCAGCAGTTCACTAAAGTCAACTGAGGCTCGTTTTAAATTTGCTTACAAAGTGGGGAACAAACCTATAAAGAGATGCTGATAGTTCATGATAGTAAATGTGTGTCTGTGGCCACGTATATAGCAGGGTTTCTGGGGACTCTGAGGCTGAGCGCCTGCAGAAAGTGCTGAAACTGTTTTTTGACAAGGTTGCTGTCAGTGCTCCGTGGGTTCCCCTCGTTTGTCACCATACTGAGCCGGGGCCCCCTTATTTCATGGATCAAATTAAAATCCAGCTGCTTTTATTGTCGATCTCCAAATGGGTTAAACAGGAGAAACACTTCTTAAAGGGAATGTTTTTCCCTAGATAAGGCACTATCTATCCCCTGGTTGGGTTATACAAAAGAAATATTTGATATGCCGAGTTACAGACCCCGAATCTATGGGGCCTATAATAAGAGACAAACTGTGCAAAACCTCTATGCTCTCCCACGTTGATTTACTGACCTCTAAGGGGCCAGAACTGGATCTCTTTTTGGTAAAGAATCCTCAGCGTTGGTTTTACTTGACATGTCTCAGACTGAACACTGCGCTTAATTTTATTTTGTATCCTAATTGCGCCTACCCTCCTAGGATCCTTTTACTATGTTCATACAAGAGCACCTCCGAGCAAAGTATATAGGGCCAGATGTACGACCAGTTTTTGCGTGCACAAACGGATTTGCGACCCGTTTGCGCACGGAGAAACCTACCTGGCCATGTACAAACAATATTTTGCGAGTCGCAATTTGCAAAATAGTGTTTTGCGACTTGCTATTATGAAGGAGCGTTCACTTCCTAATAGCGACTCTCTAGCCATGTATGAATGTTTAAAACATTTGCAATTTACCGCCCTCTTCAATAGGGTGGTAATGGAGTCACAAAGGGGAAGGGGTCCGCAGGGGACCCCTTCCCCTTTGTGACTGACTCTAAAAATATTTTTTAAGGGCAGGCAGTGGTCATCTGCCCTTAAAAAATTAAACGAAAAAGTTTAATTTTTTTTTTCTTTTTTTAAATCCAGACCGTTTTCCTCTAAGGAAAATGGGCTGCATTTAAAAAAAAAAAAAAAAAACCTGCTTTATTGACAAGCAGTCCCAGACATGGAGGTCTGCTGAGCCCAGCAGGCCACCATCCCTGGGAGGGCCAACCATTACCAATGGGGTCGCAAACTGCGAGTGGCTCATTAATATTCATGAGCCTCACATTTTGCGACCCCATTGGGAATCGCAATCGGTGTCTCTGACATTGTTGTACATTCCAAATTGCAGCTCGCAATTTGCAACTCGTAATTGAGCGCAAATTGCGACTCACAATTTGGAATGGCCGTACATCCGGCCCATTGTTTCATTTTGCACATTATATTCTGTTGCTTAGAAACTTATCTACTTCCGATTTTAAGATTGTTTAGCATCCAACAGGGCTGGCCAGCACTGAAAGGCACTGCAGCATATTCCAACAGAAAATTGCTGTTTATCTGTAATTCATTTTATTTAAAGTGATTTGAAGTCAAGGAGGTTTTATGGTAAAACAGACCACTGATACCAGAACTAATTATCTTGAAATTTTATATCTTTATTTTAATTGTAAATTATTTAAGAGACAAGTTTGTAGTGACAAGTTTTCTATGTGGAAAATGTTTTTAAATTATAAATTGTATTTATTGCGTACTATTTGTCAATGATAACATTTTAATGATTATTATACATTATTCTGAATCTGTACTTTTATGACCTTTTTCCATCCAATAAAGATGTTGGCTGACTGAGCCATTCCAGTAGTGTCGTTTTGAATCATGTGCTGCATTGCAGCCGCTTCACTGGCAATCACACCAGGATTAACCTTACTATGGTGACCATCACTATCCTAGTAAAGAGAAAATTCAGACTCCAGTAGCATTGGTGAGCGATTTAAGATTAATGATTTCAGACTGTTACAAGTGATTTCTAGATAAGAGTCGACTGCAGGGTGCTCTAAGTCAGCCTCCGCAAAGGGTGAATGTTAGACTCAGCTGACTGAACCTGACCGAAACTGTTGCACTAGTCATATCTCCAACAGAAACACCATTTCCTCATGTTTTGACCCCAACATCTACCCACACAAGTTTCACATCGAATGATTACCTGGATGACACAAGGCAGAAATTGCCAAACTCTCCTGAATGGGATGATTACGTGGCCGTGTTGCTGGATCCTCCAACACTGCCTCCACCTGTGCACTCTGATGATAAAGCAGGATTTCATTCAAAAAGCCTCCAAGCGATCTCATTTGCCACTGCCAGTTAAAGACGTAGACTGTTTTCTGTATGACTTCAAAGCCACACCTAAGAAGTCAATAAGATCGATTTCGTTTATCCAGCCTCATAAGGAATGAAGGCCTAAAGTTATGCAGAATCCAGCAACAGTATTGGAAGTGGTCCCTAAATTACACTATGCCAGATGTTTGATAGATTGAGGAATCCTTCCAGTCGTTGAAAAAGAAGGCACACACTTGACAATATTAGGAAAAGAGTATCTGCTGTAGCAGCGACAATCCATCAGAGCTGCAAATGCCCATGCGATTTTAGGTCGCTTTGACTGATGTAGTGTGACCCGATTTCTAGAACACCTACAAAAAGGAAAAAATAATAAGGCACGAAGCATTCTGAGAGAAAGAGAATGGACATAGCTACAATCATAGCTGCGTCTGTGGATGTAGCAAACACAGGAATCAGACAGGATGGTTGCATTGCATATCATTTAAAGCCGACGTGCAAAGTAGAATGTCGAATTTTGAACATGCCATTTGATTGCGATCTCTTTTTTGGGAAACACGTAGATGAGGCATTTCAGTGCATAAAACAGATACAGAAACCGCCAGTTCACTGGGATATTTCCTGTAATGCAGACAACAGCCCTTTCAGCTTAGCAGAGGGAAATGACAGCCGTGCTGTAGAGCTGGATATTAGCAGTAAAGGTATCAACCATACCATCGCAATACCAGCTTGAGTACAGGTTGATAATAACATCATACTTGAGAATTGTGCCAGGACTAAGAACCGCTCCTCAATCCAGATCTCAGGATCCTAAAAGAAGACACTAAGTACAGGAACTGATCACCAACAATCAGTGTTAAGTTGGTAGGAAAATTTCCTCTTGCTTAAAAGCTCAGAGCACGATCAAAACTAGTGGAAAAGGGTCATGGTTTGGAGATTACTTAAAGACCTCCAAATACTCCATCAAAATACAATCTGGGAAAGCAGCAAGAGAAAATTCAGGACACTGTTTTTGTTTCCTTTTAATTAGAAGAAATTCAGGAGAATGGAGACAAATTTTGGATCTGCTGCAGCTCAATGTTTTCCTGAAAGGAAAAAAGTTCAGGATGGCTTTCCTGTAGGAAATCTTTCAGCTGTTAAGAGAATCGAAATTTATGAGCACCGTAGACCTGCAAGGTACCTATATTCACGTTCCTATTTACATAGAAAAATATCTGTGCTTCCTGGTGGCTGGTTGTCACCATCAGTTCAAGGTATTGCCTTTCGGGCTGAAGTCAGCCCCAAGGATATTTACAAAGTGCATGTCACCATTTTGCAGTTCATTTAAGAAAACTGGGCCATCAGCTATTTCCATATTTGAACAACTGGTTGATTAAGGGTCCATCGTGCAATTCAGTCAAAGTCAACACACGGATGTCTGAACTTATTCCGGAGTTTGGGATTATGGGTTAACAAGCAGAAGTCATTAGCAAGTCCATGAACCACAATTCAATTTCTAGGAGTAATTTTGAATACAATAGATGGAAAAGCATTTCCCTCACAGGAAAGGTTCCTCAGGTTGCATGATCTAGTGACACGAATTCAGTCCAATAAATAGAATGTGATACAACATTTTAAACACTTTTAGGCGTGATTTAGTCTCATATTATATTGATTCTCTTTTGTCACTGACAGATGAGGATGCTCTAGAAGGAACTGGAACCTAAATGGATTCAGATTGAAGGAAGTTTCGAGTACAATTCGAAGTAACAGCAAAGATAAACAAGCACTGGCAAAGCCAGTTGGTTTTGCCTTTTGGCTGCCAATGAAGACCTATTGGTTTTGACGATTCTGCCAGTGTTTGTCTAAGACTCTAGCTCTGTGTCTTTGTGAGCCATAGAGTTTGTCTTGACATGTTACTTCTGTATTTGTGTGCCTGTTCATCCTGCGCTCTTTATTTGTCCGTTTGTGTAAATCTGTCAGTTTTAAAATATATATATCTCAACTTTCCACTGCTCCCGTTTGCACCACATGCCCCGCGGGGGTGGAGCACCACACTTAGAGGAGTGCATCTTGGAAATTAAATCTCTCCAAACGATAACGGTCGTAAACCAAGCCCCTCACTCAGGTCAAGAAACTGTGCACCATCATCTATTTATTTAAAACCAAATGCAACAATGCAAGTTTGCTTATGCAGCCCGTTGTTAATCACAAGAAAATAATTCCTGCATATATAGTTCAGGTGTAAAGCACCCCTTGCGTTTAACATTAAAGCTGTGATGGCAGTTCCATTGTAAGCAGGAGTTACCTCTGGCTTGTTACACATGGCCAGAGGTAAAAGGCAGAGCCTGTGCTAAAGTTTCCCCAACTTTAGAAGAAATGACATTTTACCAGCTCCTGCACTGTCAATTTGGCTTTAGTTCATGATTCACTAGGCTGTTGGGCGGGCTCCTAGCTGATGACTCAATATTCTACTTCCATGAAGTTGCACAGCTTTGGGGATGTACCATGTGGACATTCTTTAATAACTAAGATGATGAGAGAGTCATTAGGTTGGGTGCCCCCCTGCAGAAATCTGTGATTTTGAAATCCAGTTGGTGAAAAAAATTGCATGTTACTGACCAACACCTACTATCAGTGCCTAGATGCAATTCAGCGTGTGACGTGCAATAATATTTGATGTTGTCATGCTACATCATCAGTGAAAAGAGCCGTGAAGCTTATTTGAGTCTCATTTGTCCTTTGTAAATGGGAAGATAAACTTTCCTTCATAAATAATTTATGATAGTCAATGTCGGAAGCAATTCTGATTCCTTCAAGTTTATCTCCATTTGGAACTGAGAAAAATAAATTCAAGAGCCAGTAGGTTGCTTGATTCAAAATCAGCAATTGACAGTTTATTTAGCGCAAAGAACAGACTAGATGTCCCAATGTTGCTTACCTAGGTGTTGTTACCGTTCACTACTACTGTGCAATGGCCACTCTTTTCAGACCGCTCAAATGCATTTAAGTACGTGCTACTAAACGGTTTGCCAGCTGCGTAAGTGCATACTTAAGTTGAATTCTACATATTTGTAATACGGGGCTGGAGAGAGGGTAGGGGACAAGGAGAATCCGTTGTCTCAGGGGAGAAAGAAATGGAGAGATGATGGGCGGGGAGGCAAAGGGCTGCGGGTAGATGAATTACATGGGTGAGAGAGATCAACGTGGAAAGTGGGTGGGGGTAAAGAAGCACACAAGGGAGTTGGAAGCACAGACACTCTCAGGGAGTACTTCAAGAAAGAGAAAACAAGAACCTGCAATACAGAAAGCAAAGGGCGTTTATGTCATTTACAGTCCCAAATTGACTAATTCCTTGTATTACAAATGCTATATAGAAGTCACCTGCTCGGAAATTATTATACTGATTGATTTATACTTCTTCTCCTTTGTAACATATGTGTTTACTTAATCTGATGACTCAATAAAAAAAGAGTTTTGAAAAGAAAGCAAAGGGCGGAAAAGGCAGGTGCGGGGCGACAGGGTGGAGGGATGACTGAAACATGCAAAGGGGTGGGAGGGAGAAAAAACATTCCTCAATCTAAGCGCAACCAACTGAACGACACCTATAAAAAAATCAGTACTTGGTCCTAGCTCCATCAAAGTGACAAGCGCACGAAGAAAAGTGAAACTAGACACAAGAAACAGGCAAGATGACCAATGGCAAGCAACAGAATATGTGGTGGATGGAAAAGTATCATATCAAAGGGCATCAGCTTTGTGATAGAGTCCGTAAAGTTTATGACGACAGACACATCTGTGGAAAATGAAACGCTCATCTCCAGGAGTTGGCTATGAATGGCGGTTACATCTTGAGTCCTTCATACTGAGGCTGAAAGTGTCCTCAGTGCTGGTACGCATCAACATTGTCACAACAATGTTTTATATACTGAAACAAGGAAGAACCAGACTGAAGGCATAAACAAAAGATGCAACAAAGAGAGGGACAGCTAGGGCTTAATAGAGGACCAACATACTTGCCCTGAGTTAAGCTACAAGACGATGAAAGGTACGGAGATCCTCGGTGGCAAGTTGGCCACCTGGTGTGTACTCAATGTAGTGAGGAGGTGGGGGATACCTCCTGTTGGAACTAGGACCCTCACACACCCAGCAAGCTAGGTGTCATGCTTCATCATATGGGTCTGCTCCTCATCGAGCCGGCGCTGCAATGCTCGATGGGCACCCATAAAGGGGCTCTTTTTCGGAGATCTTTAGTTCCTTGCCGTATAGGTGCCGTGGGTGTGAGGGGCCTAGAGGCGTGTAGATGTGGTGTGTGGATTAAAACAGGTAAGGGAATCCTTTGGTTTTTTTATTCTGGAAAGGTCCCAACCTGACTAAAAAGGGAAGAGAGGGGCTCGACTATTTTGTTTTAATGTGACAAAAATTCGCTCTACCCCCAGATGGTCAACATGTTTCTCGCCTCAGAATGTCACCAAGTGATCAGTTGGCGATTCCTCAGGACCAGGTGACTATAAAAATTATCTACAAAGTTTACACCCTATGCCTACAATGCCACATCAGATAATTCCTAATCTTTTAATTCTCTCCTCCGTTGGGGTTAGTCCATGCCTCAATCAAAATTCATGTGGTTCCAGAAACTAGCTTAACAAACTTTAGGTCTGGAGGGCGGTGGGTTGGCAAGATGAGCGACAGGATGTAGAGCTCACTGCCCCCGTCCGTAATCCTTACGTATCCTGTGCCCTGGATCATGTTCTGCCCTGGAACATAAGATCAAAACAGTTTCTGTTGATGTGACTTGATCAGGGCGGATTCCGGAAGGCTTCAGAGAAAGTGACAACTGCTGAGACAAATATTGAGACTTCAGAGTGTGATCTCAACACTAAAGCGGCAGATGGCTAAAATGGTTATGATCACTAGGGAGTTAGAGGCCTGGGTAGAAGATATGGAGGGGCGTTCCCGCCTAGGTAACCTACGTTTTCTGGGCATTCCAGAAAGAGTGACAGGCTCATCTGTGGTTGTCTTTCTGGAGAACTAGATCAAACAGCAATTGCAGCTGAGTGGGCTGTCCGAACTGTTTGTACTTGAAAGTGCACACCGTGCTCTGGTGCCGGCCCCCTCCCCTCACCCTCAAAGGGGATCATAACCAAAATACTCACCTACAGGGACAGAGACTGTATCATACGGGCCGAAGGTTGATAAGCATGCCATTGCTATTTTCAATGATTACACGAGGAAAGTCCAAGAGCAATGCAAGTAATTCTTAGGCATCAAGCAGAAGCTGTAAGCTATGAACTTGAAGTGCATGTTGCTCTACCCCTTCATGTTGAAGTTCATAGCTAATAGGAGGTCACACGTTTTTGAGAGACATCAGGATGTGTGGGTTTGACTGGAAGTTTGGGATGGCGCTTCGACTACTGGCCAGGGGAACTGCAGCCGTTTGGGGGGGCAGAGGGGCCGTGGTGTTTGGAGAGACTTCACTGGTGGGGCCACGGCTAGTTGCAAATCCCATGGCTCACAAAGTTACAATTCAGGAGGACGGCACTATGCAGGTGGTTGCCACACCTGCACGGCAGTCTGATGGAGCGGTATATCCAGTTGGGGAACGGCCTTCCAGCTTATCTGATTCCCATCCGCAACTGTCTGATGTTGTGATGGACACTAATCTTTCTGCTGTGTAACACTTATTGTTTTATGCTTTCATTGCAGGTGTCTGGATCCAGTGTTCTATGGTGTGTTCTGGTGGTGTGGGGGCGGGTGGGGGTAAGTGTGCTTGGTGATTGTGATTATCCTTTCTTTTCAGGCCTAATTGCTTTTGGGATTGGATACTTTCCAGATTGCTATGGAGACTTATTGGGAGTGTAGTGATGAGGTGCACTCTTTTACTGTGATATGCTGTTGTGTTTACAGCTCTTGTCTGCTCCGGGGCTTGCTGCTTAACCCCTGGGACTTAGTGTTGAGTTTGCATGATGCACGATTGCACTGAGACCCTGGAAGGGATCCATTGGATGGGTCCTGGAAGGGTGTGGGTAGTGGTAGGGGACCTTATCCCTGTTGGAGGAGTAGGGTCTAGTGTGGTGTTCTGGCACATGGTGTGGGTGGGCTTACATAGCATAACTGTTGTACTATGTTTGTCCTGAGGTGGTGGGGTTCCTATGTTCTTAGTTGTCTTTTTGTTGGTTGCACAGTTTTATACACAGCACTTGTTTTATCAGTCGGGTACTGGGAGAGGGGAAATCGGGCAGTGAGACATCACAATGATACTTACCTGGAATGTCCGGGGATTGAGGACATATGGTAAGAGGTATAGAGTCCTTTCCTTCTTGAAACGCCATAGAGTTGATCTAGCCTGTCTGCAGGAGACACCCCTCACGGATGGGGAGGTTGATAAGGTGGCCAAGAAGTGGCAGGGCTAGCTGTTCCATTCCTCTTATGGTACAGGGGTGCTGGTGTGCGTGGCCCCAGGGATTCCTTTTGTGCCCAGTTATGTAGAGGCTGATGTAGGGAGGCATAGCAACCATTTTCATAATTCAAATAAAAATCATATGAGTGACATTCAAAGACTGAGTGACACTTTCTCGCGAGTAAACTCAGGCAAGGCAAAGCTACCAAGTTTTCAGATTCCTTAAGTGTGACATTTCTGTGTTTTCATTGTGTTTATGTGTGACATTTGATTGCCTTATGTGTAACACTTTGAGTGATATTTGATGGTGAGTGTAATCAAGTGGTTTTGTCCATTTAATGAGTGCATGTCCGTAGCACCACTCTGTGCACACACTGAACATAAGTGCAGCTCAGCTAAGTTATGTTGATATGCCTATGATAGGCCACAATGTAATGACTGTAGTGTAGACTATACCAGGTCCTGTACAATAATGTAATTCACAAGGCTGTTTTTAAACTTTTGTATTTTTTGACCCTAATAAGGCATGTGATCTCATGCACTGATGACATTCTAAAACAGCATTCAGTGTAGCCAACTGGCACAGTTAATAAGTATTTAATCGAACTGCAAAGTCAGAACTGGCAAAGTGTAAAATAAAATACTTGGCACCCACTGCCTCACCTGCAAAACACAAGCCCTGCAAAAATATAAGTAGTGTTTCTCATTCAATGGCATTTCCCACCTGCAGGTGAAGGAATTTCAGATATTTATATATTTTTCATTTAATTAAATTGAAACTGCAAACATCACTGCATAGGATTTATTTTGCCACACACTCCCGACTGTCAGCTAGTGTTAAGCTGCTCCAACTACTTGGCCCCAATACTCTTACCAACAGCTGCTACATAGTTCTGGAACACTCTCAGGCCTGGTCGGGTAGGAGCACCTCGTCTCAGGTGCTTACCCATGCTTGCCCAAGTGTCAGCAGAGCTCCTACCGCAATTTTGACCAACTGAGCTGGCTGCTACTATGGATCACTATCTCGATAGCTAATTAAATAGAATAGAGCCAGGCACAACAAGGCAGGGAATTAGAGATATCCCGCTTAGCCGTCTCTTCATCTTGTTTGCGTGACAACTTACCGCTCATGTGGTAATGCGGGAACATAACATAAACTGCGTTACCCTAACGTCACATGGGTAGCACTTGGCAGGACTGCAGGGGAGGTACGTTCTGCTGCAGTGCAAGCTGGAGGGGAGGGGTTGTTCAGAAATGTGGATGATCCTCGATTTTTCTTTCGGCTACTGGACCTGAGACGTTCCAAGGTGGACGGCCCTTTTATATGTGGGTACAGATACATTGTTACATTCTGTGGCTGATTATTTGCAGTCTAACTGGGCCTCCGCTGGTTTCAGGGTGGCTACCTGGGATACCATAAAGGAGGTGATTTGTGGGCACTGCTTTAGATTGACATGCATGGGGCTTGTAGTCTATTTCTCTGTGAGTTGCGGATTAAGGAAGGGGGGCTGGCTGAGTTGCCGATTGCTGACTTGACTGATCATGAGGTCTATGGAGAGGAGACATGTTCGCGCAGGAGTCTAGCAGCTAAATGAGATTGGTTGGATGCGTATACGCTTACACAGCACAGGCAGTGACTGCATCGTGAGAGGGATAAACCAGGTAGGATGCTTGCTTGGTTACTCAAGAGAGGAGAACCCTTCACCAGTGCTTCATTCGATGGAGCCAGTTGAGAGATCACGTCTTCACAGGAGGGGGTGGTGGCTGCCTTTCAGAGGCATCTTGAGGGGGGTGTACAGAAGAGGTGCCCTTAGCTCAGTGGAGCAGGTTCATGCTTTTTGGACCCGCTGGCACCGCAACAATTGGGTGCAGTGAATATTGAGCAACTGGGTGTGGAAGGCACTTTTGAAGAGGTCAGGTTGGCTTTGCAGCTCCTCCCAGGTGTAAGGCGCCTGGTGGGGATGGCTTCCCTGTGGAGGTTTATCAGGGTTTTCTGGCAGAGTTGACCCAACTGTTGCTGGGAGTGTTTCTGGATTCTAGGGAGAAGGGGGGTATTTCGGCATAGCATGTGTGAAGGCATTATTTACATGCTGCTGAAGCCGGGGGGGGCTCTTCTGATCCTGCATCGTAGGGCCTCTCATGGTGATAAATACTGATGTTAAGATGCTTTTTTAGCTGCTGGCCTGTCGCCTGAGCCCGCTGGTGTCGGGCTTGGTGCATGTTGATCAGTGTGGATTCATCCCTGGAAGTAGTACAGTGATGAATTTGAGGTGACTAGCGCATGTCATGCATGAGGGCGAGAGGAGAATTTGGTGTTGGCTTCCATTGATATTGAGAAGGCGTTTGACACAGTGGATTGGGGGTGCTTGTTGGAGGTTACGAAACCCATGGGGTTTGGGCTGCAGTTTAGATTATGGATACGATTGTTGTATACTGTCCGCTGTAGCGTGGGTGAGAGTAAGCCAGCATACATCTGAGTGTAGGTATATAGAATGTGGCACTCGAAAGGGATGCCCCTTATTTTCCTTGCATTTTGCATTGACTGTAGAGCCTTTGACGGTGAAGGTTCGCACGACGCTGGGTGGTTGAGGGATTGAGGCATGTCATCTCACTTTACGCTGATGATGCATTGTTTTACCTCAGTGTGCCTACTAAGTCAGTTGCGGCTCTGTTGGAACTCCTCCGGTAGTTTAGTGAGGTGTTGGGCGTCTGTGTCAACGAATGGAAGCCATTAGTGCCTCCCCTGGCGGTGCTGACTCAGGTGCCCATGGATCTGTTGCCTGATTTGGGGATAAGATGGGAAATGGAAACGTTACACTATCTTGGTGTGATGGTTGCTCTCACCTACAAACAGCAGTCACAGTAAAACTTTGAAAGGGTTCTCGGCTCCCTGTGGGCTTCAGTCCAGTTTTGTAACACTCTGCCGTTGTCATTGATGAGCAGGGTGGTGGTTTCTAAGATGGTGTTCATGCCTCTTTGCCTCTATGTGGTCCAGAATTCCTTGTACCCTCTGCCCACCGTGTTTTTTTGCCTGTTGAAATTCCTTCTCACCTCGCTTCTTCGGGTGAGAAAGCGTTCTAGAGTGGCACGGTTGATTCTGATGCCGGGGGTAGGAAAATGAGGGTCTTGGAATTCCGAACTTGACATTTTATTATTATGCCGCTCACATGCAGCATGCGACCAAATAGTTAGATGAGGGTGTTAATGGAAGTAGGACCTTCTTGCGGGTCTGGTGTGCACTGGTCTCCTTATAAATCTGATTGTGGGTGCTAATGTGCACTGGAAGGTGCCTTATGTGGTGTTTATTGCGGTTTGGTACAGGGTGGTGAAGGTGGTACTTCGGAGGACTCCCTTTTATAGGGTGCTCTCGATTATGGTTTTGGCTCCATTTCGTCAGATGGAGGAGACTATGGGCCTGAATATTACTATGGTCTTCCATAGGACTGTTGTACTTGTGGTAGAGTGGCAGGAACCACTTCACTAGCAGTCCGACTGCCGCATTTTGAGTGTGGCGGTCCCACCTCCACAAGACTTCTGCAACCACCAGGGATCTGTGATCCCTGGCTGTGGTGCAGCGGTCAGAGATTTCAATATGCTTGGTGGTGCTGTTGCAGCACTGCCAATCATATTTGAAGTTTCCTCACTGCCAGTTTTCATGGAAGTGAGGCCACCATGAAAACTGTGGTGGTGAGGAAACAAATGGGGCCGCACAGGGCCTCCTGTTGCCTCAGGGCCAAGGGGTGCGCATTCACCCCCTGTTCCATCACGTCATGGACTTTACAGTCCATGCCAGGCTTTGGCGTTCCTATTTCAGTGCCTTTTTAATAGGTGCTGCTATGGAAAGGCCAAAGGACCGCCCACCAGACCACAAGATTAGTCGTAATTTGGCGGGCGGCTGGCAGTCGAGTTTGGTGGAACTGGATCAGGGCGCTGGCGTTGGTGCCCGCTCCAGGATCGACAAACTCGTAATCAGACCCTATGTCTTTTCGTTCCTGGTGGGAGAGTGGATGTGAATTGTACCTGTCTGAGGTTTTCATGTCCTTTGAAGAAGCCAGGGATCAGTCTTCACTCCGTCCGGGGCATTTCCTTCATTATTTGTGTATGTTGGACACGGTGTGGGGGCTTTGGTCATCATGTCTAGCAGCTCTGTCGGCCTCAGCCACTCTGGGGGCGTTGTTGTCGCTGGTAACGGGGCAGCATCTCATTTCTTTGCTCTATAAGGCGCTGCAGGCTGCCACTATTCGGGGCCCACAGAGTGCGGAGTGTTTGGCAGATGGACTTGGGGGCGCCTGGAATGTGTGAATTGCTGCAGACAGTGTCCAGTAATGCTTGGCTCCAATTAATTGATTCACTTTAACTTCCTGCATCACAGCTGTGTGACGCCAGTGAGTTTAAATACAATTTTGGTGTGCACTGGAGGTGGCTGATTTTCTGCATTTTGGGTGGCGTTGTGGGAGGATGAGAGACTTCAGGGAGAGGGTGTTGAAACTTTGAACTGTGCTGCTGACCTGACTTGTGTGCTTTCGCCACAGTTGTGCCTGCTGGGTCTACTTGTGCTCCCCAAGAAACGTTGAACGATTCATCGTTTTATGCAGTTGGCACTGTACTGGCAAGAAGGGTAGTTCCCATCAGTTGGATGGGGCTTTGGGCTCCAATGGTGGAGCTGTGGATTAGAGGTGTGTCGGAATGGGCAGTGACTGAGGAGACAAATATGCATCAAGTTAGGACTGATGGTAAACTTCTTATTGACTTAGGGTTATGGGGGGGCGCTCTCCCAGAAGTTGTTGGATCAGGGGAATGAGGCGGAAGAGGACGTTTACGCAGTAGTGAGGACTGAGCATGGTAGGGTATGCGATTGTGGGTTGGTGGTGGTGTGCTGGGTGTCTGCGTTCCGGGCTGCTGCTAATGTGTTGTCAATTCCTCTACAGTATATTACTGTGCTATTGGTGCAGATCGGGGTGTACAAATTCTCCCTACTTCCACGGATAGAGTAATTTCACAGTTACACGCACATACACTCATCATACACTTGGGCCCATTTTACTAACATACGCTCAAATACTCTATCAGCACTGAACCTGTGGAAAGAAAAACTCCAAAACACCCTGCATCTACACTGAGGTCGATAAGACCTAATTGTAACTGTCCTGAGTCATGATCTAAACAATCTATACAACAATAATCAAAATAGAGTACTCAATAATTGACAAGAAATAACCACCAACACTGTATTTAAAATTATAATACTTTATCTAAATTAGTCAAAGGAAATCAATCAAAGTAAATCATTATTCTCATAATTACCTATTCTAGCTAAATGTCAGAAATGGGTCAGGACAGGTCTCTCAGTAGAAGTCTCCCAAGTCGCCGTCCTCACAGCATCGATCCTCACCAACGCAGGTTTGGGAAGAAGTATCCTTAGACCCTCTCTAGGCTAACAATATTTATAACGGATTTTACAAAATAAAGAAACATAAAATGTTTAAAACGTCCGCTGAACCGCTGAGCAGAGCGAGAAGGAAAGGATGTAGCATCGCTACATTTGGAAAATCTCCGCTCAGAAAAATCACAAAAATAAAAAGACGGAAGAAGGAAACTCTAGGTTTACAAATGTTCATTTCGTATTCATATTTCCTCGGAACCAGCGCTACAATCACAAAGTTCATTGTGGCTCCTTTGTCCTTCAAGGACACTTGGATGTTCGCCCAGAGCTGCTGTCCTCACGGAAAATTTTAAACCAGGCGAAGACTGTGGTCAGATGACTCTCGACCATGTTCAGCAAGGCCTTCTCATCAAATTTCGACTACTTGAATACAGGCTTTAAACGGCAGCCATTTTCTACTAGGCCAAAACGTACCATCTTAATTAAAAGAGACAAAAACAACGTTACCACAGCATAGTGATTAAACAGTGTTAACCCCACTAATACCCTTATGTGTATGTAATTATCTAGCCTTTGCAACACAAGAAAAGCATTAGTACACGACAATTCAAAAGCGTTTTGTGCTTTAAAATAAACAGCACTCAGCATCATTCATTTAATAAAACATGCACATTATTAGTAAGCAACATGAACGCATCCCCACATGTAGTTTTCTCTTATTAATTCGTATTGGTTAATCAGAACATTTACACAAAACAAATAATTAATAGTTATGAATTAATATTTTTAACTATCGACAAATAGACAAACCAGAGCTTAAAAAAAAAACCAATAGATTTTCAACAGAAAACTCTGCTCCAGCAATCCCCCCTTTAGTGATATTATCACCAAATAAACAACCCAAAAAAAAACTTTAGTAAAATTTAGTCCCATTTTAGGAGAAACTGGAAATGTCTTTTTCTCCTTACACAACACTACACACTAGACACCCTTTCATCACCCCTCTTTGTTTCCAAATAAACACTCTCCCTCAATTCTTCTAATTCTATTTCTTGTGGTTCTCTTTTTAATTTCTTATTTCTCTTTTCAATATTTCTTTTGATTAATTTCTTTTTCCCTCCCCTGTTTTTACAACACAAACACACCAATCTTAATATCAATAAAGCAACAATTATACAGGTCAAAGGAAACAATATTTTACCTATTTTTGCAATAAAACTCTTAACAGCAACTATTTTATTAGCTATTTTAGTCCAAATATTCTCAGCTTCTAGTGGTACTAGTTCTTCATGCAAATCAGTAATATTTTTTATATAGACCTTTAGGTCTTTACTTTCGTCTGGAATGTAAGTGCAACAATGTTGAACTTTCAGCATTCCACAGACTCCACCCTCCTTGGCCAATAGAATATCAAGGGCAAGTCGATTTTGCATAGACATGGCACGTACGGCAATCAATTCCGTATTCACCAAAAGAAACCCTCCAGCGGTATTTGTCGATAAGCGATCCACCACTGTTGACAGTTTTCGAATTCCATAAGCATTCAAAGAAATTCCCACTGCTGGAATTAAAGCCCCAAAAATGTCACCCACTATTTCAGACCAAGTTTCTCTCTTAAAACGCGTTAGAATAGAAGATGTAGAACATATTAATTTACTATCTATATGAAAGATCTTTGGAAAGACCAGGCCCACATAACACGTGCCATTCCAATGGTCAGGCAACCTGTAATAAGCCTTGTTCCCACAAACATAATACACTCCTGGGAAAATTGGATCTTCTCCTCCCTTGAAACCCCATCCTGTTGCAATGAAGTATGTATCATGACATTCACTAGTCCCAACAAAATATGTATCATATTGGGATTTCCTTCTTGTAATGCACAGCTTACCCTTCTGTGGTGCATCTAGAGCTAAAGTTGGAGTAGCCCCATTTCTCAATTCTTTTCCCATCTCAATGTCCCAAATTGTCTCACTCATTTTATATTTCCCCGCTTTCTCATGCATGCTCATTCTCCTTTCCTCCACCATGTTTAGGAAAGCCTTCTCCTCTTCTTTCAGACTGCAAGTTAAATTGTTCTTAAAAATGTAATCTAATGTTAATTCTTCTTTTTCAATAAAAATCTCACCAAAAATGTTAGCTTCTTTAGCTGGATTCAGCTCTTTGTTCATTGGCAATTGCCCAAAAATGTTATCCTTGTTAGACATCTCATAATCTATTTTTCCTAACAAATAAAAAACACTACTCAACACACTACAAGAAATTCTATACGTAGCTGGTAAATGGTGATAAGTAACACCCTCTGAAACAGATGCAGGTAATTGCATACAAAGGTAGCAATCCCTAACTTCCATTGTCTTCACATATTCGTATAACAGCTTTGAAAAAACATTACTAGAAAAATAATTAATTGACCTATCATTATGTATGTAAGTATTACTAATTCTAGTTGGAACTACTTTTTGTGAACTCTTCTCTGCATTGGTCACATTCTCTGTATGCATCTCAAATGTACCTATTGTAACTCTAAAAGTAACTAATAAAGCTAAAACACCCCATAGTAGCATTAATAATCCAGTACAGCAGCAGCACATTTTACACCATCTTCTTAAGAAGGCACATCTACTTTGGTTATTCTCTGTTAGCCATTTTACTACTTTGACCGTGTCTTTTGACTTAGCCTCTACTACTCCACTACTTAATCTCTAAAATTCTGGATTACTTCAAACAATTAATTTTCAGTTTTTCTTCTTTTCACTTTCTCCAAGTGATTTCTTCTGTTCACTCAATTCGGATACTCATCACTCTTTACTTCATTTTCTTCAACATCAAACTGTATTAGATCTCCAACAATATCCTCAGTATCCGACTTTTCTCCAATGTCAGTCAAGATTACTTTCAGGATTTCACCTGTATCTTCCTCAACCACTTCTCGTACGGTCTCCTCTGGATTTCCTTGACTTTCTGCCTCTTCACCTTCAGACAGTGCCACGTACGTCCATTCCGGCGACCTATACTTCTGGTTAGGTTTTCTTATCCTCTTGATCTCCTCTGGTTCTTTTGACTCTTTTCTCTTTTCACCTCTTGCTGAATTCTGACTCGACACCTCATTCACTTGTTCAGCTTTCGAGGTATTTGCTCTTATCAGTCTGTATCTCAGCTTCTTTATTCTGTTGTTAGGCCAAAGATCTCCTCTTATAACCTTTTTCGGCCTTATTTCTTTATTATTTCTTTCTCCAATCCAAGTTCTCTTTCTCAGAACTCGACCCTCTGATTTCTCATTTTCACTTTCATCTGATTCTGTTTCAAATGCCTCTTGTTCTTCAGCAGTTTTCTTTCGCTCCACAGTCTTTTTCACCACTGTTTGAGACTTCCCTACTTCTGTCCCTCCTCGGGTCTCCGACACGCAATCTTCTTGCTGTCTACTTGTCCCTTCACCTAGCTTGTCAAGAATGTTCCCTACACCTCCTCGGGGGTCTTCCGCAATCTGTCCCTCTCTATCTTCTTCTAACCCTGCTTCTTCAGGTATAATCTCAAGTGGTTCTTCAATCTCCTCTTTTGATTCAGGAGTAGTCTCTGTGGAATTGCTCTTTTCTCTTCTTTTTCCTCCACTGCTTTTTGGAACTTCAGGCTCTCTTACAGAATCTGATCTCCTTTCTGAGACTCTCAATGGTTCTCTCTCTGAACTTTGATTTTTTCTCACTGGTTCTGTGTCTTCATCATCACTGGAATCTGACTCTTCAAAATACTCCTTACCAGTCCCATCCTTCGGGTTTGGAACTCTCAGAGTATGACTCGCATGTACCCAGTTTTTCACACCAGCACACTTCACTGCAGTTGTCGTAGTCAGAATGACTTGTCTTGGCCTTCTCCACCTTGGAACCAAGCAATTTCTTCTTCTGTGTACTTTGATTCTCACCCAGTCCCCTGGACTCAGATCATGAGCTTGCTTCTTCTCAAGTGTGGTAGCTTCTTCTCCAACCTGGTGAAACACAGAATGAACTGCGTCAGCCAGGCCTTTACAGTAATCCAAAATCATGTCATCAGTTATTGTCATCAACTTATTGACAGGTACAAATGCATGACGCATTGCACGTCCCATCAAAATCTCATGTGGACTTAAACCAGTAGTTCTATCTGGAGTAGATCTAATAGTCATTAGCACTAGAGGCAAGACATCAGGCCATTTCATTCCAGTGGCTAAACACATCTTACCAATCCTGTTCTTGATCGTGCCATTCATCTGCTCCACGACACAAGAAGCCTCTGGTCTGTATGCACAATGTAGCTTCTGCTGTATGCTCAATGCTTCACAAATCAAACTCATGAGTTCATTATAGAAGTGTCCACCTCTATCAGACTCAATCGTTACTGGAAATCCATACCTAGGAATCAACTCTCTTAACAGTAACTTTGCCACTGTTACTCCATCATTTCTCCTAGTCGGATAGGCCTCCACCCATCTTGAGAACAAGCAGACTACCACTAGAACATACATCAATCTGTTCACTTGGGCCATTTCAATGAAATCAATCTGCATTCTCGTGAAAGGACCACCTTCTCTGCCTATCGTTCCCAGACTCACGACTGTCTTTTTCCCAGTGTTAAATTGCTGGCAAATCAAACATCTTTGACAGATGCTCTCTGCAATTGTCCTGAACTTTGCATTGTACCAAGTCTGCTTAAAAGACCTGATCATAGCATCCCTTCCCAAATGTCCCTGGCCATGATACATCCTTGCCATTGTCGACAGTATAGAGTTAGGCATGACTGGTCTGCCATCTCTATAGACCCACACATGATCTGTTTCTCTTGGGGCACAACCTGCCTTGATCCAGTCTTTCTTTTCTTCCTTTTCTGCCTCATCCTGCAACTGTTTCACTTCATCCCATGTTTCTAGGACATTAGTAAACATCACAGAACAAAAAGACATTTCACCTTCTCGTTCCCTATTAATCGAATGATTATTTTACTCGCAATATTGTGCAATGTCGTTAGCAAATCTGTTGCCATCTGTCACAAAATCATCTCCTTGTCCATGAGCAGCACATTTCACAACTGCTAACTCTTTAGGTAACTGTATCGCCTCAAGTAATTTCCCAATCACTTCAGCATTCTTTATTGGAGTCCCACTCGACGTCAAGAAACCTCTCTGCAGCCAAAGCTGGCCAAAATCATGCACAACTCCAAATCCATACTGACTATCAGTTATCACAGTCACTCTCAGATTCTCTCCAATTTTACAAGCTTTTGTCAATGCTACCAGTTCAGCAACTTGTGCAGATTTCACTCCTTTCAATGGTGATGCTTCCATAACCTCTGAAACCTTGCACACTGCATATGCTGCACTCGGCACACCCTCATCATTCCTCAGACATGATCCATCCACAAACAGCACATGATCACTCTCAAGCAATGGAAGATCCCTTATGTCTGGTCTCGGTTTTGTACAGTAATCAAGCACATCCAAACAATCATGATCATCTTCTGTCTTCACACCCACATTTTCAATATCTGGCAACAATGTCGCTGGATTCACATTCACACATCTCTCAAGAGTCACATTTGATGCTCCCAGAATGACTTTCTCATATTTAGTCAGCCGACTATGTGACATGTACTGGGTTCTGCTTCTTGTCAAAAGAATTGCCACATTATGAGGTACGAATACCCTTACAGGATATCCCATTATGATTCCCTCACTCTGATCCAGGCTTCTGCATGTTGCAGCCACAGATTTCAAACAACCTGGTAAACCTACAGCTACAGGGTCAAGTGTCGATGAGAAGTACGCAATAGGCCTCCTCAGCTGTCCATGCTTCTGAATTAACACTGAAAGTGCACATCCATTTCTCTCACTGCAGTACAACTCAAACTCCTTTTCATAGTCTGGCATACCCAAAGCAGGGGCTTCACACATTCTGCTCTTCAGCTCCTCAAATGCTGCCATTTGTTTTCCATCTAGTTCCAATGGGTCTTTTACCTCACTCTTTGTCAGCTTAATCAGTGGTCTTGCTATCAGAGAAAAGTTACTAATCCACTGACGACAATAACCCACCATCCCCAGGAACATTCTCACTTCCCTCTGGGTCGTTGGGGCCTTCATTCCCCTGATGATTTTAATCCTGTCATCAGTCACCTTTCTCAGACCTTTTTCAATATTGTGTCCAAGATAATGCACCTCTTTCTTGCAAAATTGCAATTTGGCTGGAGATACTTTCAACCCTCCATCTGCCAGATGATTCAGTAAAGCTATAGTATCTACTTCACAAGCTTCACGTGTCTTTGATGCCACAAGTAGGTCATCAATATACTGCACTAGTACTGAGTTTTCAGGCATAATCAAGCTCTCCAATGATTTTTTCAATAACTGATTGAATATCGAAGGACTCTCTGTATACCCCTGTGGGATACGACACCATGCTAAAATACGCTGGCCAAACCTAAATGCAAAAATCGGCTGGCTGTCATGATGCAATGGAATTGAAAAGAAAGCATGACACAAATCAATCACTGTGTACCACTCAGCATCATGTGGAATCTGATACAAAATCACTGACGGATTTGGCACAATGGGACCGCATGCCACCACAATTTGATTAACTTTTCTCAAATCTTGTACAATTCTGAACTTCCCATTAGGCTTTTTTAGCCCCATTATCGGTGAGTTACATGGGCTACTCAGTAGTTCTCTCAAAACTCCTTGCTGGATCATTTTCTCAATTATAGGAGTTATTCCTTCAATTATTTCTGGTGTCATTTTTTACTGAGGAATGTTAGGATAAGTAATTCCCTCTTTCACTGAAATTTTCACAGGATCTACATTATTCATCAATCCCACATCCTCTCCAGTAAAATCCCATACTGTCCTTTTCACTGTGTCTCTCAGCTCTTGAGGCAAATCCTCCGGATCAAACACAGCATATGCACCAACCATTTCACTCTCTCTATTTCCTAGAGTCATTCGGTACAAAACATCCTCATCTGGTGTCTCAAAAGCTATTCCATCCGGTGTACAAAAAATTGTACAGTTCATCTTACAAAGCAGATCCCTGCCTAACAAGTTCACTGGACTAGTGTCACAGACAATAAATCTGTGCATGTCTGAAAATTTCCCTATTTGTACTCTCACTGGTTCAGTAAGACGTGTCTTGATTTGTGTATTGGCTACACCAACTACTTGGATTGCTTCATCCGAGAGAGGAAGATTTCTAATATCTGCTGACCTGACAGTTGATCTTGTCGCACCTGTGTCTACTAAAAAAGTAACACTTTCTTCATTTATTTTCCCATCTACAAATGGTCCTGCCTGGTCTATTTCTAGAGTTGCACCAAGTATGCACTCTTCCTCCTCTCTTCGGCACCGTCAATAATCACCTTCAGACTCACTCCCTTCATTCTTTAACAAGTACTGTTGTACCTGGTTAGAACGCCTTTGTTTGTTTACCTGCTCATCATTGTAGAATCCTGAATCCTGATTGTACTTTTGTGACCCTCTATTCTGCGGCAAGGGCGGTTTTGGCTCTTGACTCTGCTGTCTCACAACCTTCTGTTGTTGCTGCTGTTGATTATTCCCTTCGTTCTGCACCTGTTGATTTAATGTTTTACCCTCATTATTCGCTAATGGTGGATTGGTACATTCAGATCTCCAATGTCCCAGTTGGCCACAGTTGTGACAAGGGAATTTCTTCTTGGCTTCCTCAAGATTCCCCTTTCCTTTCCCTGCATACCTGGGCCTATTCCCTGCATTATTTCCTGCATTATTCGCCTGTTCCACCAACTGTGCTTCCTGTCTTTCCGCAACTTTCACTTGTGCCCACATTGCTTTTTCTTTCAGCTTTCTCTGTTTTGCTTCAATTTCATCACTGAAGTACTTTGCATGTCTCAGAATCTCATCTATTTTCTTACTCTGCCAGTCCACTGTGTGCTCACGAATTCTCTCACTAATCTCAGGTCTCAGGCCATATACAAATCTGTATACAAAATGACTCAAATCTTTGTCACCCAGGTGCTCATCTCCGCTGAATTGTTTAAAAGCCAGTATCAGCCTCTCATAAAAAGCATGAACTGATTATTTTGCTTCCTGTTGTGTTCGATCTATTTTAACCCAGTCTGTCTCTTTTGGAGGTACTTTACTTTTCAGGTATACCATCACCTGATCATACTTTCTCATTACCTCTGGATCTGGTGCTCCTGTTCTCTGATCTCTTGGATATTCCTCAGTAGGCCAACTTACAACTATTTTACACTCAGCCCACAAGTCTGCTGGAACAATTATATCAAACAGACTATTCAGGTCAATCCACAGCACTTTTGACAATTTCACAAACCTATCTACCTGCCTATACCACTCGACGGGCTTTTCTCTCAGTCGAGGGAAATCATTTGTAAATGATAAAATATCCTGTCTGGTCCATGGAACATGTACATATCCTCCTCCAGGTATTTCTCTCATGGGATAAGCATCCACTGTTTTCTCTTTTTCTCTCACAGGAAATGCTGAATAAGTTCTTTCCCCTGATTCTTCTCTTTTCTTGTACCACCTATCCTTCCACTTCTCTACATCACCCCATCTTCGCAACAATGCAACCATTTCCTTAATCTTTCCTGTTCTACCAGTACCATTCAGATTTTCAATGTCTTTATCCGTGAAATCCATCCTGTAAGACTTCTACAGAGCTTTCACCTTATCAATGTCAACTCCCTGTTCATTCGCTACTGCTCTTAACCTGTCATGTGTATTTCTTGCTCTCCAGGTGATGTTTTTGCACATGAATAACAGTTCACCATCATGATGATTTTTTAGAATTTCTGTAGGAAATGTCCCTGCAACAAGCTCTTCTAATTCTACACGTAACCTGGCCACATCAATAGCCTGTGAATCTCTATCCCTCTTTTGAAGGACTTTCATCCCTCTTTTGAAGGACTTTCATCCAATCATTCAAATCTTCAGCTGTTATTTCAGTAGTTTTTCTCACTGGAACGACTTTCTTCTGCGGTTCTAAAATCGGCATCCCTAAACAACTAGCTTCACTAGCATCCAATCTCGAATTAGACTGTACCTCTAATCCTTCACTACATGTGTCATGTCTGGATTGTCTCAGATCACTACTTTCTGTCCTTTTTCCTGAGTCTCCCGAAGGACCAGCCAAACCTGTTATCTTATTCCCAACATATGGAATCACCAAACCATTTTCACTCGTCCTCTGCTTATCAAAAACAGGCATAACTGGACCTATGGTTACAGGCACCGTAACAGCTTCCAGATTCTTTGTCAGCTCTCTAATCTTTTCAGTCAGTTCTGATGTAGTTCTGGCTAATTCTCTCGTATTCTCGTCACCACATCGATTCTCTCTCTCCCTGAAAGGATTACCACTTCTTAACTCAGGTGTCACATTTTCTGTCTCAATGATACGCAATGTATCTCTTATCGGAGAAACAACTGGTGTGCTCTCTTCTGGTTCTGGTCTATATGGAGGTGGTCTCTTGTAAATCATGTCATTCAAGACCTCATCCTCATACTCATTAACTCCATATCTTCTCACTTCTGCCTCAGGAACCCTTTCCGCACCCTTCCTTTCTTCTCTCTCGTCAACTGTTCTCATAGGATATAATCCCTCTGACATGCTAGCATCTCGCCATCTTTTCATTCGATCATGATGAGTTTCACGATCATGCCTCCTTCCAAACATGTATCTGTCATTTCCTCCAGACCTCTGTTTTTCTCGCTCATGTACTTCCTCTTCCCATTCCACTAAAGCCTCAAACTGTGTCGGCCTTGGTCTTGGGTCAAGACATAACATCTTTTCCCGTAAATTTTTCAACACGGCCAGATTAAATGAACCATGTTCTGGGAATGCTACGACACCATCTTCCCTAGTATACCTAACCCAATTCTCCAACCATATACAGGTATGATACCCATATCTCGCAGCCATGAAGGATGCAGGTGTTTTCGTTGGAGGTAACAATTCACCTTCTCTTGTTTTAACATCTTTATCCTTGTCAAACCAGCGCTTTATTTTTCCAAACAAAGATTTTTTCTTTTTCTCTTCTTGGTAATACATTTTAACGTTTACCAAAACTTTCTAATCCCTTCCGTAATACAACTGTACAATACGATTTTTCATTCAATAACCGCGCGACTCACACTAACGCACCAATCCTGGAGCGTCTACGTCACAAGAGTAGAGTGACTCTTTCCAATCCTTGCGTGGCTCACACCAACGCACCAATCCCAGCGCAAACACTATTCTGATCCAATGTCCAATCAGAGCGCGGTCTGTTTGACGTCAGCAGTCGCTGCAGTCGCTTCTGTCTCCTGTCACTCGTCTACCCCTCCTTTACAAAACTTCTCAGTAGACTTCGTGTCAAATTCTACAAAATCTATTAGTTACAACAGTGTTTCCCAAACTGTGGTCCGCGGACCCCCAGGGGTCCCTGACACATTCCTAGGGGGTCCGCAGGCAGAAGTTTTGAAAGCACTGCAAAGTATCTTGTTTAATTAGCAGTTTTCAAAGAACAATAAGTGTCAAGATAACACCAGTGATTAATGTCCCTGCTGGAGAGAGATGAGAGTTTTGTCCAGTGGCAGCTTTGCTTTATCTAATGTAGCGCAGAGGGTTAAAATGCCTACTGCAAAGAACGTGTACCATGCATTTTAAAAAACAGTATTTTATATGCATAGATCAGTGGGTTACTGCTTTTGTCAGAGAGATTCTTTTGTTACTGTGCAGTTTATAAGTGACAATCGTAATCTAGCACAGTGACCTATAAACTGTCATCAAACAGCTGCTTGCAAACTGCAAGGTACAAGTTAGTGACTTATGTTTTTTTACCAGTCTTTCATTATCCTGATGCTGCTAAAAAGGTTAATTTGGGTGGAAATACATTTTTCTTGTTAAAGTCAATGCTAACCACTGTGTTATGTTCTGAATCCTGTGTTTGTGCTTCTCCAGACCAAGCACTCTTTAAAAATGCCTACCAGTATGAATGACATGTGAATTCTTCACCTTGTCGTCCCCTTTGCCTTATGTAACATTTTCTATACACTGATTTACACACATGATTCACTGTCTCTATATGTGTGTGATGTAAAGTGCTCAGACATCCTACAATGGTATGAGAGATGCTATATAAAATGAAATACAGGTGACAGAGGGGCTATGGGGAGATGAGAAGCACTGTTGGAGGGTGATAGTGGTGGAATCATTGAAGACCCCCCAGAAAGATTGTCGTATTCTGGTGCATGGTCAGGTCTTTATTTACTATTCTTTAAAAGCTAATACAATTCAATATATAATGATAAATGTGTTGTAGACTGCACCATTGTTTCCTAAATGTTTTGGGTGGAGAGCCTCCCAACGCCCACTTTGTAGTGGTCAGGCTCACTCACTGCACTTGGTGTGCACCGTATGGGGACTGGTCTGAAATCATTTGCCAAGGCTGCTTTGGATTTCCAGTCTGGCCCTGGCAGGAGCAGGAGCCTCGTACTGCGAAATAAAACCAACCATTGAAAAGTTAGTCACGGAGATGCAGCACCAACCTTCCCATTAACTTCTTTCGTTTTCTTTCAAATGTTTTCAATATAAAATACAACAGAAGTGGCGGAGAGGGTCGTTAGCCTCCTTGGCTTAACAACACACTCCGCCACTTCAGAAACGCAGGGCTGCACCATATTTACAAGAATATGGTGCAGCCCTGCGTTTCCCCTGCGCTGGCACTACACTTAACAGGGGAAGATTGTTTATGTACAGGAAGGTCCCCCTTCCTGCACATAAAAAATCTTGAAATGTCATTTTATCACTTCTATGTGTGCTGCTTAATGCAGCACATATGGAAGTTACAAAATGTCTTTTTTATTTTTTTAAAGATTGTTGATGTGCAGGAAGGGTCACCTTCCTGAACATAACTAATCAAGGCGTTTTGCAAAAAACGAGGAGAAATTAAGCATTTCTCCTTGTTTCGCCAAGTTAAGACCAGGTTTTCCCTGGTCTTAATTTTGGCGCTGCCTCCCATTTACGCTGCTCTTGTAAATAGGGGGCCGCGTCAAAATCAATGGGTGTTGCAGGGGAAACGCCCACCGCAACACCCACTGCCCACCCCTTTCGCGCTAAACATTGGGTGAAAGGGGGTCTTATTTAAAAGGCAGTGTTAAGCCACGTTATGTGGCTTAACGCTGCCTTGTAAATAAGGCAAAGCCCCGATTACCACGGGAACGTCTCAAAAAGTGATGTTCCCATGGTGATAGGGGCTTGTAAATATGCACCTAAAATTATTACTAATTGGAGTATTTGTTTTGTGTGCACACGTGTGTTAATGTTTTTCGAATTACTGTTTTAATGTTTGAAATTTAAATCCTACAAATTGCTTGGGGGTCCCCGGCTTCCAGTGGTGACTCAATGGGGGTCCTCAGGAGTCAAAAGTTTGGGAACCACTGAGTTACAACATATAAACATCTCCATTGTCTGCTTCGCTAACCACAGAATAGTAAAGAAAAATCTATTTCACAATAATCCCGTCTTTTACTCACTTCTGTTTCAGTACGGAATTAATACTCTCGTTGACACAGTAGCACATCCCTCTACTCTGCCCTTCTATCATGCATTCATTAACTGTTTCCTCTAGGACTGATCCAAAGAGTTTTACAATCAACTAAATGCTCATACATTCACGCACAATCATACAAGAAAAATGTAGTACATACACACAGAATCCTTCCCGAGAACAGCGAACAATCTGTCCCGCTACAGAATTATAACACACGTTAACCAAGCAGCTTACCTCTGCCCAGTCCTTCAAACAAGCTCAGAGAATACCTATTACTTCTCCCGCGATAAGCTTTAACGGTGAACCTTACGGATCCCTGGGACTTAAGACCAGAGTTTCACAGATAACCTTCGCTACCTTACGCACTCCTTTTATACCAGAAATATATTCTAATAGTAACATACGACAATGTCACTGATTCCGAACCCAGACAATGTGACACGCAACTTCAATTGTCACACGTTTTTCCTGCATACATACAGGACGCACAATCCCGTTTTTCCCGAGAGCAGTATATACTTCCCTCTGCCCTACTACGGAACTGCTTCTAGCTCCCAAGTTCCAGAAGCACTACATATAACTCAACACGACGACTCCAACTTATAGTATTAGTACATATACCAACATCAATCAATAATCAATAAGCCAATGTACAAGCAATCTAATCAGATCAAGACAAACATCAATAACCATCAAATTCTGCTACCAGGAAATTGGTGCAGATCGGGGTGTACAAATTCTCCCTACTTCCACGGATAGAGTAGTCCTGAACCTGTGGAAAGAAAAACTCCAAAACACCCTGCATCTACACTGAGGTCGATAAGACCTAATTGTAACTGTCCTGAGTCATGATCTAAACAATCTATACAACAATAATCAAAATAGAGTACTCAATAATTGACAAGAAATAACCACCAACACTGTATTTAAAATTATGATACTTTATCTAAATTAGTCAAAGGAAATCAATCAAAGTAAATCATTATTCTCATAATTACCTATTCTAGCTAAATGTCAGAAATGGATCAGGACAGGTCTCTCAGTAGAAGTCTCCCAAGTCGCCGTCCTCACAGCATCGATCCTCACCAACGCAGGTTTGGGAAGAAGTAGCCTTAGACCCTCTCTAGGCTAACAATATTTATAACGGATTTTACAAAATAAAGAAACATAAAATGTTTAAAACGTCCGCTGAACCGCTGAGCAGAGCGAGAAGGAAAGGATGTAGCATCACTACATTTGGAAAATCTCCGCTCAGAAAAATCACAAAACTAAAAAGACGGAAGAAGGAAACTCTAGGTTTACAAATGTTTCTTTCGTTTTCATATTTCCTCGGAACCAGCGCTACAATCACAAAGTTCATTGTGGCTCCTTTGTCCTTCAAGGACACTTGGATGTTCGCCCAGAGCTGCTGTCCTCACGGAAAATTTTAAACCAGGCGAAGACTGTGGTCAGATGACTCTCGACCATGTTCAGCAAGGCCTTCTCATCAAAATTCGACTACTTGAATAAAGGCTTTAAACGGCAGCCATTTTCTACTAGGCCAAAACGTACCATCTTAATTAAAAGAGACAAAAACAACGTTACCACAGCATAGTGATTAAACAGTGTTAACCCCACTAATACCCTTATGTGTATGTAATTATCTAGCCTTTGCAACACAAGAAAAGCATTAGTACACGACAATTCAAAAGCGTTTTGTGCTTTAAAATAAACAGCACTCAGCATCATTCATTTAATAAAACATGCACATTATTAGTAAGCAACATGAACGCATCCCCACATGTAGTTTTCTCTTATTAATTCGTATTGGTTAATCAGAACATTTACACAAAAACAAATAATTAATAGTTATGAATTAATATTTTTAACTATCGACAAATAGACAAACCAGAGCTTAAAAAAAAAAACAATAGATTTTCAACAGAAAACTCTGCTCCAGCACTATTTTGTCAATTGATGTGGGTTTTATTTGCCCCAACTGTGTGTGTAATCTGCCCTGCTGCATTGCTGCTCTTTGCTGCTGTCATGTTTTTATAAAATGACAAAGTTTTTTTTTTTTTAAATGGCCTTTTGTAGTAGCAGGATAGAAAAGTATTTTGTGAAAGTCCTGTTCAAGTCTTTCACCACGGTAAGAAAACCCCCAATTGTTTGACAACTCAGTAAAGTCCTCCTTCAGCTTATGTGAGCACCATTCAACCTGATTCATAAGGCAGGGATACATTCAGTTTGAAGAGACATTGAATTACAGGCCTTCACAATCAAGGAGCCTTGTCTCAGTTGTTCACACACTAATATTTGGAACTAGCCAAAATGTATACCTCAAGTACCTTCAGACTTCTATCTGAATGAGCCATGTATACCTTTTCCAAATCCAACAATGCTCGGAAGAGAACCCCCCTCCTTAGATAAAAGCTGTCCATTAGATGCGGGCCCACAGGTCAACAGTTTTGTCTAGTTTGCTTAATTACTTTGTATTTCCCAATCGTGATTCTCGTAAGCATTAAATGGATGCACCAATTGTTCTTTGGAAAGGAACAACCTGAAAAATAAAATCGATACCTGGTGGTAGCTTGAAATACCTTTTTTTTGCAGACCACAATAGTATGCCATCAGCAATCCTGTTTATGGTGAAAAAGTAAAAATCAGCATGTGCACCATGGCATCCCTTTCTCTTCTGAGAGGAGTAATTACCACAAGGACTGACAGCAAAAGTATTTAACATCACGGACATGCTGAGGGTGCAAACAGTTTTGACATTAAATAGATCTCTGCTGTAAGGAACTCTTTAAAGCTCCATGAATGTGAGAGGAATTTTTTGAAGACCTCGCCTAAGAATGTGGAATTTTATAAAATATCTACATGTCCAAGTGGAGGGATGCTTCAGAAATATGTTTGTCCTCTATTAAAAAATCTACTTTGCCATTTTTGTGCAAGAGTGTAGAGAAAAATGATGGCAGCATTCTCCTTGTATCAGGGCACTGGCAATACTCGCACTGATTATGCCAGGACTCATTTTATGACAGTGTTTGAGTTTTAATAGGACTCTGTGCCCCATTTTTGATTATGCTGGACTCTGAAAATATCAGAGCTCTTGTTTAGTTAAATGTTGGAATGCTCACAGGCTCTTTGTATCAATGGGTTAATTTTAGGTAAGCTTTTTGGTCACAGGAGAACTCTGAATATGCGGGAGTTTAGTATATATCATTGATCTGATTGTATCATTGCTCTATTTCTTATTTTAGTTTCTGAGGAAGTATCTTGTGAGTTGCTCGGGTAAATCTACATTAAGGTATTCACTTGACTTTACAACATGTTCCGCTAAATAAACCCATGTTATGTGTGCAGTCCACTGCCTTCGTTGCCAACTGAGGACCAAGAAGACTGCTAACCATCTCCCCTCCTTCACTTGACTACATTGTGTAAGGCTTGGGCATAGCACTTCATCTCACAGCACCTTACTACCCTTGTTTGCCATGATTGTGAGCATATACCAAGAGCTGAGTCCATGACTGGTTTACATTTTAAAACTTGATGAGCTCAGCAAAGGCCTGTCTGAGTTGAAATGTTATAGACCCAGTTCTCATTAACAGACGTAGGTATGGCTTATTCATACACAAGTTGGTTTGGCATTCAGTGAAGGATTGACTCGCATGAAGATTTTAATGTGGACAAATCTAATCACAAGGGCTGGAAGTTGGAGGGAAGTGGTGTTTGTGCACACCCACAAACTTACATGTTTAATGCGTTTTCACGAACTCCTCTCTAGGTCCATCCCATCCTGAAATTTTTCTAAAATGTACTCCTGATGAAGGCAGGCCTTAAATGTCTTCTAGGGATGGAATGCGTATATGCCCTTAAAAAAACAGTAGCTGACAGTGGCAGCTGGTGAAATTTGAAAGTGGTGCTGCAGAAAGAAACAAGATGTATTGCAGTGAGCAACCAAGCCCAGTTCTTTCAAGGGGATTTTGAATGGTGGTATTCCATCTTTTTTTTTTTTCCCACATTTTTTATTGAGCAAGGCATTAGGTACATAAAATACACAATCTACTTCAGATCATTAAAAATAAACATTTTAGTAAAACAAATACGATAACTTCTAATTAGCAATATGCAAACTAGGTAGCCTAAAGGGCGGCAACCCACATGGTTGCAAATGGTTCTAAAGTGCAATATCCATTAAAGTGCAAGTGCATTTGTATCACAAATAACAATTATCATTCCAACATCGAGATTGACTTTTTTTTTTTTTTTTAAACAATATAACTGAGACGGCTGTTACCCTCATTAATCCAAAATAACCGTAAGTCGATCATCTAATAAAGTGCAATAGCGAAGAATGTGCAAATTCATCCAAAATACAATGCCCAATGGCTACAATATCCAAAATATAAAACCAGTGTTAAAGTCCCTCTTTTAACTTTTCTAAATCCATAAAAAACTTCCAATTTGTTTCAAATTTTCTAATGGCCCCGATCCGTCTAGCATAAGCTTCTTCAAATTTTCGAGACCTCTTCATTTTGTTGAACCATTTCAAATGAGAGGGGGCTTCACTAGATTTCCAATTCTGTAAAATTAAGGAACGGGCTACCGTACAAGAAATGAATAAAAAAGCTTTCTCGGCCCCTGTTAACCTCACTTTGTCCCCACAACATCCAAATAAAGCTGCCTCGGCCTCTACCAAAACAGTCTTCCCGATTATTAACCTAATATCTGCAAAAATTGCCTCCCAAAAGGGCCTCAACCGTGGACATGAAAAAAAGATATGGTGCCATCCGCCTTCCCCATCAGCCTGGCAACGGAAGCACTTATTCTCCACTCCTGGAAATCTTTTTTTTAAAGCAGCCGGAGTTAAGTATGAAAGCCACCGAGATAGGAAGGACATCCTTTTAAAATTTGCAGCACGCAATGATTTATTTCCTAGAAGACACAGAGCCTCCCAATCATTCAATGAAAAAGTACATCCTGTCTCACAATCTATTTTAGCCAAGTGGCTCTCTAGGACAGACGCTTGACCCTGTTTATAAAGCAACTGGTACCAGTTCCCCACACCACTCACTCTGGCCCCATAAAGGGCTACCACCAGTTGATTTGGAGCGTCAAAAATGCCACTTGTGTTTTTTAGAAAGTGAGCAATTTGCAGATATTCAAAGAAGGAGGGTTTCAAATGGCTCTCCGCCCTACCCATTACCTCTAACCAGGAAATCGCCCTGTTTTGAATTATGAAATGTCTTAGCTCAGAAAGTCCACAACTTTCCCAATTATTAATGTGTCTTAATCGAAACTGAAGGCCAAGACTAGAGGCTTCTCTCAACTTTAAATAATGGAGACCAGAAGAGCCCGTCTTTTTAAAAAACGACTGAAGTCTAAAAGCAAAATCCTTCAATGTCTTAGACCTAGTTTTTTTAGGAAATTTGGAAGTTTTTAAAAACACTTGAGTTTGTGAATCCGATTCTTGAATCATACTAACTAAAAATAAGCTATCTTTAGTACATTTAGATCCCATCAGTGCAGACACTAGGTCTAGAAAAGCTGCTTCATATTAAGTTCTCAAATGTGATATTCCATCTTGACCAACAGTTTTCTTGGGCATCACTTGGGATATAATGCTCAGCAATGTCTTCTTATGGGTTATGCTCATGAGAGCAGCGAAGCATGGACACTGTGCATAATGAAAAGAACTATTCCCTCCCCAGTGACACTGAGTGCAGTACACATTGGCTCACAATATATGTGTGAAAGTGTGATCATAATGTGGTTTCTTCATACTCTATCAAGTGTCGATCTTGGGGGGGCTTCGCCAGTCTGTGCAAGAGATATTAGTAAAGGATAAAATGTGTTATGTATATCCACATATGGTATGCACTTTACACGTCCCTGTGGAATGTGTAACACCTTTACTTGGTCCGGGCTTTACAGCCAAAGGCAATATGAATTGCACATGCAAGTATGCAAGACCCAGGGGAAAACATTACTATATGAACTGGTAATCCCTAACATGGATAGCTCAAGATCTCCAAATACAAGGCAAAATGTGAACACATTCAATCACTTCTCTTGCCTTCTAGCACAGTGAGTACCTGGTGTAACATGGTCCCTAAAGCAAGCAAGGAAAATAAGCCGTCATTCCCTGTTAAGGCAGTAAAGACGGCTGTGATTCAGGGGCAAGGGGCACTTATACCTCTAGACCCCGGGGCTACTGCACATGCTGCATTATTGATTGCTACATACTTTGCATGTTTGAACTTACTGGCCATACATAAAATGTTGAATGTGAAATAAGACCTGGCATTCACAGTGATAATGCTAAAAATCCAGAGCACATGGTTGTAACATTATTGTCATGGCAGCCATGATGCTGGAATTATGTTCCTCCATAAGAAACTTCTCAAGTTTCACAGGTCATGAGCGAGTAACTCTTCCCCCTACATGATGATGCTCTGTTCTGTATAAGAGTTCATAGATCTCATAAGCTTTTTATTCTTGTTGTTCTTTTTGTTTTAAGAGCTTTAACCAAGACGCATTGAAGCAACACCTCCCATACTCTCAATTTATTGGACTCAAACGAATCACTTCAGATTCAGTTTTGGCAGAGACCACAATCCAGCCAAGCAAAAAACACAAGAAACTCTACCCCTATGTTTGAAAAGTACTAAGTATCATAGATTTGACTCCAAACAGGTATGGCACTCAGAAAGGAGAAAAAAGAATGGTGTAACATAGAGGTGCAAAAAATAACAAAAAAGACAAATGCAAGTGCAGCAAAACACACGATGGTCACAATGGATAGAAAATAGTTTCCTTTTATTTCGAAATAAATAAATATGGGAATTTGATGATTCATTTATGTTCTTTTGCAAAAAGTCAATAACATGCAAAACATACTAAAAGGCTGTACAACAAACAGAGATATGATACAAATATAGGCCAAAAAACAAGTTCCCAGGCAGGGGGGGAGAAGAAAGAAGGTATGGAATAAGGGAACGATTTCCAATCAAACAGGCATACACTCAACTTCAAACAGCTCGCATTCATACAGCATCACAAAAAATCATTCAACAAAGGCCAAACAACCTTTCAAGGGCCCATTCCCAAGGAAGTGATCACAGGGAACTCTGATAATAGGTCAAGATGGTAAGAGTGAACTATTAATCAAGCTATATAGAGAGTCTCAGGGGCGGGAATGGCAGGCCCAACGAACAACGCCGACGCGCGTTTCGGTGAAACCACTCCTAACCAGGAGCACCACCTTCCTCAGGGCGTAACAGACAAACCCCCACAGGCTGGGACCTGCGTAAATGGAAAGTGGAAATCAAGGAAGAAAAAGGCAAATGTTTGCTAGTGAAGAACCTCTTTGATAGGGCTCTCTAGATTTCAGAACAGTCGATCGTGCAGCGGCAAAAACATTCATACGTTGTGAGGAAAAGGATCCGGCTAAAAAGCTCCCGTGTTTGTTGTGAGACCACAATCCAAACATTTGCCCAAAAATACCATCAACGAGGTTATCCTAAAAACATCACAGCCAAGGCAATTGAACAAGTTTCAGAGCTTTCAAGAGAATTTTTGCTACATGGCACTTTGTCCAAACAGTTTGATTCCATAGTATGCGCTCTTAAGCATTCCATTCAATACAAGGCCATCAAATCCATCATTGTGAAACATTGGAAGATCATCCAAACTGAGCCGGATTTTAAACAACTGTTTCCATTGCGTCCCATTTTTGCTATGCAACGTTCTCATAATTTGAAAGAACTTTTGGCCATTAAACAAGAAAAGGAATCTGAGAAGAAAGATCAAAAGGGAATGCAGAGATGCAAGAATTGTATACACTGTAACAATATGATGGTTGGTAATTAGTTCATACACCCAACTAACGGCGCCAAAATTATACTGCGTCACTCCAGCACGTGTGATACTACCAACGTTATCTATGATCATGTGGCAAAATATATGTGGGCAGAACTGAAAGAAAAGTCAAAACCCGAGTTGGAGAACAAAAAAGTAACATCCGCACACAATCCATTAAGTCCACTGTACGTATGCATTGGCTGGAGGCAAGACGCAACGTTTCCCAACTACAGTTCACTGTTCTTGAAGCAGTGAGAACTAAACCTGGAACTGATCCCCCAAAAATGTTGGCAAGGGTAGAATTCTTCTGGACTAAAAAATTACAATCAATGCAACCAATAGGGTTACATGACAGACTTGAATATAGTTGTTTTCTGTGATTACAGAGTGCATTTCCATTTGTTTTCCGATTTGTCAATCAGACACGGTTAGGTGTCCATGCAGTGAGTCACTGTAGTTCACTTATATTTGCTATGAAACTATTTGAGACCGTGATCAGCGGTTTGAACACCTTCGTTACTTAGAGTATTCGTGTCTGGGTCACATTCGCACATGAGCACTTCGTATCCCTTTTTATTTATCCATTGATATACAGGATGTTTTCATCGCGACCACTTTCAGACGAGAGCACTTTCATTTTATTTATTTTACCACATTTTGTGGGAGCAGTCGCAGATTCCACCTTAGTTGTGTTGATAAGCGCAAACCTTTTTTCCACACGTTGAATGACCTTTTCCATTTGTTTTTTCAAAATGTCATTGTTTTTTTAAACCCAAACTTTTTTCGACCTAACTTTATTGGTTGACTTTCGATCAATGATGCGCGACTTCACTTTTGAACCTACCGCTTTAAGGATCACGCGGCACAAGCGCATTTAGTTAGACGTCACTTCCCATTATAAACAGTTCCACCATGGTTCAGGAGAAGGACCGATGGCAATCCAGCAAGCGGTAAGCAGGCTTCAGTTGAGTCGTTAGTATCGGTTGTATCTTGCACTCAAAGTAGCTTAGCGGACAGTTTTGTATGATCGCATAGAGCCCACGATCTACTGTGTTAGTGGTTTTGCATGTTGATTGAGCTGCCATTGTTTCACTATTTAACACGGGAGCACCAGGGTTTCTTTCTTCTTTTTGCACAGCCATCTTTAGGCACCGCATCACTTTTTATGTCGTCCTAGCAAGCGGTGTCTATTTTTACTACTATTACTATTTTTATTTTTAATTTGGAAACACAGAGGTTTACTCCGCAACATCACTTATTCAGTTCTTAAGCACAATAGTACTTTCCACGCACTCCTACGGGGTTCAGTTTCCACTAAGGCATGGAATTGCAGACACAACATGGTGTTATCCGCACCTCTACGGTTCTTTTTTGCATTTGCTTATTAACCATTAGTTTCAGTTGTTATACTATGTAGTGTTCAAACTCTTGTTCTTTTGCTTTCTAGAATTTGAATCAGGACCCCTGATGAAGGGTCGTTGTATTGACCCGAAATGCATTGGGTTGTTGACCATGACATGAATTAATGTTGATGGAACAGACATTTCTTCATTTCTAATAAACAAGGAAAGAACAACAAAAAGAATAAAACAGCTCATGAGAACTATGAACACTTATCCTCATTGAATTTGATTTATTCAGCACACAAGATTTGATTTAAACTGGATGAAAGCAATTGACCGTTGCTTTTTTGTATTTGTGCTCCCGCCAGTGGGAAGGTGTTCCTCCCACAGTCTCATTCACGCATTGGCCGAGGACACCTGCGAGGTCTTTCTCATGTGACAGCAGTTCAATATAATTTAAATCTAGTGTACCTGAGTGACACGGACTCCTTGGGATACTTTATCTCAGCTCTTGCATGGGCAGGGACTGCTTTAGGATAACATGACATGATTCAGACAGAACAGATCAGTGACAGCATAACTGCCAGGTGGCACCACCTCCCCTGTAACCTCCAACTGGAGCATATTTGTGACATCAACTTTCCATTCTAGGGAATTGGAGCTTGTATCCTACATGCATACAGAAGTACTTCAGTCGAGGCAAGGAGTGGCAGTCACAGCCCCTTGCAACCAATCCAGATAAAACACAGAAGATTACAACAATCTGTGATGCTGGAGACTGAAATTACATCTTCAAAAAACTGAAATGAACACTGATTGGGCAGCACAAATGTCTATCCAAGCAGCAAGCAGCAGCATGTTTGTCCAGCTGTTCACCTCTGATCAACCTTCTGAAAATGATTAAACTTTATGGTGAATGGATATGGCGCAGCGAGATAAGCTAAGAAATTCCACTAAGTAAGTGTGCGCTGCCTTTTTCCCAATCGAATAACTCACACCTTTCTCAGCCAGTGCCAATGGAAAAGGAGGGTCTTGCATCTGATTCCAGTTTATCGGTCCTAGTTTACTTATCAAGAAAAAGTATGGCTCGAACGTTTAAAATTATGTAAACGTGTTCAAATTATTAACGTGCCACCCTGGAGTGGTATCATGGGAGTCAACTGCTATAACTAACAAAAAACACACATTTTGATTTCACATTGTAAATCAAATTCCTGTGAAAGGTATACGTTTTTTACCCATGCTTTTTTATTTCCAATACACCTCAAAAGACTAGATCTGAAGTCGGCAAGATACAAAATAAAAAAAAGAATGTAACATGCTATATGATCAAGTGAAATAAAAAAAATAAAAAAGATTTAATACAATGGCAGCACTTACACGATTCAAACGGTAGTTCTTGGATAAGTGACACATTACTGACATTGTTTAATTGACTAAGAAAAAAATAGCAATGCATTTTCCAATGGCAGCTGGTGCATTATGTTGGGGCACAAAAGAATTATCGAGCACTCTACCTCGGGCCTTGGCAGCCACCGAGCCAGACTTTCACATCGCACGCAAGCAGACATGCATGCATACATACACACAGTTATAATACACATGCAATCTCCAGCACACAAACACACTTAGACTTTCATTCAGGATAACGTACCTGAAGCTGGCTCACGATTTCCGAATCTCCAATCTCTGTACAGTGGCCAGAGGCAGACCCATGAGCTTCCAACCAAGGAGAAGCTGGAATATGGTTAAAGGTACCAAACAGACCTTTTTCTCGATTCCACCTTCTGATGGGGCAAGAGGGCGTGTGATTGACAAGCCCTGAAGCTCCATTATCTGACATGCGCACTGTGTGAAGCTAGTGCAGCACGTCAGATAAGTTTGTGAATGTCTGAGGCCAGACTGTAACAGCTCCCGCCTGACACATGCGCAAAACAGGTAGTGGAGCCTTCTTCAGCTGCCAACCTGACATTACAACTTTTACATGCAAACAAACGATCTGCCAGATAGTTTGTTTTCGTATAAAAGCTGTACTATGCTGAGCAGTAGTGGCAGAGGGTTGACACCCTGGCGCCCCCTAGGGTCAGCCGCTACTGGAAGCTGTGTGTAGGGAAGAGCTTCGCCGTGGAGGAAGATGTTTTCCCCTTGGAGAAAAAGAAAAAAATGTGTTAGCTGAGCACATATACAGTTGTTAGCTCATGCAGAAATGAAATCGACAAAAGTGTGCTAGAAGTATGGTTTTGAGGACTACTTTTCTAATCGCACGTGAATTCCCGAAAGTTGTGAATCGGCACCAACTAGAGGCCATACACTATCAAGTTCACTTTTGTGACTTTCTTTAAGAATGGGTCCTGATTTTAGATTTCTTTTTTAACATGTTGTCCACAGTGTTCCTCTGAATGGTTATACACTAGTTATTCATGATTGATTTTTAAAAAGTACTGTCTTTTTATGAAGTGATGCATTAGAGAAATTAAATTGAAAGTTGTCCTTAACATTTGCATAACAGTTTAGCCAAACAGGTTGCAACCTTCACCCTTTCTATTTTAATTGCAAATATTAGTTGGGTGCCTTTTATTTTGGAATCAAACTATTTCTAAACTATCAATTATTGTTTTTTTTAGACTACAGCCATGCATCACTCATTAAATGATACGTCTGAGAAATGGCTTTTAAAGTTTTCCTTAAAAGTTGCACAATAGTTTAGTAATACTGCCTGCAACCTTGTATCATATTAGACAAAAGTCTGAACATGCAAAAGCACATCAGCTCCCTTACCAAAGGAGCGAACTACCAACTCAGTATCCTAAGGAAACTCAAACCCTATCTCCCTGCTCATGACCTAAAGGTTGCTGCGCAAGCATTAGTGATCTGCAAGCTGGACTATGGTAGCGCAACGCTTTGCGGCTTGCCCAGAGTAAAGATGGCTCCTCTTAGGATTGACCTCAATTCTGCTGCTAAGCTCATAACTGGCACTAAAAGATTCAACCATGTTTCTCCGGACTTGCTGGCCCTGAACTGGCTTCCATATGAAGTTAAAAATTGCATCCATGGCACACAAAGCCATCCACTTCAAGACCCCAATGTATCTCGCACAGAAACTGGAGCGCTCATGTGGTTTCAGAGCTTCCAGAAGCGTCAGCACCCTTTTGCTCATGCCCCAAAAATTCAAGAAAAAAAGACCTACAGTCGAGCCTTCTCAGGTATGGCTCCGAGGAACTGGAACTCCCTTCTCCCCGAAGTCAGGGTGAACCCTTCCACGATCCTCTTCAAAAAATAAAACAAAGGGCTCCTGTGAAGAAATGTATGCCTCAGTCTGGCCTCTCCATCTGATTCTGGGGCCAGACACGTTGATTTGCCGGGCTCACGAGAATGCTCAGACATTTTTTAGACTGTGAATTTGTCGTTTTTGTTGATTCTGTTCTGTTTGCTTGTACCCTTCTTGATGCATAAACTGTAAAGCGCTCTGATACCTTCGGTGGCCATGTTCGCGCTATATAAAACTTTCAAAATAAATAAATAAACCTTCATCCTTTTATATTATTTGCAAATATTATTTGTGTGCATTTTATTTTAGAAACCAACTATTGCTTCCGTTGCCCCACATGTATTTGCATATAATCAAGGAGCATTCATATATGATTATAAATAGTTACATTTTGAAAATCTGTGTCCACATTTTTATTTTTGAACCACCGTCTCTATTGCAAACTGAGTTTACAGCTTGCTGTATTTTCTTAGACTGCTCGCCCTATCCGAGCCGAACTGGGGAACCAAAATCAGCCCTGGCAATAATGCTCAAACTAGCTCCACTCTCTTCATCTCCTCACGCAATCTCTCTTTTCATCCATTCTCTCGGGGCCAGCTTTAGCGCTGGTGGTGCCCACTGCGACAGTCTTTTTGGTGCCCCCATCAACCCCTTCTCCAAGGATTCCCTAAATACCACCCTCTAACAGTACCCCTCATCTCTCCATAGCCTCTCTCTCGCATGGATTTTATTTGTTTCTTAGTGCTATACCAGTGTAGGGTGACAGAGACTTTTTTTACACACACACACACACTCCCCCTCCCACTCTCCCTCACCCCCTCACCCCCTCCCCCTCGCCCCCTCCCCACAGAAAATGAATCATGTATGTGTAAATCTGTCTACAGGAAACGTTTCAGAAGATAAGGAAGGAGGGTTTTAAGGTATAGGAATCACGTCGTCCATACTAGTAAGTAGTATATTTGAAGAATGTTTCGTCTGGAGAAGCACAAGCTCAGGATTTAAAACGTAACATAGCGGCTGGGGTTGGCGGTACTAATAAGAATATATTTCTCCCAAAAGAAACTCTTTTTTAGAAACATCAGAATAATGAGAGGCTAGGGAAAACACCATAATGTTCTAACTCATAGCATGCACTTTGCATGCAGCTTTTTGTCTGTTCATAGGTTACGGTGCTCTATTAGGATTGTAACTTATGAATTACAAGTAGCAAAAGGATCTGTGTGACAAAAGCAGTAACCAACTGAGTTATCCAAATAAAATACAGTTCTGTGATCTGCATGATACACGTTTTTTGTAGCAGGCACATTAACCCTCTACGCTACTTTGATGAGTTAAAATTGCCACTAGACAAATCTCATATCTCTCACCAGCAGGAACAATAATCACCGGACTTATCTTGACCTTTTTATTTTTTGCCTGAAAACTGCTGGACACACAAGGGATCTGCAGCGGGTGCTTGTAAACCCTTAAGTTATTTCACAAGTCATTTCTAAACACAGCTCTCGCCCTCCCCCTCGCTCAGTGCCAGGTGTAGCTGTACAGGTAGCAGCGTCCTAAAGCCAGCCCTGCATTCTCTCTCGCCTCTCTCTCGTCTTTCTCTCTTCCTCCCCTACTCCCATCCTCTGGTCCTCTCTCTTCTTGAAGCCTGTACCTGCTGCAGCTATTAACCTCCGGAATCTGGAGAAAGTGACAGGATCACTCGGAGGCGGCCTGTCCTAAATACTGGCCTCCGGGTGAAGGTGCCAGATGGAATAAATGGCCTGTCCGTACTAAGACTGAGTTATTGAACCCCATGTACGATTGTGAAAATCTCGTACACATGGATGTAAATCGTGTCTTACAGCAGACCGTTCTCTTCCCCACAGCCATACTATGGTACCGTTAAACAGCAGGCAAGGAGGGTTTGTGCTGTAGGGAGCTGGGCCTGCCTGTCCAAATAGGCATGAAAACATGCTCCCTCAAGCCAATCAATATGTAATGACCCTCCCTCTACAGGTCACTAATCTGTTCGTCTTGCCGTACAAGTGGCATTTGTAAAGTTGAAGGATATTTCCAGCATGTGAGGAAGTTTCTAATTAGAATTTTGCAATTGGTAAAGGCGACTTCAGCATTTTGAAGACGAAAAACTGCACATAGATAAATTACCAGTAATATATTTGAAGATTGCTGTGTTGTTGTTTGGGTGAATTTCAGACCGCTTTCCAGAAACATATTGCTTAAACATGCCTATCAAGAAAAATGCTGTGAAATTGCAGGATACAAATTACTTTTTCTTCTATCCATTTTCAAACTGACACACTCCACTTTCTAAGTCAGCCAGGAATTTGGAAAATGTCGAAGCCCGCAGCTTCGGAGTGTCTGGACTGGAGAGGAGCTATAGGGCAAGGGTGTTGACGAGGGGGGTGATCTGCTGTCACGGGGCATGGCCCGAAGCAATTCAGTTTCGTTAGCAACTGATAACAGAAATACATAAACAAGCATTGGCATAGCCAATAGGTCTCCCCTATGGGACTTTACAAGTGTTTAGCCTTGCAGCATGTTATACTGGGTGCTCTGCAGCCCGAGATTGAAGAGCTTTACAATTACTACACACTGGGTCATGCAGTCTGATTCAGGAATCTATGCTTGCCTCCGGAAATATTTATGGGCACATTTCAAGGCTTTTTAACGCTCAGACAGAAAGACAAGTGCTTCAAAGCACGTCAACAGCACTATAACATTCTGTGCGCGACTGCATCACTAGAGTATTGAACAGTCGGTGAAAAAACAGAAGTGAAGTACTTTCTAATGGCAGAGCCCTATTTACTCGGTTATTGCCATCTTGACCACAGCAAAGGATGCAAGAGCTCCAGGAAGCCATTGCAACCCGTGGCTACCATAATGGAAGCTCGATGTTTTAATAGGAATAGAATAGGAACTAAACAAGAATTTCTACAGGCATAAGGTAACACGTGGAACAAAAAACAATATGAGCCCCAGCAGGAGCCATGGTGGTAATGGTCCTATTTTTATCATTACTCTCCCAAAAAAAAAGACTAATGTGTAATTTTTTCTGATCCCAAAGGAATCAGAAACATAGATGATGGGTAACATAGACGCAATGTTAAAGAGAAATGTGATCAACAATCAGAACAGCACCCATGTTCAAAGCCCGTGGAGCAGCAGCAGATGGCTGCAAAGGCCTTATTTGGCATGATTCCTAAATATTAAATTGATAGGATGTACTCTAACAGTATGAAGTGAAAACAGTGTTCATGTTTTTACTTATCTTATACAAAATTTACAGCGTGTTACTTCTTATACTTTATATAAGATGAATTTGCATGAGATGCTGAACATTAAAGAGAGTCTGTGATATTGATTCCTCCCCCTGATGAAGGGGCACAAAAAGGCCCAAACCGCATTCGTTATTCTGTGAGAGGACTCAAAATAGTCTGATGTGATGAATACTTTTACACAAAGAAATATCATTGATGTGATGAATAACGATTGGATTGTTTCATGATTCATTTAAACAAAGATTCATTAGTACATTAAATGATCAAGTGGATTACTAAATAGGAGGATGTACGATTAAAGTTACAGTTGACAGATGAATGAAGCCAGTAGGCGTTTACCCAGAAAAAGTGTGTCAAAGGAATTTCTTCACTTCTTGGGAACAGGAGCAAGAAACTCTAAGTTTCTCCGTGCATTTAAAAGTATCTGCCACAAGTTTTTGCTACTTAAAAGTATTAGAAAAAATGTGTTCATTACACCAACATCTGCACATTTTTCTATCAATCAAGCACTAATAGGAGCCTGACTAGATTATCATAATGTCCTCTTTTTGGGCCTGACATCTTATTCACTCCACAAAGTTGCACAGCTCGTCGTCTTGGATTTCTGTGCCCAGCACACATCTCTGGCCACCTGAAATCACTACACTGACTTCTTTGTATTTGCAGTAAACCACTACACAGCCCTAGTCCTGCTTTTATTAATTGCAAGTTCTCATGGTGTAAACCTACCAGAACGCCGTGATGTTCATCAGCAAATTTACTACAAATCCCTAAGTCAAGGAAAGTTTATCATGGGGGCAGATCTTAGGCTTTCCCCATTGCCACCCTCTGGAATTGATCAAATTCCAAACAAAAAAACTAGTTCGTTTTAGGAAACTACTTAAAAACCTGGGTATTTACATTACAAATGCTTTGGATCACTAATACTCTTGAGCACCAGGACACCCTTGAGTAATCATGCGCTTTAAAAAAACTCTTATATTAATAAAATTAATAGTATGCAGAATAACCAGTTATTTAGGAATGTATTTAAAAAAACGAAACTTTTTTAAGTACTGCAAGGGAATATGAGAGTAGAAGCATCTGCATATTGCACGTCTTGGGATGTGTGCATCTTATGTGTGAAGGGGAGAGGCAAGGGTGCAAAGTGTAGCAACAAATGCTGAATCATTTGGAAGACGACTTTAATGTTGAAATACTGGCAAAGAACTAGAATGCCTGAAATGCATGCACTGCGCTTTAGATATGGCTGGAATATAGAGCAAAGATCCTACATTATAGCGGATTTCAAGCTGTGCCACAATTAATTGAACAAGCAACTCAAGTGAAAAGTTCTGATGTGAAGGCAAGTATGCAGACCTTTAACTCTCGCACTTACAGCCATGTATGTAGGTTAGGCTCAGTATTAAGGCCTCACAGGATGTCGCCAGACACTCCACAGCCATCTACCGGCACAGAACGTAATTTGTTCGGCTTACACTAACCTGCGGGCAGGGTGAAGCCAAAACATGAATTTTAGGAAACTGCTCCCCCTCACCCTGTGTGGCAGTCCGTGATGCCAAGCGTATATTTTCCCTTCCTCGCACCAATGAGTTTTCATTTGCAGCGAAAACCGCATAACTGGAATTCGTGGAGGAGGCGCAGCATGGACCCTGCCTCTCTGGTCCCCTGGAGTCAGCTGTTATCTGGTTAGAGTACATAGGCTGCGACAAATAAAGGCGGGTAAATTGCCGGCAGCTGGCCACCCTGGACAAACCCTGCATTTACCGACTTGGAAATCGATGACACTGAAAAAAATACAAACTCATTTATGGTCAGCAAAGTTTACCGTGTTGCCGCTAAGCTGCGCTGTGCATACTTGGAGTAATACTACCTCGCGGGCGCCACGCTGAGATAGGAAAACGCTCATTCAAATCAAAAGAGAAAAGCTCCTGAACAGAAAGTAAGATAGAAAAAAGCAGAAGCCGACAAGACCTGGGGCAGTACTCTAGGAGAGTGAATGATAGGCAAAAAGGAGGGACCAGGAAGTCAAATTACCCACTGCAAGCAAGTTATTTTAAAAGACAACCGATTACACAAATGGAAAGCAATGGGAGGAGTTCAAGCCCATATAGTGCATACAACAGATCATCCTGACAGGGCAAGCGCTGTCTTGGTTCGACCTCAAAAAAAGCCATGACAACAAATAGCTGTGCAGACCTCATGGCCTACAATACTAAAGAATGTGTGCATAACTTTAGTGTGACACAGAAAAGGGAGAACATAGGGGTCTGTTTTAGAGATCATGAGGAAATCATCATTGGTATAATCACATCACACCCCAAAATATCTTCAAGTCAGGTAGTGGTATCCAAACATTTCAATGTTTTTCTGTATGAAAGCCAGATGGCAGTAATACAAATATAAATGTGTGTTTTTCATGATATGGTATATTGTACTCTGTTGGGGAACTAGGGATCCCTCTATAATAAATCCCATTAGTCTTTCCATAATTCGGCTCTACAGAACGTTGTTTTATTCCTTGGTTATCAATGCATTCAACTCAGATTATTAGTGAAAGTAACCTAAACTCTCCAAATCTAATGTTTTGGCGTTATAGGTCTTGGTTCATATCAATTGAATTATCCTCTTTAAGTATGTGACCAAAGTAGAAGAAGTTAATCATATGCCCTTCTCTATTCGGGTGGCTTGCCCTTCTTTGGTGATTAACTCATCATAAGTCAGTATCATTGTGGTGGGAGTGGACACCTATAACTAGTTAACATCTAGAAGCTTCATTTGTTGTCACAAACTAAGCACATGGACCCCAGAGTCAGAAAGGATTGATAGATAGCACGTTCTTCATTCTGTGGATGCATTAGCTTTTTAGTTGTTTTCAAACTGAGATCATTATTGTAGAATCAAGCCACTGCTATTTGTATTTATCTAATCACACGGAGATGCATTATTCTCACCTGGGTTTTAATAGCATTAAGGCAGGGGGAGGGTCTTGTTATAGGCATTCAGAAGGGTATCCAGTTTGACGTTCTGGACAAACTGGGCTAGTGGCTATATATAGAAATAAAAGCAAGAACAGAGCACAAGAATGTATGCAGTCAGTGCTAGCCACAGAGGACCAAACTATCTTGGTAGATCACATTTTGTAATGTGTTTAAAAATGTTGCGGAACCCATATTGTGCAACAAATGCAATGACTATTTTGGTAACATTTGGTATAATTGATCTATTGGTTCTGTTGCTTAGTTGGGTTAAATTAGAAACAAACCCCCTTCATTTAGGTCCAGCAATAAATAGAACTATTTTTGTTTGTAAACAAGCAGATCTGTTTTAAGAATATTATCTGTAAATTTTGTATTATTCTAGATTGAATGGAAATGGAAGAATTGGCTTCTGGAACTCCTGACACTAGCATTACAGACAAAATATAGCTCTCTTTACATGCATTCTCCCTCTTTGAGCTCTCTCCTCTGCAAACACTTAATGGTCCTGCCAGTCTTTCTCAGGGATTTCCTCACCCGTCTGCTTTTCTGGGCTCAGTTTCTGAGCTGCACTGATTTCTGCTTTCTCTTCTACCATATTAATTTAGAGCTGGGTGGGTGGGATAGTGTTATTTGACTTTACAATCTTCTGGAACATTTTGGGAAGAGAGAAAGACAATTCCGTAAATATCAATGGGCAAATTATTGTGTGGATTCAGGTACATCCATTCTTGGGTTCTGTACAAATACATTTGTACAGTGAGGATCATGTTAAGCCTTAGAAAAGGTGGGCATAGAATATCCTATTGTACCCCAGGTGTCTTTCCTTCTTCATGGGTTACTTGTTAGCTGTCACTACCCTTTAATGATTTCTTTCTGCTCTACCTCTTTTTATTTATTACCTTATTTAATAGTTTTTGTTGAGAGCACTGCTACCCGTATGGCTATTCTGGTACAATGAGAAGCATAATCAATAAAGAACAGACATATCAAAGAACAGTTAGACACAAAACTGGTATGTCTTCCCGTGCTCTACTCTCTCTCTCTCTGGGTCTCACTATCTCCACTTCAAGAACACTTATGTTGACTTTGTCAATTCTTGTACCTACCCATATTGCTTGAGAGGAATCAGTCCCCACTGACCTTTTTGGAGGGATCTTGCAGCTCTTATTTTTACCATAATAGAAATGGAATGGTAAATCTGTGTTTCCTGGTCAACATGAACCTCACTGCCGTAGCTCAGTATGTCTTCACATCTGGTTTCAGAGTCCAAACTTTAGGAGAATGTATTGTATGCTAAGAGACAGCGAGGCCCTTTCTCCTGGTATCACAGTAATCTCATACTGGGATGCTCATCACCTTTATCCAGCTTGCAGTACAGTCTGGTGTTGTTCAGTAAGGCAATATCCACAAAGTGCTCATTTGTGCAAGGCCAGTAATGTACTTGTTTTAACAGTGACCTCCCTTTGCCAATATACTTTTTGAATTGTCTTTGCTTAGGATGTTCTAAGCCTGTCTTCTGTCAGGGACCATTGACTCTTCATTCGGATCTCATTTTCTGCAAAAAACTTCAAAAGCTGATTTTTTTTCTATTACAATTGCATGGGAGTTACAGTTAACTGATTCTGCATGCCTTCTGATACCCAATTTAGCACCCCAAAGAAGGTCATCAAGAGCAAAGAGATCAAACAATTCATTTCAAATCTCTCTCCATATGTCCATGCTGATCATTCTACTCCTTTGATCACTTTGACTGATAGACAACATTGAATGAATCCAGGCCCGCCCTGTACGGATTGAAGTTTGTACTGCTCTTGGCAGCTTTGTGGTGATAAATGTTGGTTCCGTTTTGAACAGGTGTGGTTGCAAAACAGTTGCAGTGGCTCTGGCCACAAGTCTGGCCAAAGTGTACGGCACCAGAGAGGGAGCTACTTGGTAGCCATGAAATAAAGCAGCCATCATGGACTTCCGCATATTCCTCCCCCTTTCCTCCAGTGGATTTTTAACAGGTTTGTTTTCTTTTTAATGTCTCTTTAATGGTTTTACTGCTTAGTGTTAAATTTATATCAGCTTTTTCTATACCAGAAATTGTTCCTGACAGGGTCGTGTAAGATGCCTTGTGGTTTGCTCACTTTCAGCTCTGATCTTTGAGAAGTGCTCCAGGTATGACCTGTACTTCACTTTTGGATTGTTTCAAAAATTGGAGAATTCTCCTTCTCCTATCTGCTATTCTCAGACCATTTATGTTCCAGCTTAATATCTTCAGGATGCGTTTTTTATCTAAATTAGCAATCTTCCAACAATGCCCCACTTCCCGCCCTTCCTACCCTTCCTACCCTGCGTGTAATGTTCGCATATGAGGACCATACATATTTTTTTTTTCCTCCCAATGCTCCTCACCCAATGTGATATTTACATACGGTGCATGTACCTTTCCTAATCTATTTACATACCCCCCCCCCACACCCCGGGTAACCCTCCCTTTAATGTAGTTGGGCATAGGTCTGCCCAGCCGCCCTCATCTCTCCTACCATATATATCTGGAGATACGTGTGGACTAAGCCTATTTATGTTTTAATTTGCTGATTGAAACTTAACCACCTCCTCGGGATCTTTAAAAATGTGCATTTTATTGTTACACATAATTTTTAATGTGGCTGGGAATTTAATTTGGGCAGTAGCTCCTATGGATTTAAGTTCCTGTATATATCTGCCCAATTCCCATTGACGTGTTTGGGTCTCTTTTGCGAGGTCGGAGCGTATATGAAAGGACCATCCATCTTTATTATAAGATCCCACTTTCAATGCTCTAGAAATAATTTTTTCTTTGATAGAGTAAGTATTGAAATGAACAAGAACTTTCCTTGGCTTTTCTGTATTCGGATTATGTCTGAAGGGGTCTCTGTGTATCCGCTGAATGTCTTGTGAGAGATCTAAATCCCTGACTTCAGGTACTATTTCTTTAATCAGGTCTATGAAAAACCCTTTCAAGTTCTCGCCTTCCTTCCCTTCAGCACATTGAGGAGCCTCGGGTTATTCCTTCTAGAATCATTCTCTAACATATCGATTTTTTTTCTGTTGGGCTTTCTCTTTTTAGGTCTTGCCTACGCAGCGCGCATGTGCTGCTTTGGAGTGACCTCTTGGAATTGCTCCATGCTTTTGTTGAAACTCGTGCATGTTTTGCACTGTTTCTTATTAGTACTCGTGCATGTATGGCGTTTACCTTGTGGGAGCGAGCAGCGGCGCCATCTGTTAGCAATTATTGCGCCTGCCGCTGCTCGCTCCCGCAAGGTAAGCGCTATGCATGCCCTCAGCGTCTACTGGCATCCAGAGGGGCATCCTGTTACTAATGACTTTACCGCCCTCTTCCCTTGGGATGTCTTTACAAAGCAACAGATGGGTTCTATCGCGTACCGTTTCTCCAAGAAAAGACTTGCCTTTAAAAACGTTGCCGCCGCTTATTGTTTTCTTATTTTAATTTTTGAACATATGTCCCTAGTCTGCAGACGGGGGTGCTCCTGGGTGGCAGGGACAGACCTAATGCAACCCACAGCGCCCCTCCCTTGCGCTTCAGATGCTGATAAGTCTCTTGAAACCGGAAACGCTTCTTTTCAGGCAATCAGTTGTCCCCTGCAGGTCGAGTTGAGGGATTAGAGCCGAGCGCAGTGTTCCAGCGGCCCCTGTGGGGTGGGGGCTGAGCACCCTCAGTCAGGCAAACACCACGGGCTGAGCCGCACGTGCACACCTAGAGCAACGTACGTAGTTCATTTAGGATATGCGTTGGAAGGAGGGAAACGTTAGTATAATGTAAATTGCAGGCGTAACCGTGTAAAAGGGCTCAGTGTGATAACGCACCTGTTGCAACGATCTGGGGGTAATATGAAGGTTACGAATTATATTCCTGATAAGATTTTTCACCAAGATAACGTCCATGCTGTGTCTTACTATGTGCAGCTTGCGTTGCACAGGCTGCAGTCCCAGGCAGCAGAATAAATAACTGTGTGGGTTCAAACACATGCTGCTGAGAGCCTGTCACCTGAAGGCTGCAAATCCGAATCCAATAAACCGTTTAGCAGATTACTTTACCTGCCGAAGAAATCCATCTTTAAACCGCAGGCTTTAATCCCATAAAGAAAGCTCAATGAATTACTGCACCTGCTTCAGTGAGGTGTACATAGCGTGCAAGTCACGAGTAAAAAAAAAAAATAAGGTTTGTGTGTTACTGAACATATTCGATAGATCACCGGGTTAACTTCTGGCTGGGCTGACTTGGCCTTTCACTCTGTAGTTATTGATACGATAAATAACTTTGAGCTATTACCACTATATAATAGAATTACATTTTTATTTTCATGGCAAACAGAATGTTTTCCAGATCTGTCCAGGCAGTATTTGTTTGATTTCGAGAGTAGAGAGTCGGCTGCAGGCACATGCGAGCGACCGACATTGATGTGAATAGTAACGCTGTTTATGATAAGACACCGTGGATATGCAACATCCACTACAAAAATGTGCATTATTCAATAGAGTGCATGTCTGAGAAGAGATTTTCTAGTGGCAAACTGTTTCTGGGACAGAAGTGTTTCTTGGGCTGAGATGACCTGTTCAACGATGATGAGGCCAGTTTTTGGGCCTAATGCATGAAGACCCCCTGCTGTGTCAAGGACACTTTCACTAAGAGATGTTTAGCTCAAGTCAGTTTACCCTGCACCAAAATCTGCCATAAGAAGGGGTGGTATAAATAATATATTTATTTTAGGCAGTTCATTTTCCGGAATTCTGTATTCTTGAAAGGGGGGGCGGGATGGAATAGCACATTTTGAGATAGTTTTTAATTGGGTGGCTGTTCCTTGGGTAGAACCGTGGGAAAAATCAGTCACTTCATGCAAGGCTGGTGGGGTTGGGGTTGGGGTAGTCCAGCGCCAGGCACAGGGTCATACATAGGTGGCTCGAAAGGCCATGGCCTGTCAGTGAATAGAAGAATCTCCACTTATTTAACCTTTCTTTGCACATGGCCAGCCCTTCTCTGCTCGTACATTATTCTCATACTTCTGCACGTGGGTTATGAGAGCCCCCCAGCTAATCTTCAGAGTCTCTAAAGTCTTCCAGGAGGAAGATGCGGGGCTGTGGGAGGACCCAGGCCTGCGGACAATGCTTCACTCGGGGGAGGGGGCTGCTCCTGCCCTCCAGGCCTATTATCAGATTGCGGGGGAGCTGCTTTACTGCCCTCCTCTCACATCCACACCCCTGCCCCCGGCTGATGGACCACTTGGGACCCGCCCATTACTTAAACCCAGCTGGTGCATGCGGTCGGCGTTGAAGACTTTCCCAGACTCCCGTGCGGATTGCTCCGAGCTCCTTGCTCTTTGGACGAGGGTCCACGAACCCAGAAGCAGGGCGCGCTGCTGCCCAACTGACTCCCGGCCCTGACTCTCAACTGAGGGCTGGGGTCCACTGCATCCACAGCAGGCCTCACCAGGACCCATGATACCCCCGCCCCCCTATACGGGCTACTGCAGAGCCGGAACACCTGCTCCACTCAAGGACACGCTACTTCTCAAGCCAGAGGCCACATTTGGCGTCACATCCGCCCTAGCCATCTAGGATCAACCCAACGGCCTCCCGCCACGCTTGCCGTTTATTTAATTATTTTGCCGCGTGAGCCACTTTACTTTGCGGCCGTGCTTATCTCTCCCTTATATTTCCACACTTACATTTGGAGTCTTTATTTTCAAATTATTTTTCCACTCTTAGAACTGCTCCTTGATATGTCCTTCTTTAGTTTCCACACCAGTCTTCACCTCCACACTCACAACTCCCCTCGGACTTTTATGTGCCCATGTCTGTATTTGCGTCTGTGTGTTACTATATGTTTTTGTGTCTGTGCTGGCGTATGTATCTCAGAGGGCGTCTCTGTGTGTCTGCATATGTGTCTCTACGTGTGTATGTGCGAGCGTGAATATATGTGTGTCTGTGCATGTGTATACGTATGTGTGTCTGTAAATGTGTGTATAAGTGCGTGTGTCTGAATGCTTGTCTGTAATTCTGTCTGCCTGTGTATCTGCGTGTCTCAGTGAGATTCTGAATGAGTGTGTGTGGTTTGCGAGTGTGTGCGGCTGCCTCTCTGCTTTTGTTGTTTCAAATCTGGAGCACACGGCACCCGGGGCTGCCAACGCCGACCTCCTTGTGCACTAAGTTGTAATAATTTCATCGAAAAGCCTGGGCAGCTGTTTGCTTTACGTTCAGTCCGTGGTGTATTCTTTACAGCCCCGCCCTCCCGTTGTCCGTGGGGCCTTGTTTACCTCCCACCCCCGCATAGCTCAAGCACAATACTTAAAAGGTCTCAAAGGCGAGACCTATTGACTATGCCAATGCTTGTTCTTTACAGCGTTGAATTTCTTTACTGTTGCCAGCAACCTCCCTTTTCATATCTTCTTTGGAGGTTTCAAAGTTCTTTATTCTGTCCGTCAGGTCAGTGAGTTTTTTCTCTAGTTTTGCATTAATTCCCCAATATTTTCCTGCCCCAGAGTATGTGTAGAAGCTCCCATGCCTGTTGGAGGCCCTGCCACCGCATTCTCGCACTCAGTAGAGGTCATAGGCCCCGGAGGTGAAATAGTCTCTTCTAGGACTTGGTACCTATTAGCCAAGGGTATCTCGGATGCAATCAGGGTCTCCCCGGCCAGTTGTTGTCTCATGGTATTAGTACCATTTGGAGGGTGTGGGCCCCCCATACTTCTGGCAGAAATGCTTACACTCTCGCAAAGCTTAAAGTAGGACCTCAACGAGGGCATTATTTTGACACTTGCCCCCTCCCCCACTGCAGCTGGAGTAACTGTACCTCTTTTTTACCTATGAAGATGTTTAAGAGTATGGTCTTGACAGGGTACTCCTAACGAGGAACTGGGTACCCGAAATATAGGTGAATTGAACTGGGGGGGGATATTTTCCCACCCCTCTGCTCTTCCTGCGTCTCTTGAGTTACAGCAATCCCTATACGTTTGTTCCTTAAAGCGTACCTTTTAGTCTTCTGAGTCTTTACCACTGGATGAGCCTTCTGCTTGCCTTCTGTCTTCCTCCTTTGCGTTGTTTTAGTGATTAAGGATAGCTTCCCCGGTGCCTAGGGTTCCTCTTCTGCCACGAGCACTCTTTTGGGGGTCATACGCAGGGTGAAGTCCAGCACAAGCGGATCCAGTGATGGCTGTAAGGCAACTCCCCGTGACTACACACTTGTGCTGACTCTGCCGCTTTGCCCCTGGAGGCAGACGCATGCAGAAGCTCTCCTATCGCGTCAGAGTAATCAAGTTTCAAAAACAAACTCCCAAAGTTAGAGGTATTTTTAATGTAAAATTAAAGCCTCCCACACCATGGGAGTATTCTTCCATAGTGTGGGGTGGGGCAATTTTTTTATTTTTACTGTTCCTGAGAACAAGGTTTTAGCTGGCAGTTAGACAGCAAAATAAATAAATATCTGAACGCCCCCTCAAAAATGGGCCAGCCGACCGGATGGCTTGCCTTCCAGGGTCTGTACTCTGTTGCCTTGTCAGAGGAGTATGTCAGTGAAATAGCCAGAGTTGGCTCAGTTGTCGACATAATGAATTGGGTAGGAGCAACAATGGTTTGGCTGAGAGGGTACTCCATCACCGTTGCAATGGTATACCCTCTCAACCAAACTCTAAATTCGGCCCTTAATGTCTCTTAGCGCACTTGTGCTCTACAAACACCTTAATAGTGCAAAGGATAATATTGATTGACTCAGTTGCCCTGATCTTTCTTGTCTTTGGATCAATTAAGATGCTGTGATATTATCACTAATAAAAGCTTAGCCGGGTCTTCCTCCCTGGTATATGAGCCCTTGCCATTCCAGCCTGAAAAACTTTTATATAAAGTCCACCTAAACAAATTAAGAAACTTCAGGAGTAAGATTGAACAGAGCATCTCCAGAGATGCGTTATGCTTTCCAACTTGTTCAGATTGTCGGCGCCGGACTTTGGCGGTAACACAATAGTCCTTCTTAAATGCTGGTCGGGTTTTAATTATGCCAGCCAACAGGAGTGGTTGTCATCCTGTTATCAAGATATTTTTCACCCAGGTTCTACATTTATGTGCTAGGTCTCCCTGTGGGACGGTTGACTGTGAATTTGTTCCACACCATATCTTGTTTCACTGATCATGGAAGTCCTTGTAATCGGGATGCTGTTAATAATCTAAACCTAGGTATCATTCCACCTAACTGTTTCAGTCAATGGAAACGTACTTGCATAACTGTACATTTTAGAGATGAAGCATTGCGTTACATATGCCTGCTTGAATAAGATGACCTACAATCCTTGGCTGAATTTTCACTACAATAGTTTGGGTTTGGCCGTTGGCCACGCAACCGTCAACGGCCTTAGTAAGCATGTTGGCTGCCTGAGGACTACTACGTATGCACATTTACTTTTACTTGACTCTTCCCATGTAAGTGTGAACAAGCTTAAATACAAATGCCGTGGTCACAACGACTTGGTAAAATGTTTCCAGTGTCTGCACAAGCTTAGTTTTTTTTTCTTGAATTGGGTCCAAATGGTCTGGCGCCTTAATGTTGATTATGAAAATATCAGCTCAGGCTTTCTTCCCCTATTTTTACCCTTTTCTATGTATGACAGGGTGAATGAGTGCCAAAGACTGCATGCAGCTATGACCACCTTTCCTGATTCCATATACCGTCTTTGCATTGAATTCCTTACTGCTCATGATTACTGCACAGAGTGGAGCACATGGCCTCCTCCTGTGGTAATTTTGCCTAATATGGTTCTTGGCTTTGCTTAAATTATTGATTAAAGCGAGTGGGAGGGGTTTGTGATGAGAGCAGCACTCTCACTAATAGAACGCTTCTACTAAATCAATTTCTAGCACTGCTGCAATGCACCTTCGGGGAGTTGAAGGGTATCATCTTCAAGAAGAGTTGTATCATCGGAGACCGGATCCTAGTGCTGTGTTTTTAGATGAACCTTTTTAGAATGTTTGCTTTTCACCAGAGCGTCCAAGGAGTTGTTTTGCTGCTGTGTGTACTGTGGTGGTTTTTTGGGACCACTGCTTCTTGCAGCAGTTGATCTGATTAAATCCCGATGTGATTGATATCCACAGGCACATAGCCTGATTGTTCTTTCCACTCGGTGTCTCCTAAGCAGACCCAGGAACCCTGCGTGCTGGAAGCAGCTCTCTCCACCACGGTGTAGGCACTGGCTGCGGTTGTCTGCGTAGCCGCGTTGCACCCTGCTCTATAAAGAACAAACGTGCCGTTCACGCTCATCATGTGGCGACTGAAGCGTGACCCGTACGGGTAGCTGAAGGGAATGGGGCCGTCGGAGGGCGCTGCATCTTCTACCGGAACCGAGGCTGTGCTGGACCCGTTTATAACCGCCTGTTGCCTTTCACAGGCTCCTCTCTTCTGATTTGTTGAGTAACCTTTGTAGAAGCAGAGAATGAAGCTCCTGGGGCCATGCATGCGCCTCCGCTAATTTAAAGAATGCGGGTGTCAGGTCAGTGAAAACGAAATCCATGCGCGAATAACCAGCATTGTAAGTAGTTCCTGCTTGCCTTTTATTTTGATTTGATGCTGTGCAGTTTCCATATTTCATTTTTATGCATCCGTGGTAATGTCCTCCTGCCTTTGTTTTGCTTTAAACAAAATACTGCTTTTGTTCGAAGTGTGTGGAGAGGCCAAAAGAGCAGAGTGTAAATACAGTGCATGTTTCAAGGTAGTGGGCAAAGGATTGAACAAATCCGTAACATATAATGTAATTTGTGATGAAATAATTGCAAAATGTTATTGATCCACGGCCTTTCAAAGGAGTTTCCTTTCATTGTAAAAATAAACTGTCAAATCATTTGATTGACTGTATTTGCAGGTGTTCTGTTTTTTAAAGTACTAGATTATCTAAATCACCATTTTGCAGATTGTGTGTTAAATTGTTTAAGGATCAACCCACTGAACTGTTTAATAAGATTGTGCCTGTGCTGGTTTTATATCAACATTTCAAGGTAGACTTACTACCCAGAAAATCGTAGCCAGAATAATGACACAAAAATAATGTGTCAAGTATAGGTCTACTATGGTTAACTCCACAGCATATGTACCTAAAAAAAAAAAAATATATATATATATATATATATATATATATATTTCAATCGCAAAAATCCTTCATTTCAAGGAAAGACTGGCACTCCAAAGGTTACTCCACTCGAAACTTTAAGTGATGGCATTATTTCCACACAACCTTTTTCCGATGAATTCAGCTGGGACACGAATCCGAAAACAGGAACGAACGCCTCTTATTTAGTGCAAATTATTTTATTTTTTGTTTATGCGCTATGCCGCCATGACGCGTTTCGGTCCACGAGGACCTTGATCACATGACGCGCTGACAACACTCCCCCATTTTTAAAGTGCTAGTGCACTATAATGAACATAGATAACAGACGTTCATGCCGAGAAACAATTAGCAGCTAATTTGATAAATGCAAATGTAAACATAAATCAATGTGTAAAGAGCAAGTTGTGTAAACTATGTGCTAATAAATAATTTAAATAATCTAAAAACACATAAAATGTGAGACCCTTGATATTTACAAATTGATTATACAATGTGTTGGCAATGATCGCACATGCAATATTGACATGGAAATGTGTTTAAAACAAGGTATAGGGTGTTAATCTATATATATAGGAAATAGAAATCTTATTTCCCACATTTAGTGTATATCATAGCTTAAAATCCTTGATGTTTTAACAAGTATATGTCTTTGCTTATAGACTATACCTGCTTTACTATCTGTCTAAATACAGTATGTATGTAATACTTTTTTTTTTTTTGGTTTATTTATACTTTTGCAATGTCTCACAGAAACAAAAGAACAGCAGTAACAGTATACAGTCTCATAGAAAAATCCGGTATACAGTCTCACAAAAAACATGGCATTGGCATGGCATATACACTCCTTCCCACAAAACGGACAATTCACGGAGCATCAGGGTATCTTAACCAGTGCGCTCGAAGGAACAGACAGCACCCACCTATACTAGCAGGTTAGGGTGAGCCCAGGCAGGGAAACATACAACTCCCCCATAGGTATCCTCAAACAGCAGTATTGCGTAATAAATAGGTCGTGAGCGGAGCCCAAATATCCCGTGGCTTAGACTGTTCGGGCAGTTCCTCCGCATAACACGTGAGCTGATCTCGGCTATATGCCAGGTCCTGCAACCATAGCTTCACAGTGGGCACCACCAGCCCGCCCCAGCACACTGAGACCCTGCGTTTAGCTAACAGTAACGCTATAGAGACAAATTTCTGATTGTGCGGCTTCACCTTGGCCTCAACACCCAGCAGACATACCTTAGGACCCCAGTCCACCACCTCATCCACCATCAGGCCAAGAACTCCGGTTAGAGAGCTCCAATATGCAGCTATTTTGGGACATGTCCATGCTAAATGAAAAAAATCCGCCCCTGGGGCATCGCAGCGCTTGCAAGCATCTGTTGGGCGAAGCCCATAATGATGCAACTGCGACGGCGTGTAGTAGAGCTGGTGCAGGTATTTATAGTGAACCAACCGCAGGTTCCCATTGGGTGTCAGGCGACCAGTCAAGCGACAACAGCCCAACCAGTCAGCTTCGGAGAGAGGCTCCGGCAGCACCGCATTCCACCTGTTCAGCGCGGTTGCCTCAGCCTGGGGCGTATCCCCTTGAGAGATAGCATAGAGTCTAGTGACCAGCCGGGCCTTAGAGGTAGTGGTATATATCAATTGCAGCGCTTCCAGCGTCGGGGGCTCCATCGGATAGGTAGGGTAGTAATCCCGCATCGCAGCCCGCAACCTAGCATAAGCAAACAGATGCATAGCAGACACGCCGTCCCGAGCACCCACGCCCTCCAAGGAGATGAACCGGCCATCTGGGAAAACATCCCCCATCGTGGTCAGCCCCATAGCCGTAAGACTGCGACGCATACTGGCCTCACCTGTAACGGAAAGGTCCGAGTGATAAAGAAGCGGCATTGCAGGTGCATAAAGCGGCAACTTCTGCGCTCGTAGACCCAGCTCGTGCCAGGCTCTCGCCGTGACCCGCACCGTATCCACTTCCCCTTTCTCGAACACCGTGTAACTATTCACCAGCATCACCCGCAGAGGTATCGGGCGCACCGCGCCAGCCTCAACTGCAACGTGCAGAATATAAGCCGGATCCTGCTGCCAATAATATGCATACTGCGCTTGCGCACAAAGGTAGTACAGACGGAAGTCAGGCGCAGCAAAACCACCTTGGTCATATGGGAGAGTCAAAACCTCCCACCGCAGACGGGGCTTTTTACCACCCCAGGCCAACGTCACCATAAGAGAACGGAGCCTGTCAAAAAAGTGTCTCGGGAGGTGCACCGGTATGTTCAGAAAAAGATACAAAAAGCGCGGGAGGACCACCATTTTCATCAGCGCTATGCGATCAGCAAACGAGAGCGGCAACTTCACCCATCTGTTCACCTGGTCTTCTAGGCGCGAGATCGCCACTCCAAAGTTAGCGCGGATAAGGGCCTGCAGGTCCCTACATAACCAAATACCTAAATATTTTACTGTCTCCGAGCACCATACTAGCGGATAGTCCATATCAAATGGCCGGGTGCTCTCCGTAAGCGGCAGTACAGTGGACTTGGACCAATTAATGCCAAGGCCCGAGAAGCGTTCGAAACTAACATATTCACGTATTAGCTGTGCCAAAAACCTCTCTGGTTCCCGGACATACAACACCATATCATCCGCATACATGGAGACCGCAAGCGGGCGCTGCAGAAATCGCAACGCCGTCTGGGCATGTCGCTGACGCAGGATGCAAGCCAAGGGTTCCAATACCAGGGCAAATAACGGCGATAGCGGGCACCCCTGCCGTGTGCCCCGCTGGATGGGGATGACGTTGGATATCTGCCCGTTAACCCGAACCCGGGCCACGGGATTAGTATATAATAATTTAATCCAATTCGTGAACGCAAATGGAACTCCCATGCGAGGCAGAATCGTGAGCATATAAGACCAGGATATGGTGTCGAACGCCTTCGTGGCGTCGAGTAGCACCGCCACCGCCGGCAGTGTAGGCTCCAGAATATGCATGGTTGCGAAGATCGTCCGCAAGTTATGCGCCGTGGAGCGAGTGGGGACAAACCCCGACTGATCCGGTAGGACCATAACAGGAAGAAGCAACTGCAGCCGGGTGGCTAACACTTTCGCCAGGATTTTAATGTCAGTATTAATTGGAGATAACGGGCGGTAGGAGTCACAGTACTCCAGAGCCTTCCCTGGCTTTAACAGTGCGACCATCAGCGCCTCCCGCATGGTGGGCGGCAAGCACTGAGCTTCACATGCTTCCTCATACAGTCGCAAGAGGTATGGCGCCAGTTGGTCAATATATTCTTTATAGAATTCGGCTGGCAGTCCATCAGTGCCCGCCGCTTTGCCGCTCGGCAATGCTTTTATAGCATCCCGCACCTCATCCAGTGTAAGCGGTTGCATGAGAAAGTCTTGCTGCCTGCGCGACAGCCACACCAAAGCCACATCATCAAGATATTGCTCAAGTTCAACGACATCAGCCACTGCCTTGTGAGCATAGACTGAAGTATAGTAGTCCACAAAAGCACGCAAGATATGGGGCGTATCATAGTAGGTGCCCTCGGCCGTGGTGATCGACTGAACCACATGCGCCCTCTTCTGGGGATCCAATATACGATTGGCTAGCACACGACCCGGCCGGCCTCCCTCCCCATAATAGTGCGCCTTGCAACACCTCGATCAGTGATTTATCTCTTGGTCAGCTGTTTTATTATAGTCTATTATCTTCCCCCGGATAAGTGCCAATGTTTCGGGGCTGGCTTGCTCCTCGTACTCTCGCTCCAGAGTACAGAGCTCTTTTTCCAACTTAGTCATAATACGGCGCAGCGCCTTCAGGACCCCAGCCTGCAAGCCAATGCATTTCCCCCGTATAGTGATTTTAAAAGCCTCCCATAACAGTTCCATGGTCGGCACGGATCCGGAATTAAACTCAAAGTACTCCGTGATCGCCGCACAGACCCCTTCCCTAAATACCGGATCTAACATTGAAGTCGACTGTAATCGCCACTGGAAGGGCGGGGGGACACAAGACGGCAGTGCCAGCTCCAGCACCACCGGTGAATGATCCGACAGCGTCTGGGGCAGGTGTTTCACCGATGTGGTCCAGGTACAGACCTCCGGCGTTCCCAGCCAGTAGTCCAAGCGGGACCAAGATTGCCGAGCATACGAATGACACGTACCCTCTTTGACAGACGGATGTTGAAGCCGCCAGATATCCGCAAGATTCAGGGACCTCATCCCGTCCAGTACCGCCCTTGAAGCCCGTCGGGCGACCGCGGCCGTCACAGATCTCCGATCCAACACCGGATTTAAGACTACATTGAGGTCCCCCCCGCAGAGAATCGCCGCAGGTGGCAACTGGTAGAGTTTACCCCATACTGTATCAAAAAATGCGGGATCGTCCACATTAGGGCCATACAAATTCACAATAATCAGTTTAGTGCCGTAGAGCATACCCTGCACTATTACGTATCGTCCCTCTGTATCCTCTTCCACATGTGTTGGAACAAACGGAACCCCCTTCTTAACAAGGAGCATCACGCCCCGCGCGTACGAAGAGTAAGAGGCGGCCAGCCGCACCCCCGCCCACCCACCGGCAATGCGGGAAGCAATTTGACTCGTGAGGTGCGTCTCCTGTAACAGAGCAATATGGATACCATGGTGATCTAAGTAGGCCAAGACCTGTCTCACTTTTTTAGCATTGTTAAGACCCCGCACATTCCAGCTAATCCAGTTGATATTAGATTGTGGCATTCCCCCCAGGCATACAATCCCCACTCACATAGCACACCATGCAATCAGAAAACCATGAGACATAACTCCACCCGGACAGTGTATCACACCAGCCAACACCAATACCATAGCATATAGATCCCCAACCACCCCATCCACCCACAGCAGCAGTAAACACACCCTGCCAGCATACCCCCCCGTAAACATACCATGAACAAAACAACCTGCTCAGTATAGGCCCCTGTGGGCCTATGACCAGGAAAAACAGTGCCCCTAAAGGGCCGCCCCCTAAAACCCCGCCAACCAACATAACCTTTTGGGGTAATCCCATAGTGTGGGTCGCTAGCAGCCCTCCGGCCCCCCGGAAACCCAGGGTGGGCCGAGATATATAGAGTCAGGCTAACCGGAACACAATTGTCTTTGAGTGGAAGTGGCTACCCCCCCAGCCCATTACCACAGCAACTCATAATCCATGCCTTTCCCGGGACCAAGCCACCCGCCGCTCCATCAATAATCTAGGATCCAGATCTCTCTAGCCAAAGGGAGGCCCACTATAGATGGTCAAGTAAATACACAATCAAACCCCACAGCATAGAGCAACGAGACATCTCCACCAGTAGAGACGGGCATCATGAGGCCAATAAATCAGAGTTAATAAGCCCCGACAGTGGCTCCTGGGCTCAATCCTCTATGTCAGAGTTCCCATCTCCGCCACGTGGTGCGTCCTGCCGCTCAAGGCGTCGCAGGTATTGAAGTGCATCTTTAGGCGTCAAGAAGATACATGCCTTCCCGTTGTGTTGAATACGCAGCCGCGCCGGGTAGAGCATGGCATAGGAGATCTTGAGGGTTTGCAGTTTTTTCTTCACCGTCTGGAATTCACGGCGAGCCTGTTGCACTGCGATCGTAAAATCCGGGAAAAGCTCTACCCTCATACCCTGATATTCCAGGCGCCCCTTTTCCCTGGCCAATCTGAGAGCGGTGTCTCTGTCTCTATAGTTTAACAATCTGGCTATGATAGGGCGCGGTGGAGCACCCGGGACCGGCCGGGCAGCTAGAGAACGGTGGGCCCGCTCCACTATGAGCACCTTCGAGAAGTGCTCCGCTCCCAGCAGGGTCGTTAGCATGGTTTCGACATAGGTTTCCATGGATCCCGTGTTGGTACTCTCCGCAACCCCAGTGATGCGCAGGTTGTTTCTTCGGGAGCGGGCTTCAATATCCTCATTCTTGGCCCTTATCACCTCCAAAATCTTCTCCATGCTAGCACATGATGTACCAACCGCTTCCACTCTGTCCTCCGCAGCTAAAATGCGCTGCTCCGCCTCCGCAAGTCGCGAGTCGTGCTTTGTGAGCTTCGCAGCCATGGTGTCCATGCGCAAATTTATATGGTCAATCTTGGCGTCAATGGTTTGCAAACTCTGTTGCACGCTAAGCATCATACGCTCCAATTTCGTGGTCGCGCCAGCGTCCAGGTCAGGCTCAGAGTCAGGGACCGCAGGAGTAGAGGTCTTCGCATGTTTTTTGGCCTCAAAAGGTAACTTGGACTGCTGTTTGTCTGCCTTGCCCATGTCGATCCGCCGTGAGCACCGCCCGATTTATCCAAAGGTAGCTGCAGGGCGCACCACTGGGCCACACCAACCCAACCTAGCGTAATATTAGCGAGCTTCCAAACTTTATGATGTCACATAGAGTCAGTCAGTGGCGCACGTTACATCCCCTAGTCCGCCAGACCGCAATTCAGGTGAGGCCCAACACACAACAGGGTACCTGCAGTAGAAGTCACCACCTTATCACCACTGCTGTCCAATGCAGCCTCAGGTGGGGGAGCGGAAGGGGAGAACAGCTCCGCGCGCCCAGCCTGGACACGATTCTCGCTATATAGTCAGGAGCAGTAGGGGCCAGTTCTAGGGGGCAACCAAGCAGTGCTATGTCCGTGGGGCGTCCTCAGCAGCAGCAGCACACCCCAGCAGCCGCAATGTAGCAGCCCAGTCCACTGGTACCGTCAGCGCTCATCCACTCCGGAGCAAGCGTGAGTCCGAGGCAGGAGCAGCCAAGCATCGGGAGCGGGCCGCCAGCACACCCGCGCGCAGTTCAGCCTGTTAATATGCCTCGCCCCCCGCCACCAGGCAGCCAACAGCTGCCGCTCACCACACTCCGTCGCAGCCTGAGCCCCCGAATGCCAGCAGCTCACAGCAGCCTCACAGGGGTCCGCAAGGCTAGTAATCCTCCTCCGTGGTCTCCGCACCGCTCTCCGCCACACACCGCCTCACCTCAGGTCCCGGAGCGCGACGCGGGGGCAGAGCATCCAGCGCCGGAGCCTCTGCACGCCAGTAGCACACAGCAGCCACACAGGGGTCAGCACGGCCAGTCGTCTTCCTCCGTGGCCTCCGCGCTGTCCTCCGCCACACACCTCGCCGCCTCACAGAGGGCCCCGGAGCCGCGAAGCGGGGGCAGAGCAGTCAGCGCCGAAGCCTCCTCACACCAGCAGCTCACAGCAGCACCACTAAGGCTAGCACGGCCAGCAATCTTCCTCCACGGATGCCACCAGCGGCAGAGGGGGGGTCCCGATCACAACCTCACCCCCAGCAGCAAAGGGCCCCGCAGAGCACCGCCAGATTCACCGCAAACTCCCATCAGCGGCAGTCGGCAAAGCAGGGAGCAGCGCACGTACAGGGGGCCGCCATTTTACCTCCAGCGAGGCCGACAAGTCCTGACCGCCGATGGCCGTTAAAGATGATCCGGGCTCCCAGGGAAGCAGCCAGCACAATCCACTACATACGCTAAGGTAATATTGCCACAGTACGATCTCTTATGGCGCCTGATGTAACGGATAATTGGCGGATAGTAATCTCGGCCAGCAGAGCTGCACTAAGGTGCGGCCATTTTGCTCCGGGCTCACTAGCGCCCCCCATGTATGTAATACTTAACATTACAGGTCGCTCTATTCGCATCCTGTGGATTCCTGTATTATTACAATATATCCAATACATTTCTGTATCAACTCTTACAGAATATATCTGATGTTATGCCCATAATGAACCTGCTAATTCCTCTGAAAAAATAATAATCAGTTATCTACGTTAACAAAAACCTAGTGCACACCCTTATATGTTCCGTTACTGATCCTACTTGAGAATCAGTGGGTCATAATTGTGTTAATAAAGTTTTACCTTTAAAAAATTTTTATAAACTAAAACAATTTTTTGTTACTGTTTCTTATGTTTTTCTATTTTTATGATTTTAACAATGTATTTATTAAAATAAAAGGGAAAGTGATTTTGAGTAGGGGATGTGCGGAATCAACTCTGTTATATAAAGCTTAAAATGCTAAATCCAGGAAGTCAGAATTGTCTACCTCGAATTGTTAACTTTGACTATTTGATATGTCAAGTTATTATCTTCTAATCTAGCCATGTATATAGATCTTCTGTTGTGTTCAAACCCTGTGGACTTTTGCTATCGAGTTCCAAAATGTATTTGGTCTCGAGTTTGCGTAATAGGGCCTCTCTGTCTCCGCCTCTTCGTAGCTGTGGGATAGTATCTACAGCGAAGTATTTCATTTGAGATGCATCATTATTATGCAACTCATTGAAATGCCGAGCCACTGGATAGTTTATATCTTTGTTTGAGATGGCTCGCAAATGTTGGAGGATCCGCTTGTGGAATTGCAGTTTAGTGCTTCCCACATACTGCAGTCCACAGGGGCACTCCAAGATTTAAATGGCATACTCCGATTTACAGGCGATTGACTTGCTCATTTTGGTGGGTTTGGTGTCAAAAGCCGTCTGGAATGTAGTTTTACTGATTCCGTGCTTACATGCTTTACATGAGGCGCATTTGATGAAGCCCTTCCTTTCCGAAAGCCACCCACGATTCTTCGTCAGTTCTGGGCTGCTACTGACTAAAAAATCACTTGTCGAGGGGGCCTTTCTATATGTAATCGTTGGTCGTGAGGAAAGGACTGGGCCCAGTATGGGATCACTACTTAGCATGTGCCAATTGTTGGTAATGATTTTACCCAAACTATCCTTTTGTTTGTTAAATGTAAGGATTAATCTGGGGCTGCTCATGTCAATTGCTGTTTCCTTCTATAGGTCATGAATCCTAGTTTTACGCGAGGGTCTGAATAAAAGCTCCTCTCTAGACAGAATTCTAGTTTTGTTGATGGCACTATCTATTATTTTTTCAGAATAATCTCTCTCCAAAAAACGTTTTTTACTGGCTAATTGTGCATCCATAAGATCTTTGTTTGTGCTACATATACGCCTGATCCTAAGCATTTCTCCGTAGGGAATGCTATTTATGGTGTGCCTAGGATGAAAACTAGTAGAATGGAGAGTGGTATTACCAGCCGTGGGCTTCCGATGTAGTCTAGTGTGTAACTGCATTTGTGATATATACACTTCTACATCCAAAAAGCAAATACTTTCTTTGCTTATGTCACAAGTGAAATGCAAATTTAACTCATTGATGTTAATCTGATCAACAAAGTTTTGTGCGCTTTGTTCAGATCCCCGCCATATGACAAATGAATCGTCAATGTAACGAATCCAAATAATGATGTTATCAGAGAGAGCATCGACAAACTTAGTATTCAGTATTAGTTCTTCCCACCAACCCATATGGAGGCAAGCATAACTTGGCGAAAAGCTTGCCCCCATCGCCACTCCTCTTGTCTGTTGGTATAGTTGTTGGTGGAAAAAGAAATAGTTATTGTTAAGACAGAATTGGATTATATTCATAATCATCTTGTTGTGTTGATATTCCATCTGCCTATTGTTCAAAAAATGATCAACCGCACATAAACCATCTCTGTGATGTATAGAAGTGTATAAATTAGATCCATCCAGGGATAGTAAGACATAGTCCTTTTGCCATCCAACATCTTTAATTTTTCTCAAAAAGTCTGTAGTATCCTGTACATACGAGGGCAATGATTTGACATGACTCTGCAAAAAGAAGTCTATATAGATTGATACGATTTCAAGAAGACTTTTCTTAGCCGAAATGATTGGCCTGCCTGGGGGATTATCTATGTTTTTATGGACTTTGGGTATAAAATATATGACCGAAGTTATTGGATAGACAATTTTCATATATTTATACTCGTCCTGATTTATCAAGCCCAGACTTTTCCAGGTCAGTAGTTTTGTGTGAAGCTCATGCTGAGCAGCTAACATAGTTTGTTTTGTACTCAGTCTGTAGCACCCACGATCATTTAGTTGGGTCATTGCTTCCTTGAGATATTGTTGCTTTTGCCAAATTACCACATTCCCCCTTTATCAGAATTTCGAATTACTATGGCGTCATTGCCCTGCGATTTAGTGATAAGTTGATGGTATTTTTGTTGTGTGTGGTTGTATTTTGACTTGCTGGTCTTCATTCTTTGATTTAGTTTTTTAACTTGGGCTGTAATTGTTTCTCTGAATACATCAATTGTATCTCTTGGCATAATAGGTACAAAATTGGATTTGGGTTTAAAGTTAGTTTTTGTCGTCATATTTGTCAAGATTCCTTGTTGGTTTAGAAGACTTTGTGTATTCTCTGAAAATGTGTTATTCATATTTTCATTTACCAGTGCTTGTAAATCCCCCAATACGCTCGCATCCCGGGCTGTAAGGCCACTGCTGGTGTTTATTTTACTATGTTTTTCACTAGATGTAGTTTTTTCACAGGGCTGCCCGGTTTCTGATTGTTGTTGCATATGGAATTTCTGTAATTTCAATTTACTTATGAATTTATATATGTCTGCCCTTGTTTGGGGGTAATCAAAGTTTGTTTCCGGGCAGAAGGATAATCCCAGAGATAATAGCTGTTGTTCTGCGCTGTCTAAATTTACATTAGCAAGATTTATGATGGAATTGTTTGTTTAATTACCGGACATTATTGTTTGCGCCAATTCTTCCTTTGAGGTTTCTTGTTGTAACACTTTTTCATGCTTGCGCCTTTTTTTCCTTTGTTCACGTCTTCTTGCGTTTTGCCTTTGTTTATTTTGGGATTTGGTTTTCTCGGGCGCAATGTTTGGCGCCGCTCTTCCCTTAAAAAGGATGAACGAGTGGATGCATGGGTGGGTGAAAGTTAGGATGGATGAATGAATGAGTGAGTGAAATGATCGGTAGATGAAAGGATTGATAGATAAATGAGTAAAAGGATGGATGAATAGGTGGGTGGAAGGATGGATGTGTGGGTGGAAGGATGGGTGGATGAGTAGGTGAGGGGATGGGTGCAGGAAAGAATAGCTAAGTAAATAGAAATCAGAGAGGATTGATAGATGAGAGGATGGATAATGGGTGGGTAGATTGATGTGTGAAAGAATGACAGAGTTAATGGACACCTAAGAGGGAAGGAGAGAGGGTGGATGGATGAATGAGTGGATGGATGGATAGGTGAAAGGATGCCAGAGTAAATGGGCATGATTGAAGGAAGGCTGGATGGATGGATTGCAAAGTACAAGGAAATCAGGATGGATGGGTTAAAGGATGGCAGAGTAAATGGACATCTGATCTGAGAGGATAGATGTATGGAGGGAAGGATGGCTAGTTGGCTGGAGGCATGGATAGTACAGTAAACGGAAAATGGAAATCTGAGTGGGTGGATGGGTAAAAGGATGGCAGTGCAAATAGAAATCTGAGGATAGATGGGTGGGTGAAAGGATGGTGGAGTAAATGGAAATCTTAGAGAATGGATGGCTGGATGGAATCCCATGTGAACGCTATGTGGGTGTTGTGTGTGACTGGGCCATCTCATAGTAAATAAAAATCTGAGAGGATGGAATTATAATGGATGCATAAGTGGATAGACAAAGGGACCAATTTGTGGATAAATGGCTTTATTAAAGGATGGGAAAGTCAAATTAATGTGTGTATGGATGTATGGATGGATAGATGGCTGGATACATGAATTGATGATGGATGTATGGATTGATAGATGGAATGGCCAGTGGATGGATGGAAAAGTGAAGGATTGAATGATGGAAAGAATGAATGGATGACAGAAAGTAAAGGTGAACTGGTGGATAAAGACGGGAAGATGGAAGGTGAAATGGCAAACAGATACTTGAATGGAAGAGACAAGGGATCTCCTTTAGGGAGGTTCAGGCTCACTTGCTTCACTTGTTTGTTCTAATAGACCCTTGATGCAAACTGGGGGTATTTTTTAATTTTCTGGCTACACTCTTGTCTAGATTCCACATTTCTGAAGACTGATCCATTCGGATACAGACTTCACAAAGTTCCTTCTCCGGGCATATTGAATATCCTTCTTTCCAAATTCCTTTTCCGAGGTCTTTGATTTTTCCAGTTCCAAACAGGACCTTGAAGTTTATCAAATGTTGGCGGTATTTCACTCTGCTTTAAATTTCGCCTTTGATAGCGATGCTCCATTAAAAACTCGGAGAAATCCTTACCCAGACCTCTTGTACCCTGGTATACTGCAGAGCTAAAAGCTGGAAATGCATGCTGCAAGAAGATAGAGAGACGTTGAGGCCAGAACTATGCTTTAGATGATAGTCTCAAAAAGGCACACAAAATGTATATCATCAAGCAAATTGATCAGGCTGGCAATTCCTCTAAAGAATTATTTAAAACCCTTAAGGATTTTACCCATCCCACTGCCTGTACGCAGCCACTCTAGCTACGCAATAATTATGCTATTCTCTTGCTGATTACTTTGAAGATAAGATCAATTTAATCTATCAACATTTTCACGAGTAAAACGCTGCAATCCATTGCTGACTTTATCAACAGCCCCTGTCCTAATTCCAGGGACTACAAACTGGATAATTTCCAAAAGTTTTACACTAGAACAAATTCAGGATGTGTTTGAAAGAGTGAAACTGGTTCCCCAATGGACCCTTGTCCGCCCAGGATTATAGCCTTATTGGCTAGCTAAATTGCCTGTGCTGTGAGATCGCCATTCAATTTATCAATAAAGACTGGAAAAATTCCTTCAGCATGGAAATTGGCACAGATTATACTTATTGAAAAAAAGAGTACCGTGGATCCATCAATCCTTTCGAATTATCTTGAACTGAATACGATCCTGGACCCTTCATAATTAGGTGTTAGAGCGCAGCATAGCACAGACTCCGCTTTGGTTGCAATGACTAACGTCATCAGGTACTCGCTGGATGCTGACACCCCAGCCATGCTTGTGCTCTTAGACCTCAATTTGGTGTCCTGTGCTAAGTTGCTTCTAAGATGACAGGAGATTGGGATTGGTAGGCCTGCTCTGGCCTGGCATCAGTACTTCTGGAAACACAGAACACAAAGCATCTCACTGGGAGCTTTCAAATCAAGATCCAGGTAGGTAGACAAAGGGGTAGCCCAGGGTTCAGGCTTGAGCCCTACATTATTCAACGTTTATGTGGCACCCCTGGCCAAAGTCTTCTTAGATGGGTTTGATAGCTTGTTTTTTACAAGTGAGACACAGCTGGTCATTTACTTCGGGGAGGATATTGACAAAGTGAAGGACTGCTTCTTGACCAGAATGAACGCTAGTGCAGAGTGAATGTTGGATAACTTTCTCCAGCTGAATCCAGGGAAAACTGAGATTCTTCTGCTTAGGAAAGGCCAAAATCTGTGGACTCCAGATAGGTGGTCGCCGGAGCTAGGCAAGGCACCCACCTCAAGTAAGGTAGTAAAAATCCTTGGAGTCAAGGTAGACCAGGAACTTAATATGAAAGAACAAGTTGTATCCACAACAGGTACCTGTTTGTACATGTTACGTCTACTGAAGAATGTCCTGCTGTTCCTTCCTCTGACAGCCGGAAAGACCTCGGTACAGGCTCTTGTAAGTTGGCTGAAGTACAAAATGCATTACAAGCTCACTACTGTCTAAATAAAAGGTAATGCGTAACACGGCCGATATTTAACCGGCCTCCTAGAACTAGTTCTACTACTCTTTTACAATCCCTACAGTGGCTGCCATTAAAGAAAAGAATAGTTTTTAAAATATGCTGTTTAACCTATAAAGGTCTGCAGGGCAAAGGTTTTAGCACCTTTGTCAGAGCCTTAAGCTCTGTCACCCGCTAGGAATTTGCGTCCCAGTGATAAGGAGCTTCTGGTGGTCACACGCATTCGACGATCTAGATGTGGTGAAAGAGGCTTTTGTTACTTGGCTCCCACCTTCTGGAATAAATTGCCATTTTCGGTCTGAACTTGCCCTGACTACAGCAAATTTAGGAAAGCATTAAAAACTGTACTGTTTTAGATTTTACGTTCAGTTTCATTGGGTTGACTGCGCGCTGAGATACCCAGGTTGGGGTGATTTGTGCTCAATATCAAATTACATTGTATTATATTATGGTTTCATAGTATTATCTTTTAACAAAATAATTGAGAAATGACTCATTGTGAAATATCCAAGTATTTCTGCATATTGGCTACTTTCTCCTATAGTTGTCAGCTTATTTGTACAGATTGATGTGATTTTCCAATCTCCCTACATATCTGAGAACTGATAAGCCCTTATTTTGCCAGCCTCATTTGTCGATCTGTAGTCTCTCTGTCCATCATGGATGAACGACTGTGGCTGATGAACTGCTCTGTGCGTCGCTGTGCTGCCTCCCTGTGAGAGTTGACGAAGGCTTTCCAATTGGTCACTTTAAAAAAAAATATTTGCATTTTTACCTTACCAAGGCTGCCTAAACCGATTTATGCAAGTGTGGTTTCAGAATTTGTAGAAGGTTGACTTTGGGGGGGCAGCTAACCAGAGGGAGGTCCACCCCCTGAGTATTTTGGGGGAAGTGGATCAGTAGGACAACCGCTCGGGGTTTGGGCAGGTTTTGGGCTACTTAGTAGCTCAAGGGATATGGCCATTTAAGGTAGCAGCCACGATTGTGAATGGTGACATGGTGGCTGGTACCTGGTAATGAAGTTTGTTGCACCACCCACCCATCCCTGTCCTTAGGCTTGGGGTTTAGGTTCTTCATTTGTTTTCCTTTAATTTTCAGGTGGGTGTGCTTGGTTGAATTCAGGTGTGCAGAGGGGTATGCTGTTAAGTGTATTGCTTGAAACAGGTTCATAGGCGGTTGGCAGAGAAGTTGCCATGGTTTACCAAAGTTTATTGCTGTTGTCAGCTGCAGTTCAGGCTAAAAGGGAACAGGTAGATAAGTGAACACATGGACGAACCAGGTAGTTTAAGGTTCTGTAGGAAGTTTAATGGGTTAAGAGCGTAGTAGATGTAGGAAAGGAGAAGTGACTTTAGAGGTCTCAGTTGCAGTTGACCAGACCTGGAGCATATACAATATGATGTATTAACTTATTATGAAGGGGCTCGGGATATCTTAGGGGTGGTGGGCAGCTTAACAAAGGTGAGTAACTTTTTATAGTGAGATTGTAGTTTTGTAAGGCAAAGGCCAAGGTTGTTTTCTGTGATGTGCACCTTTTTCAATAAAGCAGCCTTTTCCACACAAACCTGGTGTCAGAGGTCGGTGCTGCTCCCCTCTTCCCCAATAGTCAAGATTTCACTGAAAGGCGAGTAATAAGAGAAAACTTTGTGTAACCTATCGACTCACACACACCACACGCTACATGGACACCTTATTTCTAACAGATTAACCATGTGTAAATCAATTTCACTGCTGAAGTTTGACCCGTCAACCGCAGGGCCTTCATACTGAATTTGTCTACCATGTCTGCTGATTCCGGACAGTCTCCCTTTTATTCAAATGCCCTGTCTCACTGCTGCAGGGTGAGCTTTGTGCTGAAAGAGCCAATCCATTAACACAATCTGCGATGATTTAGGACATGGTGATAACATTTTGTGCCGCTACAATTCGTCCTAAACTGCTGCATCTTATAAGATGGTTTTGTGTATCTCATTAGATGGTTTTGTGTGGATTTTAGTTTTTTTACCTTGTAAAGGTTAAAATGCTGGTTACAGTGGAAAGAAGCGCCACCAAGGTCAGGAAAAGCAGTGCCTGTGTTGATCATTGTCCAGGTTGGTGGCCACTATAAATAACCTGTTAATGTCCCTTCATGTTGCTCCCCGCAATTCTGTGTAAATTATAGGTATTTCCTAAATAAGGGAACAGCTAGAACTAAACGCCGTTATCTTTCTTTTTGAAGATGTCTCAGTAAATTAAACCGCGTTGCATGCTTATTGCGGCAGCAGCGGCGGCGCACAGGATGGTTTATGTGAAAGCAGGCTGATAACTTAATCTTTTCCGCGAACGGCGTTCTCCATCATAAAACCTGCTCATACGCTGTATCCAGAGACAATCAGCGCTCTCCCTTTAATAGTCAATCTATAGGCAGTGTTTAATAGACGGAGAAATCTGAATTATTGCCTATCACAGATCCGTGTTTTCCTCTCCCTCTGGTCATTATTTTTATCTCGCCCTCTTTCGCTTCCTTCATCCCTTCTGTCTTCTCTGGGTGCTTTATCTCTGCCCCTGCTGTTTGCCTTTATCCTCTTACTTCTCACTTGCCATCCATCAGAGATGTGTTAAGGCATGGGCAAAGTGGGCAATTGGCCAGGCCGCATTGGAAAGTGGACCTTCTCGTTATTATGGCATCGGCGGAATCCCGATCAGAGGCCACAACAGATAGTAGAAGAAGGCGGAGAACCTTGACGAACATGTGACTACAGGTCCTGCCCCCTTGTGGGATTCATGCTGTACATGGCGAAATTACCATAGTTTAACAGAGGATACAATTTCCCTCCTCAATCGCACCTTGGTGAGTGCGACACTTTTTCACTTATTTGGCCAGGTAGATTTCTCCTGATCACCGCCCTGTTCTTTATACACATAACCCTGCAGGACATGAAGAAAACCTAGAAACTGGCTGAAACATGTAGACCTATTCCCAGGATATTGGAGTCATAGTAGTAAACTCTACACATATCCGCCCTTTCTATTTTTTAACCCTGTCATAGGGCCCACCATTAAAATTACCTCTAAATACTGAAAGGGACCCTATAGACAGTTTTAACGCCACTTTCACTGCACCATACTGCACCCACAAAATAAAACCGGCTCCGCTGTAATTCAGGCATTGCAGCACATCCGAGGTGCACTCTGCACCTTGGGTGGGACCCGATGATGAAGCAGGTTGGTGGGTGAGGGTTTTCATAAAAAAAGATTGGTTTACCACAACATAAACATCAGGCTTCAACAGTGTGAGTCAGTTCTTTTTGATCATATTCCTTCTCTCTATTAGACATCTTTCTAGTCCAATTCTCAATCTAAATCTCTCTACCCACATCTGTCAGTCTCTCTACCCAGTGTCATCCTAAGGATTTTTGGGGTCCTGGCAATACATATTTTAACTGTGGTTTAGGGCCCCTTTTAAAGGTTAACATAAAATGTATTCTAGTTTGTCATCATGCTGGCTTGAATTAGCAGTAAATGGGTAATGAAATTAAGATTTGTTCCATACAGGGGCCTCCAAAATATGTCCTGCCCTAGGCCCTTAAAATCCTTAAGGTGACACTGCCGTCCATGCATCCCTTCTCTGTCTCCTTTTATTACTGTGCTCCACCTATCGTTGCTTCTCTCGCTCTTTCCCCTCTCTCCTTGAGTCTTTCTGATCATTGCTGCCATCCTGACCCTTCCATTTTTTGCGTCTACAATGCCTTTTTCGCCTCACCTGATTTCTTCCAGCTACATCCTTTTGATTTATGCTCCTTTAAATTATGTCAATGCTTCGCCCTCCCACCCTTTCCTAATGACACGGCACACAGCACAGCCCAACAAGAACTTTGAGCAGATGTCCCTCTTTGTCTCCAGATTATCTTTGCTTCCCCCCCGCCCCAATACACTTTGAAATGTTTTTATGCCTCTGTGGCTTGTCAGACACTTAGGTTGGTGTAGATCTGACACCTCCTAACACCAAGGTAGAGCCAGGGAAAGCCACCATGGGTTGACTTTGCTGTTCTTGGGCAAACACAGTTTGTATGTTTATTTGCAGCAACCTATGAGCTCACATGCCAATAGTGTAAGACGCGCTTCTCTCATTATGTAAGACACTTTGGGGCATATGTAGCAAAAACTCTTCTTGCGATTCGCAAATAAGGAATTCCTTTCCATTCATTCCTATGGGCTAGTAGGCCCTTAGGAATGAATGGGAAGACATTCTCAATTTGCGATTCGCAATTAGAGAATCGCAAATGAAGAATGCAATTTCAAGTGTGCCAGGGTGTCAAAAGGACACCTTGTTGCACCCCTGAAATATGTATGTGTGCACATGTGACGCACATACATGCCCTGAAGGCATGTATGTGCGCCACATGGCACTTTGAAAAATGCAAAAAAATCGCAAGTGACCACCAACCTGAAGTTGGTGGTAATTTACGATTCCTTAAGCCAAAATCGCACAACTTGTGTGTTTACTACATTGCATTTAAGGAATCGCAATTTGGGATTCTTTAAATGCATTCGCAAAATAGGGCATCGCAAATTTTGCGATTCCTTATTTTGCGAGGGCCTTTTGGGATGATACATCCCAAAAGGCTTTTTGCCGTTCGCAAATGGGCCGATTCTGAGAATCGGCCCGTTTGCGAACAGGAATGGGCTTGATACATATGCCCCTTAATCAACAGCTGTATTTTATGGCGCAACAGTCTTCTAACTTCAGTGCAGACGAGAGTATGCAGTTTGTCTTTGGCTGGATGCTGCGCGCATCAATTTTTTTCACTTCAGTTTTACAGCTCAACTATTGTGGTGTTTTTTTTTACAAATTTTTAGATCTTTTGAGGTCTCCATCTTTACAATCAGATTCTGTCCCAGACAGGGAGATGGGCACAGCCTTATCTTTGGTGTAGGCTTTCGACTGTCAAACTGTTAATTTGCCAACCCTGCCACTTGGATCCCAGACTTCTAGAACTGTCACAGAGTAGTTGATAATAGCAACTTCTTTCAGGAGCATGATGATCTTGCAGGGAAGGAAAGGCAGTGAAATGGCAGAGCGTAATGTAGGAGCTGCCCAAGCTTAATTAATGCCCTTCTTCTTGCCCAAACACACATCTTCTATCATATCTATGGCCCCTTAATTGCCATCAAATATATTTCATACTACCTGAGAATGTGGACGAAGGAATAGGGAAAAAAATCCCATTAAATATTATTGATTCCAAAACAGAGATTATGTTTCTAGGACCCAGACACCTTCTCGAAATCAGCCATTCCTACTTGTAGCTACTTTCACTTTTCTTTTTTTTTTTAAACAGAATTTTATTCGTTTTCAACAAGTGTACATACAGCCCTGTGGGCACCATGACAAATTGACGAGGAAGTCAAGATGTAGAACAAGTGTTCATAATAATAGCTCTAGCGACCTCCCAGGTGGGACTGTTCACAAAAGTGTTCTACCAAAAATCACAAAGGTGCAATACTAAGTCTCCTGCATTCTCCCACGCAGAACCCAAGAGCTAGGCCTATCCGTCTCCACACATGGTCCAGGCCAACACTATACTTCAACATAAGGAACACCCCAACCACACACCCTCCCCCACTCCTAGCCATCCCAGCAAACACCCCCACGCCAGCCACCCACCCAAGCATGCCGCCGGTCACTAATATAGTCATAGAGGTAATCAGAGTCTCTGTACCACCTATCTGAACTCCTACTTCACGGGCCCCAGCCTGTATCGAATCAGGATCACCAGGGGGCAGCCCCCAACAGGCTCCCACCTGTCCCAGCACGCCCTGTGTTCCCTCAGAAGGGGATACCGCTCAGCAGGTTCCCGCTCCCTCCACCTCGTCAAGTGCACTCTCGTCGTCCCGAATCGGATGTTTGGTCAATTCCATAAGAGCCACCCATGCCCGAGCCATTTCCAACGACTTTTCGTTCCCGCTACGATGGGCCATACCCAATCTATAATTCCCTTCACTTTCTGCCCATTTCAGTAGCTCCCTATGCCAACGCGCTGGAGCAGGATCCTGTCTCGCCTTCCAGTGGGAAGTGAGTTCTCTCTTGGCCAGGACCAGCCCCAGATCAATAAACTTGCTGTTAATCTTAGTCTTGGAAGTGTGTGGGAACCAGTGCAACAAGCAGACCCCTGGCGTCATGACTACCTCCCTCTCCGTCACAGTTGCCAATACAGTCGTCACCTCCCGCCAGTAGTCTCCCAACAGTGGACAGGCCCAGAACATGTGAAGAAAGCTCGCCCCTTCCTGAGTGCAACGAGGGCAAGTAGCAGATACCCCAAAATATTCACTAATCTTGTGGGGTGTAAGGTAGGCCATAGAATTGGATGATCTGAAAGCGCACATTAAGAGAGCTTTTCCACGCTCTTTCAACAATCGCCTCCAAGGCTTTTTCCGCAATGGGCTCTCCCAGATCCGCCTCCCACTTGATCCGCAACCCCGTCAAGGGGGAACGCTTAGCCCCAGTGATCCGCCTGTAGAGGCAAGTTACCGCTTTGAAAGTTCCCGCCGCCATCACTATATACTGACAGGCGAGTGAAGTGGCAGGCTCCGACAATCCCTGTCGCCAGGACTTGTACCTACTTTCACCACACTGAATTCTCCACTAACCTCAAAAATGTTGGTATTCTCCTGGACAGCAACCTAAGCATGAGCACCAAGGTCAACCCCGCCATAAAAAGTGTTGGTGTCCTTCCCATCAAACCTCCCAACCTTCTTGAGGTGCTGGTTTAACACACCCACTTTTTGATGCTAACACCCTTAATTGTAATCTCCCTCAATACCAACATACCTACTTTCAACATACATGCCACCATTTCAAAACTGGGAAGTGGGAGATTTTGGAAAAAAAAACATGTATTTTCCCAATTGACTTAAATGGAAACAGAGGCAAATGCAGCTGGAAGAGAGAAAAAAAGCCTTTTTCTGCTTCAGAAATCGGGAGTCTCCCCCCTGAATTGGGTCTATTGACATGTAAGCTTCAATGTATACAGCTGGCTGCCTGATTACTGGCCGATAAACGGGGTCACATCTCTCCTTTTCTCAGATCTCTCCTTTTCTCAGATCTCTACTATCGTCTCATCTGTGACAGGATGTTATGTATCGCCTTCAGTTGTCCACTTGTAGGGGCTCCCTAAACATCCTGGAGACAATCACCCCATACACTCTGAACACACCATTACACTCTGTCAGCGTCCTCGCCTAACTCCTACCCCCACCTAGACAGATTGACAGGGACAGATTTACTGCTAGATTGTATAGATCTTCCTGTGATTGATAAATATTATCCTTGTTATCCTTCTTGATTTTACTTTTGTACGTTTTTGCCTACTCTGTAAATTTCAGTTCTTTTTCATCAAACCTGTGGTCTCTTCCTTAAATGTAGCCTACTCACAGAGGTCTTCTAACAACCAGGTTTATTGGTAACCAGCATGGTGGCAAATTCTTAAAGCTACTCACAAGGCATCAGCCAGGGACATAACTTGGGGGCAGTCTGTGACACAGAGACAGGATCGTGACCCTAGACACATTTTCTGGGATGCAGTAAATTCTATGCACCAGGCTCGGATGACTTAAAGCGGTCATTTGCCCCTTCACTTCTTGCACCGCTCAATGATTGTTTCTTTCTGTGCTGATTAGCTTTCCTTTTTCCTCTACTCATTATTTTTCTCTTTTGCGGCTCGTGGCTTCTCTGTGAACCTTCAACTTGTTAACTTCCATCTTCCTGGCCACCTCCTGCTATGGCTGCGAAGGAGCACAGTATCACAGTCCACTATGCAGACGAACCCATGTAAACATTATGTGGTTATTGTGTGTGACTGGGCTATGGCCGGGTAAGACAGCTCCCTGGCTACTCCACTAGTGCCAGACCTGAGTGAGTTCGGAGGGTTTCGCATTAAAAGTAATTTTTGGTTGCCTTTTTCCTTTACCAGATAAGTGTTTTTGTCATCTGTGCACCCCAGCCCGTGACCATCATTTGTTTTGCAAACATGGTTCCTTTTCTGCCAGAGAACAGTGCACATGCAGGACTGGGTAGCAGCGGCCAGCCTACAATAGTTGAATAGCTCGCTTGTGTTCCTTGACTATTGTACTCGGAAGCGCAGTTGTCACATTAGGGATTCCACTCTTGATCCGCCCACACTGGACTTTAGTCCCGGTCAGATGTTTTTGTTCACGCCTTTCTTGCTGCCAGTCAGCCGTGCTTGATCGTTGTGTATCCAAAATGCTTTGATTAGATGTGAACTGGTTGCTTACCCCCTCGCTTGCGCTTTGAAAAAACATAGTTAATACACACAACTTTTGCCCATTTAAAAGCTTTTCCGAGCTGACAGCGTGGAGCCCTCGTCAGGATGAGGTCTGTGGCTTGATTTGTCTGTTATTCTGCTCAAGCAGCCCCGAAAGGATTTTCCTGTTGCTTGGTTTTTATACTTTTTTTTTTTTTTTTTAACTCTTCTATTATCGTGACTCGTTTTTTGCCTGGCCAGAATTTATCTTCAAATGTTTGTAGACTAGTATAAAGTCATGACTTTGCTCTCTATGGGAGTTGCAATGATTGTCATTCTCGGTCATACACCCCCAATGACATACTTTTCATCATAGTTGTGGATAAAAGTATAGTTGCTCAAAGTTTTACATCTATTGAACAGCGTAATGATGTCTGTGATTAGTTTAAACCATTTCATGGGTATAAAGTACAGACTGATAAAATATGTGAAATAAATAAATATATGTTTTACGATAAACCTATTGCTTAATCTTCACTTTTGTACCCCAGTAATAATGACATTTGAAAAAGGGCGTTCTTTGTTGGGAATGTTTTGTTTACTCATTGTTTGATCAGCCGCTAATATTGTGAGTTAGTTTCTTTCGCTGATTTTATTCTTATCCACTGTCATTTTGTTCCAGGTTTTCTACCCAGCGCTATAAACTGTTTTGTCTGCTGCTTGGCTCGATTCTTGTCTTACTCTGTAGTGCTAAGAAGAATTTTAAGGAGCAATCTATTAATATTAGCACTCTTGACTGTGGCAAGAGATCGAGTTTTAAATCTGAGTATTTATCCAGCCTTTTATCCATTTCAATGTAGTTAAAACGGATATAGGCTTCAGTTGTTTATTAATACATTTGTGTATGTATTCAATAATATTTGTTTGCTTTTTTAACAGAGTGCTCACCTTACCTCTAATGTTGTATCTAATGACCAAGGAATTGCAGTGTGGCACAATCTCTATATGTACATTTTAAATTATTGTTTTTCTTAGGAATATAACGCCTCCTAACTATCAAAATCTTACACGTAGAAGAATGAGGAATTAGGAGTTTCTTGTAACCATGAAGCTGAAAGACTTTGAGACGATTGTGAAGTGACTTGTTAGAGGTGCCATATTTAGTTTTGTAAAATCTATGGTTACTCCTCACAGATTGGGAATAGGTTGTTGGTAAAAGTATTTAACAATATCGGGGCTACATATAGGGGTAAACTGTACATATGTCATAATTAGTAAATTTAATCTAAGTGCCTGATACGAGTTTTGCGGTGTGGGAGTGGGCGGCCACACCAACGTCCCTTTTGTACACCGCCAAACTCGGCCGGCTGCCAGATTAGGAGTTTTCTCCGGGTCTGGCCGACAGTACTTTGGCGGTCCCATGGCGTTGCTATGCTAAAGGTGCATATGTTAGCCTTTGCACAGCATCGCTCTAGGATGGCCAAACCAAGTTCCTGCATGGCATGTACTGGTGCAGTCCATGCAGTGTAGGAACAGGGGCGCTTGCATGCAGAGGGCACAACATGTGCCCCTCTGTATGCCTCCCCATGCACAGGGGCAACTGAGGGCCTGTAGGGCCCCCTCAGATTCCTGACCACCACACGAGGCCGCAATGAAAAGTGTGGAGGTCATGAAAATTGAGCGGCACCACCAGCATATTTCTGCCCCAGACCACCGCACCACTGCAGGGGGATCACGTATCCCTGGCAGTAGCGGCGACTCAGTGGCAGTGAGATTCCACCACGAGTTTGGCGGGCCGATGGACGGCCAAACTCGTAATTAGGCCCTTTATCTTTTTACTATGGTGCCAATCTCTTACCTAAACAATGCTTGCATATCTGGCACTTTATTTAAACCAGTTAAAATTTCACATAATAATTTTTGAAACAGCCTCTCAATGCCATCTAGTAGACCTGGTCTAGAGGCGACTTTACCTGTCCAGCCAGTTTTATGTACGAACAAATGTTCAGCCAGTTTTATGTACCAACAAAAGATCATAAGTAAAACAAGCATTTGCAATGCAATAGGTCTCGCATTTATGCACGTTTAAGCTATTGGTATTGTAAATGACAATGCCTTTTATTTATGTTTTAAAAACGAAAACACAAATAAAAGGCATTGTTATTTGCAATGTCAATAGCTCAAACTTGCATAAATGCGAGACCTATTGCATTGCAAATGCTTGTTCCTTATTTGGGGGAAGATAAGTTCTCAACAGTTTGTTTACTAGATGGCTTGAGGGTGTAAGTTGTAAGGGGAATGTTAGACATATTTTACAAGAGAAGAAATCTGTGTTGGCACCAAGGAAATTCAATAACTCTGGAATGTGTTGAGGTTATTATGTACGATCTTACATGTTGCAAACTATGAGCCAGAAGTTGCATTTTCCTTGCAGACATTTTTAAATGTAAATTACCGTCCACATTACGTTTCACACGACAGAAGTTTACCACCCCTGCCTCATAATCCACCGTCTGCTGTATCATTTGAAGGGTTCAGCTAAAAAATGTTGTTGGTTGTTAAAACCTATCAAAAGTTACTAAAAGGTGCCAAAATTGATGCTTTGCGATGCGACAGCAGATTCTTTGCAAAGGTTAATTGGTCACCTTTCAGTTGCTAAATGCTGTATTCAGGCGTTAAACAGGATCTAATGCGGTGAAATGTTTGCCTGGGCATGTCCGTGTTAAAATGACAAAATAGTGAAATAATGCTATAGAATAATTCTGTGGTATTCTTGTGTAGGATAACTGCAACTTATTGTGGCATAATCTATCCAACCCCGACTTTTAGCTAGATTTAGTGCCTCAAGGTCTCTCCTCAAACAGTTACTAGTGCTTCCCTGAAAGGTGATACATAAAGGGGTGTCCTGGAGTGACGACTACGCTCTGAGCCTGCTAGCGCCTGAAGGAGGAATATACTTAATGCGATGCTACAAAGATGAGAAAGTGTTTTACCCTTCTGGCAGCTTTGGGGTTCAGAGCTTTACTTCAGTAACTTGGACACTACACAGCGGCACTGCCATAGAAATGAATGACTTCAACATTACAGGGTGGGTAACGCTCGCCCCATAAATATCCTAGAACCCAAAATTCTCTCTGTGGCTCCTAAACTATTGGGGTCATGTCCTTTGAACTGTTTGTGGAATTGTAACTCTGGTTACATAGATAGTCATGTAGTGCCAATTACAAAGAATTTAAAAGTAGAACTACAATTCCCAGAAGTCATCGTGCTGCTTGTTAAAATCCCAAGACTGTCTGAAGCTGTCACTCACGTCACGGGGCAAGTTGGCAGCTATGCGTTTGTATGCCAGTTTTTTTAAAGGGTGCAGCTTGTTTACAGCGCGCTGAAGTCTGAGGACAGACCTTTCAGAAACTATTTAGCGAGTTGAAGCAACCCCCACGCCTACCCGGCAGAGCACGTAGTAGGTTTATCGTTTTGTGAAGGATGAACAGTGAAGCACTATATTGTTCCTGCCGGAGAGGCGGTCATAAGGCTCCGACACACTTCAGTCACAAGATGCGCAAATTCCCGGCCAGGCTCGAGAAGGCGTTCATAATTTAATCGGCACAATGGCTCGTTGTAACAAAATTTATATTAAGACGAGTGTCCACGAAACAGAAAGCACTGCCCGAGAGGCCAGGTTTGTGGTCTGTGGTCAGCTTCAGGCAGGATCGCTCATTGTTCGGCAGATCCCTAGAAACCACTTCAGGTTTGAGCTCCTGCCTTCAAATTCAGACTCAGTCAAATAACAAAACAAGCCCGGGAGTGATGCGTGCGTGCGAGGTGAGCCAGCGAGTGATGCGCGTGCGCGCTTGGGAGAGCAGTCTGCTCATTTCCAAGCACTGCACTCGTGTTTGTGGCGCACCCCTGCTCGCTCCCGCAAGGTGTATGTCACCACAAGCACGAGTATGTGCTTAGAAAAAGAGCAGAACAACGGTTAAAGGTCCTCCTATGCAGCGCATGTGCGCTGCGTAGGCGAGACCTGAAAAATATTTATATATATGTGTGTGTGTATATATTTATATATATATGTGTGAGTATATATTTATATATATATGTGTGTGTATATATTTATATATATGTGTGTGTATATATTTATATATATATGTGTGTGTATATATTTATATATATGTGTGTGTGTATATATAGGTGTGTGTGTATATATATATATATATATTCACTGAAAAAAACATAGGTTTCAGGCACGTTATAGCTAGGAATTAGCATTTAAAAAGTGAAGCTCTGACATGTCTGACACCCTACCGTGCCTAATCCCGGCACCCCCGCTGGTGGGTACTGTCCAAGTAGACACCCTTGTCGTTTATTTATACAAACATGGGTAGCTATTGACGGGCACATTTAATACACATGCACACCAAGCCATTCAAAGGGGATTCGACAAAAATTCGACCAAACTATGCAAGAAACCCCCTCACGGTTAATAAAACACACATCCACCGCCGGATGTGTAATACTTTTTATTTTACTCTCTGGAAAGGAGACAAACCTCACTTGAGAGTCACAGCGTGCTCCTGGCTGAGCCCAATGCTGTGTTACACCCACCAGTGCCCGTCGAGTGCCACACACCTCTGTGTTGTATTCCACCAGCTAGTGCGTATGCTATGACACTCTCTAGCCCATGTGCACTGTAACACCACCCCGTGAATATGTCATGCCACACTTGCCTTCGCACGGGTTATATTGCCCCATCTAACGTGCCTTCCTCGATGCCTATGTTATAAAGCACAGCGCTATGCCATACATATTACAATCTGGGATCCATATCTTTGTCACAGTGCATATGCAATGTTACACTACCCAGCACATATTTTATATTACAACTTTAGAGACTACTTAGGTTACACAACACTGCCCTGTGCATATTACACTCCAAGGTGCATATCACATAGCAAGCGCTAGTGCCTGTGCTATCTCGCGCTCTCCAATGAATCTGTCATTGCGCACAATGTATTGCATATTATATTTCACGCCCCGGTTCATCTTATATCACACTTTTTGGTGCATAGTTTATACCATATACTATATCTAGTTTTCATTTTCAATCGTGCTCTCAGGACTATATAACACTGCGTCCACCTACCCTTTTCACGGGCATTACATTTTGCGATGGGGGGTGGAGGGTCAGGGGATGTTTCTGCCAAGTGAGCCCGGAGTCACAGTCCCAAACGTCCTCTTCTTCCTGAATAAAAGTGAAATTATGCTGCATACTTGTTCATATTTTAAGTAGTTCGCACAGACACACATTTTAAAAACAATAAAGTTCCTAATACCCACCTTCTATGAACAGTTAGCTTGCTGCCCCATCCACCTCCTCCCTATCCTCTGTTGTCTGAATCCATGGACTAGCCTCCTCCCTCCTGCCATGCATGGTCTGATGTGCTGCCACTGCCCTGCATTTAGCATGATGTACCAGTCCACTCATCCTGCCCTCCATTGCCCAATTCTATGGCCCATCATTGACCTCCTGCTTAGCCTCTGTGCTTTGCTTGCTGCCCCTATTCTCCTTCCCCCTGCCCTCCGATGTCTTTGTGCATGCCCCTGCTCCATCCTTTTTGACCACCATGTTCCATGGACCTGCCACTCCTATCTACTCTGAGTGTTCTGTTGAGCTGCCACTCCCCTACCGCCTGCCTAGCATTGTCAGATGACTGTAACCTGTCCCTGCCACCTCCACCCTGCCTGTCCACATGCCATGCCCCTATCCCCTTCCTCCTGTCCTCCATGGTCCATTATACTGCCCATTTTACTGCCACACCCTTCTGCCCTCCCTGGTCTGTTGTGCTGCAACTGCTCCTCCTGCCTGCCCCGCGCGGTCTGTTGTGAGGCCCCTTCCCCTGAACTCTCTTGTCTGTGCCCAGGTCCTGACCCTCCCTTCTATCCTCCATGGTCCTTTGTGCATGCCCCTGCACCCTCCTTCTTGCCCATCATAGCCATTGTGCTGCCACTAACCCTCCCACTTGCCATGCATGGTCTTCTGTGCTGCCATGGCTCCTCCCACCTTCCCTGTGTGGTCAGCTAGCTGCTCCTGACCCCCTCCCACCTTCCCTCCATGGTCTGTGTGTATGCCATCATAGTCTCACTGTTGCTCTCCATGGTGTGTCTTGTTTCTAGTGCCCATCCTGCCTGACCTCCATGGTCATCTTGCTGCTCCTGCCCTGCCCCCTTGCCCCCAGCCCTCTGTTTCCATGTGCAGACCCCTATTCCCTCCCTCCTGGCTTGTCGGTTCCATTGTAATGCCCCTGATCCGTCCCTCCTGCCCTTTATGGTCTGTAATGCTGCAGCTTTCTCTCCTGTCTGTCCATTATGGCCACCTAGCTACCATTGCCTCTTTCCCCTCTGTTGTCTGTTGTCCATGTGCATTGTCCTGTCCCCTCCCTATTGCTTTCTATGGATTGTTGTGCTGCACTCCCGTCCCGCATGCCCTGTGTGGTGTATTGTGCTGCTGCAAACCCTGATGCCTGCCGTGTAGGGTCAGTTTGGTGCACCTCTCGATGTCCCTCCTGTCCTTTGTTATCCGAGTCCATGTCTCTACCCCAATTCCTCCTGCCTACCATGATCCAATGTACCATACTTGCGAACATTTTGAACTTGGTAAGAGGGAGATTTTGAAATAAAACTGGGGTATTGATTTTCCCCTTTGAGTTACATTGAAAAAGAGAAGATTGTAGGCAGGAAACAGATCAAGTAAAGCCCATTTGAGCTTAAAAACATTGGACGTTTCCTGGCTGAAACGGGTCTGTTGGCATGTATGGTTGTATGACCACTGCCTCTTCCTTCTGCCCACAATGGACTATTATATTGCCACAGCCTCTCTTGCCAGTCCTGTATTGTTGGTGTGTTGCCCCTGCCCCCCTTTCCACTGCCCTCCATAGTCTTTTGTGCTGCCACTGCCCTTCCTGCCTGCTTAGTGTGGTCAAATTGTTGCCTCTGCACTCTCCTACCTGCCATCAATTTTCAGAGTCCGTGCCCCTGGCCTTTGCCTCTCAACAGTATCCCAATGAACAACTAGATTGCTAACATTCTATATTTATTACAAAAGTGTGGAATGCCTGACGTCATCTTGATGTAATCAAAACTGTAATGGCTAGAGCATTTCCTTTAGAAATTACATATATGAGAGGGTCTTATTTGCATCAAAATGATGGTTAGTGCTCTAAAAAACTAAAATGAGGACATATTTTCTGAGTTTTCAAATAGCGACAAAGAACTTTTAAATTATTTGTAATCTTAGTTTTTGTTATCCAGTTGACCACTTGAGTAAATGTTGCATCCAAGGGGAGTGGGTGTGGTGTTACTTCCAGAGCTGCAGACTTTGCAACTGGGGAACCAGGTTGGAGTTTCTGCTTCAGCTCAACATTTTGTGATTCTGGTCAAATCACTTCATCTCCCCATGTCTACAACCAAAATTAATTTGATCTTGTGTGATGTAACCAATGCTCATGTAAAGCACACCAATACTTGACAAGTCTGCACTATATAAAACTGCAAATACACAAAAAATAAGTGTTTTGCACACTTCTGTCATTGGGCTACATTTGGGCTACATCTGGGTGATATTTGGGCTACATTTGGGCTCTTTTGTCTCTGGTGGCCATTTTAGGAGATTTATTTGTTATGAAGTTTCCTAATTTCCTCATTTACTGCAGTATCCTCAGTAGGAAATGCTTTCAGTTTTTTACTTTGATTCCATCAAGAAGGTATAAAGATATGTCACACATTTGCCATAAATTCTGAATGTTAGCACTCTAGTTGCTCATTAGATCACTGTAGTAAAGCTACTGCTCACCACGGAAGTCTGCTGCTAGTATTAGAAGTGCATGTTTCAGTCTGCATATCAGAATTTTTTAATGAAATTAGAAGAGGATTTGAGAAGTCACTCAAAATGTGCCCTAATTTTTCTTTCTTCAGCACTAATCATAATTTCTATGGCAAAATGAACCCCCTCATTGTGTTCCTTTTTAAATTAAATCTTTTAAGTGTTACCAGTTTATTCCAATCAAGATGGCTTCAGGTGTGCCATACTTTTGTCATAAGTAAGACAGTAAGCGCTCTAGTTGTTCTTAAGAACACTCTGGGACATTCTGTCATTGGGCTATACTTGGGCTACATCTGGGTGATATTTGGGCTACATTTGGGCTCTTTTGTCTCTGGTGGCCATCTTGGGAGATTTATTTGTTATGAAGTTTCCTAATTTCCTCATTTACTGCAGTCTCCTCAGTAGGAAATGCTTTCAGTTTTTTACTTTGATTCCATCAAGAAGGCATTCAGATGTGTCACACATTTTCCATAAATTCTGAATGTTAGCACTCTAGTTGCTCATTAGATCACTGTAGTAAAGCTAGTGCTCACCAGGCAAGTCTGCTGCTGGTATTCAAAGTGCATGTTTCAATCTGCATGTCAGAATGTTTTTATGAAATAAAAGAGGATTTCAGAAGTCAAAATGTGCCCTAGTTTTTCTTTCTGCAGCACTAATCATAATTTATATGGCAAAATGAACCCCCTCATTGTGTTCCTTTTTAAATTAAATGTTTTAAGTGTTACCACTTTATTCCAATCAAGATGGCTTCAGGTGTGCCATACTTTTGTCATAAGTAAGACTGTTAGCGCTCTAGTTGTTCTTTGGAACACTCTGGGAAGCTGCAGTAGAACACAAAGGAATCAACTGACAGTCTCTGCCCTTGTTGGATGTACATGTTTTACTGAGAATGTCAGACTTCATTCTTACATGACTGTCAAAGATAATGTGAATTTACAGAAAATATGCTCTCAGTTTAGCTTGTAGATCACCTTCCAAACCTCTGTGGGAAAAGTATGAGAAAATAGTTTTCTCTCTAACATGGTTCGTGATATCACAGCAGAAGGCTTTTTCACATGGTAAAATCACCTTAGAACACACCACAATTCCTAAAATGAGTATGGTACCATCAACAAATGATTTATAATGTAACTAAAGTCTTAAAACCTTCTATTAACTGCAATGCTTTTTAATGAGGTGCTATCATGTATATTGGTCTCAAGATGGCTGCCAACACTTCTTGGATGAAGTACTGACAGCCAATCAGATCTCACGATGAGATGTGTGGCTAGGCTCCGCCCAGATATGTATGTGATTTTACTTTTGATTTTCTCAGGAACTACTGAACAGATTGACACCATATATGCAAAAGGCACATGCCTGACCTGAGGACTACCTCTTTTCCACATTTCAAGTAATTCTGTTCAGCCGTTCGGGCTGTACCTTGGACTAAAGGTCCCTATGGAAAATTGCATGGGGAAAACGCGTTTTGGGACCCCCCTTTTTTCTCAGCCCCCGCCTGATGAATCCCCCTGAGACTTTCAGGGTAGGAGCCGAGCGCCCCACCTATTTTGAAAATTTCGCGAGGATTCGTCAACCGGCGCCAAAGTTATTCCAAATAGAATGTTGCGGATTTCCTATGGAAACACGGTCCTAACTATAACTATCTACTGGCGACCGCCAGTAGATAATGTGTGTGTATATATATGTGTGTGTGTGTGTGTGTATATATATATATTCACTGAAAAAACCATAGGTTTCAGGGGCGTTATAGTTAGCTGCACATTTCCCTCATACAAAACCCTAGAAATACCCCGGTTATAGTTAGTTCAGCTAACTATAACTCGCGCCCCCGCAATGCACTGCTGATGACGTCACATATTACATCACTCATGACATGGTCAGTGACATCACTGATGACATCATCCATTGAGTATGTGTTTCTGAACAGTTTTAATATGTTTAATATATATAGGGAAAGGCCTGTTGAAGAATAAGTGGGTGTACAAGTGTGTGAATGGATGATTTTCTAGGTGCGTAACTGACTCTATAAGTGAGTCATTAAATGTATCTTACTGCAGACTAGTGACTAAACTGTGTGAATGTCTGTATCTGTCTGTTTGTTGGTGTAGAAGTGGTTGCATGGTTTTGTGAATAGCTATATGAGTGTCTATATGGGTTATTGATTGGTTGTCTGAGTATCTGTATGGGTGCCTGAGTGTATGTGTGGGTGGGGTGTGTGTGACTCTGTGCATAGATGTGTGAGTGGGTGCTTCTATGGGTGCATGGTTTTAAGAGTGCAACTGTGATGGACTGTATGGTTGGGTGAGTGTATGTAAGGGTGTGTTAGTGATTAAATGTATATCTCAGTTGTACATGTGACAGTAACTACATATGTGAAACACAGTGTATATGTGTATAAGAGTATATAACTATCTATATGTGAGAGTGTGTGATTGCGGGACTGGCTGTATGGATGAGAGTGTGCTTGTACTAGAAATTGAATAAGAGTGTCAACATTTTTTAGTTTTTTTATGAGTAAGTGAACTTGAGTGTGTTTAACTGTATAGGTGAGTGAATTGGACTGTGTTTAATTATTTGCACAACTGACTAGGTGTGTCAGTACCTCAATGGATGATTGGTAGTGTGTGAGTGTGTATATATGTGTATAAATGCATATGATAGTCTTTTACGGAGTGACTGTAAGTATGAGTGACTGTACAGGTGAGTGAGTGGAGGTGCATGTAGATCTAAGAGTCAATGAGTGGGTATGTAGTTATTGGTATTGGAGTATCTATGGTCTTCAAAATGGCCGTCTGACATTTTGAGTTGGTGTTTCAAAAGTTATATTAGGGTGTGAGAAGGTGTACTAATTTATCACATAGATGACGTTATCAGTGATGTCATCAGTGATGTCACTGACCATGTCATGAGCGATGTAATATGTGACGTCATCAGCAGTGCATTGCGGGGGCGCGATTTATAGTTAGCTGAACTAACTATAACAGGGGAATTTCTAGGGTTTTGTACGAGGGAAATGTCCAGCTAACTATAACGCCCCTGAAACCTTTGTTTTTTCAGTGAATTTCAAAGGTTTTTAAAATGCCAATTCCTAACTATAAGGTGCATGAAACCTATGGTTTTTTCAGTAAATTTCAAAGGTTTTTTAAATGCTAATTCCTATCTATAACTTATCTCTAAAGATATCATGTTTAATGATTTTGATTGGATTTCTATATTTTTCAAATTCAGTGTGTCAATTTCATTATTATTATTTTTTTTAAATACTTTTTTATCACCATTTTTTAAACATATTTCTTCAATTAATTCTTTTAAAAATTAAAAAATATTATTTGAACTTAATGGGTTTTTCAAACATTTTTTTATACTTTTCAAAATATTTTTTTAACTATAAGTGCAAAACTTTATTTTAGATATATATTTTTTCAATGCTTTTGGATCCGTGCACCGTTCACGATCCGTACGCGATAGCATCCGCGCATGGTATGCGTTGGGTACGTTTTTAGTGCGCGATCGCTATGCGACCGGTATGCGACTCCCAGCCTATACGCGATACGTTCGATGTACGTAACGCGAAGTCTACGTGCTTCCGCGATGCGTCTTATGCGTCCGTGACGCGGTAGGTCCACGGATCCCGCGAAGTATTTAACATTTAAAAAAAGATATTTATGTATTGCATGTGAATATTAATTGAATACAAACTCTAAACTAGTCTTAAAACTAATATATTTTTACATCTAATCCTATATTTATTTTTAATTCAATTTAGCGGATGCGCGCTGGGTGCGTGCTGCGTAAGCGCACGCTGTGCGGATCCCATGTGACCTGCAAAAAAAAGAGATTTGATTGGTTCATTACACTTCCTGTTCTAACTACTGAAAGACCCGACCCATTTCAATCATTCTTCTTTGAGCTTCTTTGGAGAACCATCTCTTTGGAAAGAAGAAGATTTTTTTAGACTAAGTATACACTTAGTTCTAACTTTTTGCAATCAAAAATGGCTTCAGGACAGCAGGCATCACCTGCATCACCTCAAACCTCTGAGGATGAATTTTTGCCGGAGGAACCACACAAAAAAGTTTTGCTTCAGTGGTGTGGAAATTTTTTACTTTTCCCGAAGGACTGAATAAGACCAATGCCACCTTGGTCACATGTAAGATTTGCAAAAGAGTCTTATCGAGAGGGGATCCTACCAAGAAATACTCTTGCGGCACGGCAAGTATGATGAAGCACATGAGGAGCCTTCATCCAAACAATCTTGCACGTGAAGAGTGCCGACGGATGAGAGACACTCCTGCTACTGCGCCATCCACCTCATCGCAGCCGAGCATGTCAAGAGTGCATCCCTCAGACCAAACCTTGGACATCCGTCCTCAATTTCAATTTTTAAAAGTGCTCTGCACTAAGTGCAATAAGACTTTGTGCTATGGCGAGCAGTCAATCGACCTCATCTGCCGCCGGCAGGAAAGTCATATTTGCTATTTTTTTGTTTTTGTTTTTTACTGTTCCCTGAAGTTCATTGTTTGGTTTCTCATGTCTTTTTTTTTTCAGAAAAACAAAAAAAATCACAAAATTGTTCAGAAAACCCCCAAAAACATAAAAGAAGAAAGAAGAAAAAAAAAAGTTCTTGTAAGAACTAACTTACCTGGTTTAAAAAAAGAGCTAAATTTCTTTGTTAGTGTGTGAAAGTTTAGATGAATGTATGTGTAGTACGTAATTGACTGAATGAATGCATTAGTAGTGTATGGTGAATGTATAAGTGCAGAACTATAAGGAAGTGCTGCAGCATCACACAGTAACCTCTTTAATTGTAGTGTGCTGTAGTACTTCCGAAGCACAGGGATGCAACATATATACATAAATATGTTGCAAATCTATGCTTCTCTCTGCACGGCTGCTTAAACTGCAGCCATGTGGTGACACAGGCACCCTTGCACAATAGTGCAAGGATATCTGTGTCATGTGCTGTTTGTTTTTCTACAGGAAGACTCACCTTCCTGTACAAAAACAATGAGAAAATGCATTTTTCTCCTTCAATGTATGCTGAACATTTCAGCATGCATTGAAGATATAAAAATGTGGAGAAATTAAAACAATTCTCTTTGTTGTGCTTTCCTACACCAATTGTAGAATGGTGCACCATTCACACACACATCGAGATTTACGATTTCTAATAAATCTAGACATGTGTCTTGTTCTATGAGTATTAAGTGCAATCATGCACAACAACACTTATAGAACACCCTTTCAACCGAAAGTGGTCTGCATGATGAGGTTATATTTTCATGGAGTATAAAAAGTGCACAGAGTGCCTTTTCCTCTCTTTGAAAATATGAAAGAGTATCTTACACAATAACTATGTTACAAAAAGTGACATATTTCTGTTTTTAAATTTCCTTGCGAATGATAGAAGGTAAGCACAGAATTTTGACTGCAAAGATGTTCAAAGAAGAATGATTGAAATGATTGCGGTCCTTCAACAGCTAAAAAGATGAAATATTATGAACCCCTCAAATTTATTTTTTTGCAGGGCACTTGATATCTGATTATGGTTAGGTTTCAAAACTACATAAAGTGTTTTAAGAAACGTGTTTCAACTTTGTAGATTCTTGCAGGCCTCTTCATTCTGCATATTGAGACTTAGTTAAACTTGCCTTCACAGTAATAGGAATAAAAAATGTTTTTCATTTTTGCCTATTTTTCATTAAAATATAAATTCTTAAAAATTGCTCATTTTAAAATTTGGATCTGTGAAAGAAAATAAAATAAAAATTATAACTTATAATAATACATTTTTTACAACACAACATAATTTCCACAAAGTAATTTTTTTTGCCATTTTTGCTGTTCTCAGAATATCTTGAATTTCACTGCAAATAGTGATTTCAATGGTTCTAATCACTTAACAGCGGGCAAAAAAAAAACAATCAGAAAGATTGTTAAAAAAAAAACAACATACTATTCTCAGTAAAATACCAGAAAATACAAATCATACATGTATGAAATGCTTACAGATTACAAAATTTTATAACTTTAACTTATAAAAACTGTAAATGTTGCCACATTAAAATAATCACCGAATAAATGACCACCAAAAAGTCCATAATTCAAAAATATACCTTTCTTTGAGGCCAAATGGTATTTTTGCACTTCTTCTTTATGTAAACTGTCCAATGGTAGTTCTATTGAATTATAATAATAAATTCCTCACAGAGTTAATTAAACTTTGGCTTCCAAAATATTAGGTAGGAATTTTGTAATTCCCTAGGCAAACGTTGTTTGAAAACCAACTGGGCATCATTACAAAGTGTCCAGCCTTTGTCACATTTTAGATAGGCAGTGTAATGTCCAGATGTGGTGGAAGGACCATCATGGAAAATTACTGCAATTGCTACAAAAGTCCTTCCTGATATAGATATTTGTGCTGCTACAAATTGTTTTATTAAAGTATCCAATTTTCTTCCATCAGCTGTACAACGTTGCATCATTAAAATTATGTTTTTTCCTTATTTTGTTAACAATAATGTGGATAACATTTCTGATTTACATTGGCTACACTCCATGTTTTGAATTGCACCTTTCACTAATTTATTGAAAGACACTGATTTACAGTCTGGTAATGTTAAATACAGAAATCTCTCAGTGTCTACATTGGTGCTACATGTATACGTGCAATTTTCACAATGATGTTCCCATTTGTAAGAAAGGCCAAAAATATTTTCTATTTCTACACCTTCATTTTCAAAAATGGTAAGCATATACATTAAAAATTCCTGAGCATCTTGTTGGATATTTTGTGTAAATTGTGTAGAAGCAGAACACACATCCAAAAGACTTCGAACATCTGAAACAGATTGTATTTTACTTCTATCTGTTGTCAATTTTTCATAAACAGAGTGCAACAGAGAACCAATTCTTTTTTGCCGATTCTCCATAATTTGCTCTTGCAAATCTTCAAGATAAAAAACAACATTGACCACTACATTAGCATAGCAGTTGACACCAGAACTATTTTCAAACTGATAACCAACAATCTCTTCAACAGTGTCCAATTTATTTTTACCTGCAATCACATTATCTTGTTCTTTTCTTTTCTTGATACCTTCAGAACAGATATTCTCTAACCTTCTTTTTCGACCAACCACACGCTTTTCAAATACAAGATATTGACCTAAATTTGGAGCATACACCCTTCTTAACCTATTATACTCTTTTACACAGTTTGCATCTGCAGTAACCTTTGCCTCATCAAAATCAATCAAAAACAAACCAGATAATGTTCTGACTCGCGACAAAGCAACATATGGCATACCCTCTTTAAATACAGTAGATCCAATGTTCACCAATGCACTGTCTACACTTAATCCTTGAGATTTATGAATAGTCACTGCATATGCCAGAGAAAATGGAAATTGTTTCCTACGGACATATAAATCTTTAACAAGCAAGAAACGAACTGAACAACGACCAATTTCTTTAACTTCGTCCATCTGATCAAATTTAATTTTTAAAAATTAAATTCCTTCTTTTGTCTGATAATTCACAAAATCCACCACTTTGCCCATTGCACCATTAACTAAACCTTTCTCTTCATCCAAATTACGCCTTAAAATTACCCGACAGTTTACACACACATACAGTGTCTTTTCCAAACCAGCAGTTTTAGATATTTTTTTTTCTAAACAATCTAGTTTTGATCTCAACTTACCCGTTAAAATAATAGTGATTCCTTCATGTAGTATTTTATCGATGGCTTCCATTTTGACAATTTATTCATTTTCCAATTTTAATAATTCTTCGTTGAATATTGAACACTCACGCAGTGTTGGCATTATGCAAATCACTGACTTATTTTTAGCAATTTCCACGTACACTTTTGCAAAGTAATCGACTCTCCAAAGCTTCTTTCCCTTTTTTTGAAAGAATTCCAATTCTTATATCTTGAAGAATACTTCCATATTCAGCATCATTTGCCTGTCGCATATTTGTTGTCAGTTCTTTGTATTCAAAATTACTCCAAATGTTCACATTACCAACACTGCCAAGAGACTTTCTAGTATCTTCATGGGCAAGTGTTTTTAAATACCGGTTGTCCTTTTACCGGTGTCAGTTGCAGTAGATCTCAAAAAACTATGACGTGTCTTCCTCCAAATAACACGTCATACTCTGTTTTAAGAATTTGCTGCATTCTTAAATGCACAAAGGCAAGCATCCAGTTTGAAACCATGCTCACCTCATCAATAATGAGAAGTTTCATTTTCTTCAGCACTCTTGAAACTTCACAACAAGCTTCTCCAGATACCTTGTGGTATTCCAATTTGTTCTCATGCTCTACTGGCAGCATTAGTAAATGATGTAAAGTAATTCCTTTAATGTTATGTGCTGCCAACCCAGTTGGAGCAGTGACAACACAAGACAAATGCGACTCAGTTGTTTTTTGCAGATAACTTGTAATTACTTTAATTAAACTCTTTCCTGTTCCAGCTTGACCACTCACATACATTCGGATAGGTTGAAATGATGTACATGAGCAGTCTTTCTTTTCATGAAGTAATCCATGGTCAATCTGCTCTTTCACTTGCTGATATATTTGTTTCTGTTCAACATTTAGTTGCTCTTCCAAGTTTCCTAACTGTATTGCATCTTCTTGTGCTTGATACATTGCTGTTTCCACCTCATTCATGGCAATCACTGCTTCATTTTCAACAATTGGTTGTCCAAGTGGATCTTGACTCAGTGCAGCAGAACTTTGACTATCTTGAGAACTGTCTCTAGCAATCTCAGCTGCAATTGTAGCTTCTTGATCAATTTCATCATTCAACATTTTCACATAATTTGCGAAAGCACTGCATTGTATGCTATCTTTACAAGCATTAAATGAATCTTCATAGCTGGGAAAATCTCCAAGTAATTCCAGTTCAGAACGCCATGGTTTGAACATTTGCAAAAGGGCTAAATAGTAAAATTCCCTTTTGTCAGCAGTGTTGCAACTCAGTTTTCTGTGATTAATTAAATTTCTTTTCCTTTGTTTCACCAGACATCCTTCAGAACCAATCACTCCATATTTTCCATCGTTGAAGTTCTCTGTAATATTCCGTTTAAAAGTGTAGTTTTGCAACACTTCATAGAGACACATGTTCTCACGATGATCAATCAATCAATCAATCAAAGCATTTGTATAGCGCGCTACTCACCCGGAGGGTCTCAAGGCGCTTGGGGAGGGGGGGTTCGCTACTGCTCGAACAGCCAGGTCTTGAGTTGCTTCCTGAAGGCGAGGTGGTCTTGGGTCAGGCGGAGGTGGGTGGGGAGGGAGTTTCACGTCTTGGCAGCCAGGTAGGAGAAGGATCTTCCTCCCGTTGTGGCTCTTCGGATGCGGGGGACGGCGGCGAGGGCATGGCTGGTCGATCGAAGCTGGCGGGTGGGAGTGTAGAAGTTCAGGCGGTCGTTGAGGTATCTTGGGCCTTGGTTGTGGAGAGCTTTGTGTGCGTGGGTGAGGAGTCGGAACGTGATTCTCTTGTTGACGGGGAGCCAGTGCAGGTTTCTCAGGTGTGCGGAGATGTGGCTGTGTCGGGGGATGTCCAGGATAAGTCGTGCTGAGGCGTTCTGAATGCGCTGGAGTCTTTTCTGGAGTTTTGCAGTGGTTCCGGCGTAGAGGGAGTTGCCGTAGTCAAGTCGGCTGGTGACGAGGGCCTGGGTGACCGTCTTCCTGGTTTCGGTGGGGATCCAACGGAAGATCTTGCGTAGCATGCGTAGGATGTTGAAGCATGATGAGGAGACGGCGTTGACTTGTCTGGTCATGGAGAGGGAGGAGTCCAGGATGAAGCCCAGGTTGCGTGAGTGGTCTGTTGGTTTGGGTGTGCTGCCCAGTGCAGGGGGCCACCAGGAGTCGTCCCAGGCGGAGGGCGACGATCCCAGGATGAGGACTTCCGTCTTATCTGAGTTCAGTTTCAGGCGGCTGTTCATCATCCACTCGGCTACGTCTTTCATCCCTTCGTGTAGGTTGGTTCTGGCGGTGGCGGGGTCGTTGGTGAGGGAGAGGATCAGCTGGGTGTCGTCGGCGTAGGAGATGATGTTGAGGTCGTGTTGGCGTGCGATGGCCGCGAGGGGGCTCATGTAGATGTTGAACAGCGTGGGGCTGAGTGATGATCCCTGTGGTACGCCGCAGATGACTTCGGTGGCTTCTGATCTGAACGGGGGGAGGCGGACTCTGTGTCCTTCCGGCGAGGAAGGAGATGATCCATTCCAGTGCCTTCTCCTGGATTCCGATGTTGTTGAGGCGCTGCACTAGGGTGCGGTGGCAGACCGTGTCGAATGCCGCGGAGAGGTCCAGGAGGATGAGGGCCGTTGTTTCCCCGTTGTCGAGCAGGGTGCGGATGTCGTCGGTGGCTGCGATGAGGGCGGTCTCGGTACTGTGGTTGGCCCGGAAGCCGGACTGCGAGTGGTCGAGGGATCCATTAGTCTCGAGGAAGGCGGCCAGCTGTTTGTTGACGGTCTTCTCGATGACTTTGGCAGGAAACGGGAGGAGCGAGATGGGGCGGTAGTATTTGAGGTCGGTGGGGTCTGCTGATGGTTTCTTCAGTAGGGCGCTGAGTTCGGCGTGCTTCCAGCTCTCTGGGAAGGTTGCGGTGTCGAAGGAGGCGTTGATGATGTCCCGTAGATGGGGTGCGATGATGGAGTCGGCCTTGTTGAAGACGTGGTGAGGGCAGGGGTCGGTTGGTGATCCGGAGTGGATGGAGTTCATCATGCGGATGGTGTCTTCGGTGTTGATCGGGGTCCAGGCGCGGAGGGTGGTGGTGGGGGGCGGTGGTGCGGTCGTAGGGTGCGTCGGCTGTGTGCTGAAGCTGTTGTGTATGTCTGCGATCTTGCTGTGGAAGAACGAGGCGAGCGAGTTGCAGAGGTCTTGCGATGGGGTGATGTCGTTGTTTCCGACGCTGGGGTTGGAGAGCTCTTTGACGATGTTGAAGAGTTCCTTGCTGTTGTGGGCGTTGTTGTCCAGTCATTCCTTGAAAGCGGTTTTCTTGGTGGCGTGGATCAGTTGGTGGTGTTTTCGAGTGGCGAGCTTGAGGGTGGTCATGTCTGGTGTCGGGTCTCTGCGCCAGGCTTTCTCGAGGGCTCGGCAGTTCTTCTTGGAGCTCTTGAGTTCGTCGGTGAACCAGGATGCTTTCATGCTGCCGGGTCTGCTGGGAGGGGTCCTCAGTGGAGCAAGGTCGTCTGCGCAGTTGCTGATCCACCTCGTGAGGTTGTTGGCGGCTTGGTTGGGTTCGCTGAGCTGGCGGGAGGGTTCTGGCTCAGGGATGCGGCGAGCTGGTCGGCTGTGATCTTGTTCCAGCTTCTGCGGGGAACCTGTTGCTGGTGGTGGTGGAGCGTGGTCTTTCTGAAGCTGAAGCTGAAGTAGACGCAGCTGTGGTCCGTCCAGTGGAGTCCGGTGGCGTGGCTGAAGGAGATGTCCTTGCTGGAGGAGAAGACGGGGTCAAGCGTGTGGTCGGCGTAGTGGGTGGGGGTGGTCACCAGTTGCTTGAGTCCGAGGTTGGCGAGGTTGTCCAGCAAGGTGGTGGTGCTGCGGTCGTTGTTGTTCTCCAGGTGGAAGTTGAGGTCCCCGAGGAGGATGTAGTCAGCGGAGGGGAGGGCGTGCGGGTTGATGAAGTCGGCGATGTGTTAGCTGAATTGTGTGCGTGGTCCCGGGGGTCTGTAGATGAGGGTGCCTCTGAGGGTGGTCTTGGGGTCGGTGTGTATCTGGAAGTGCAGGTGTTCGGCGGCTGTGAGGGTGTCGTCGGATTTGGTCGTGATGCGGATGGTGTTCTTGTGGACGATGGCGATGCCTCCTCCCGTCTGGTTGACGCGGTCCCTCCGGGTGATCTTGTATCCGTCCGGGATGGCGATGGCGATGTCGGGCGCTGAGGAGGCGTTCATCCATGTTTCCATGAGGAAAGCGACGTCTGGAGATGTCGAGTCGAGGAGGTTCCAGAGCTCCACGGCGTGTCTGTGGACGGAGCGGGTGTTGAGCAGGATGCACTTGAGGTGGTTGCTGCTGGGGGTCGGCTTGGCGGGTGCGGTGCATGTCTGGATGCAGGAGAACTTGCAGGATTGGCAGCTGAAGGGTCCGTGGGTGCGTCCAGGGGTGGCTCGGTGGCAGCTGGGGACTCGGCCGGTGTTGAGTTCGTAGAGGGAGGCGGCATCGTAGGTCCTGCGGGTGGGCTGGCATCTGCGGGGGCCAGGGGGTCTGACGCTGGGCACGGTCCAAGCGCGGACGGGCGCAGACGGGCTTGCCTTCGGCGCACAATCGGCGTGCCCGCTGCTCGAGTCCGCTGCGCGTATGCGTGGGCGTCATAAGTAAGGAGCCGGGAGGGAGGAGCAGCTGGGTGGCGGGAGCGGGGCGGCGAATGGGCAGGAGGGGAGCGGGGCCGCTGGGAGGCAGCGGCGGGAACAGGAGACTGGAGGAGGGCGGCTCAGCATGGCTGGGTCGTCCAAGGAGCAAAAGGCGACAAAAGCAGCGAGGCTGGACGGCAGAAGCAGCAGTGCGTGGGGGCGACCTTGCCTTGTTACAGGCTCAGCGGTCACTCCCTGCACCTCTGCGCGGTCCCCTTAAGTAGGGAGCCGGGAGGGAGGAGGAGCTGGGTGGCGGGAGCGGGGCGGCAAATGGGCAGGAGGGGGGCGGGCCGCAGGGAGGCAGCGGCGGGAACAGGAGACTGGAGGAGGGCGGCTCAGCGGTGGCTGGGTCGTCCAAGGAGCAAAAGGCGGCAAAAGCTGCGAGGCTGGACGGCAGAAGCAGCAGTGCGTGGGGGCGACCTCGCCTTGTTACAGGCTCAGCAGTCACTCCCTGCACCTCTGCGCGGTCCCCTTAAGTAGGGAGCCGGGAGGGAGGAGCAGCTGGGTGGCGGGAGCGGGGCGGCGAATGGGCAGGAGGGGGGCGGGGCCGCAGGGAGGCAGCGGCGGGAACAGGAGACTGGAGGAGGGCGGCTCAGCGGTGGCAGGGTCGTCCAAGGAGCAAAAGGCGGCAAAAGCAGCGAGGCTGGACGGCAGAAGCAGCAGTGCGTGGGGGCGACCTCGCCTTGTTACAGGCTCAGTGGTCACTCCCTGCACCTCTGCGCGGTCCCCTTAAGTAGAGAGCCGGGAGGGAGGAGCAGCTGGGTGGCGGGAGCGGGGCGGCGAATGGGCAGGAGGGGGGCGGGGCCACAGGGAGTCAGCGGCGGGAACAGGAGACTGGAGGAGGGCGGCTCAGCGGTGGCTGGGTCGTCCAAGGAGCAAAAGGCGGCAAAAGCAGCGAGGCTAGACGGAAGAAGCAGCAGTGCGTGGGGGCGACCTCGCCTTGTTACAGGCTCAGCGGTCACTCCCTGCACCTCTGCGCGGTCCCCTTAAGTAGGGAGCCGGGAGGGAGGAGCAGCTGGGTGGCGGGAGCGGGGCGACGAATGGGCAGGAGGGGGGCGGGGCTGCAGGGAGGCAGCGGCGGGAACAGGAGTCTGGAGGAGGGCGGCTCAGCGGTGGCTGGGTCGTCCAAGGAGCAAAAGGCGGCAAAAGCAGTGAGGTTGGACGGCAGAAGCAGCAGTGCGTGGGGGCGACCTCGCCTTGTTACAGGCTCAGCGGTCACTCCCTGCACCTCTGCGCGGTTCCCTTAAGTAGGGAGCCGGGAGGGAGGAGCAGCTGGGTGACGGGAGCGGGGAGGCGAATTGGCAGGAGGAGGCGGGGCCGCAGGGAGGCAGCGGCGGGAACAGGAGACTGTAGGAGGGCGGCTCAGCGGTGGCTGGGTCGTCCAAGGAGCAAAAGGCGGCAAAAGCAGCGAGGCTGGACGGCAGAAGCAACAGTGCGTGGGGGCGACCTCGCCTTGTTACAGGCTCAGCGGTAACTCTCTTCTGACTTCTCTTTGGATAGTATGTGTCCAACATATTGGTTTTCAAAATATCTGTACTTTCAGGGTCATTTTCTGCTAAATATTACATTTCTTGAACAGATTTCAGTACCTGATTTCGCATTCCTGCAAGACCTAGACTCACCCAATGATTCTTCTACTTTTGGAATATAGACTTGCAGATGATAACCGATCTGAACATTCATATGCTCCAATTTCACGATGCGATAACATTTTCAAACTGAAACTGTATAATTTCTCACTTAGACTCTTCTCGTGAGAAATCTCTTCCCACATTTCTTTCAATTCAGTCTTTTCTGATTTAGTAATGTAAGACGTTACATATCGAGCAACAGCAATAGAATTGTCCGCAACATACTGAATATCCATGTTAGCGTTCCACATGGATAAAATGACTGGGTTGTAGTCATTTATGTATTTTGATTCTTCGCTTCTTCTTAAGTTGTAGGTGTTTTTCGGAGACTTTCTTGTGATGGTATGTCGTACAGCTGACATGAAACTGTTCACTCTTCCTTTGGCTAATACAGGACGTGGAAATCCAAAACAACGTTTGGTATAGAACTTATCCTTTGACTTGTACTTTCGTCGACAGTATTTTCCACACCTATGGCTTTGAAATCGTAAGACTTGTTCTTTTAAGTTTTTGTCTTCTCTGCTATTTGGTACAGCACATGTAGCATAATCTTCGATGAAAGACAAAACACTTTCATCTGAATCTGTTCCAAATTCTCCCCTCCTCTCACCTCTCCCTCCGCACCCCCCCTTCCTCCTCCCCTCCCCTCCCCCCCTTCCCCCGCCCCCACAACTTCAATTTTTTACCAATTTTCTTCTTGCTTTTTGTGACTTACCTTATTCCCAAAGATGATCCACCTATTCTTATCTTTCTTTACTTTTCTACAGCACTCTTCAAATTGTAACCATTGTCCTGAAGATGACCTTAAGTGTATAAGGTCGAAATGCCGTCGACATCCCAGTGTAACCTACGGCCACCTAAGGATCCATACCTTATTGCAAATTATTCATTGTACTTTTGTAATTTGTTTATGATTAATGTTGTTCTTTCATTTTGCGCCGCCCACACTGTATATATCACTTGTGTCACTGCACTTGCACTGAGCACGGTCAGTACACAATTGGCGTATGTTTGGCTACTTTAATTTGATTTAATTGTATTATAGTGCTGCTATAATCTTTTTGTATAATAATAATAACAAAAGAATTTTTCTTACTTTGGTCTCTTGTTTTCCCTCCTTGATGATTTATGCATTTTTCTAAAATTGTCCCTATAATTACTGGTTGAGACACTGTTGTTTGGATACTATAATTCACCCGGTCTCAACTGGGTATACGGGTTTACTCCTGTTTCACGTTCTTTGACTCATTTAATCAACACATAAGCAAAGACTGGCTTCTAATGCTACTAAAACTTGACAACATGACAGGTTTCAAAACAGTTATCTGTCAGCAAATGCACGGTGTTACCAAATGCTTCTCTGACAGTGGTTCCCAAATGTACACAGACTCAGTGTGATTCTAGACAAGCACCACTATCCCTAGGACTTTACCAAAACTCATTCACTACTGTGGAAGGGGTAAGGGGACTGCACACAATCTACATATTTCACGACTACACTTTAGTGTCAATGCCTGACTCATTTAATCAACACATAAGCAAAGACTGGCTTCTAATGCTACTAAAACTTGACAACATGACCGGTTTTAAAACAGTTAACTGTCAGTAAATAAACGATGTTACCAAATGCTTCTCTCACAATCCTTACCCAAATGCACACAGACTCAGTGTGATTTTAGACGAGCAACACTATCCTAGGAGTTAACCAAAACTCATTCACTACTTTGGAAGAGTTAATGGTACTGCACACAATCTACATATTTAAGTACACCACATCAGTGTCAAAGCATGACTCATTTAATCAACGCATAAGCAAAGACTGGCTTCTAATGCTACTAAAACTTGACAACATGACAAGTTTTAAAACAGTTTTCTGTCAGCAAATACACGATGTTACCAAACGCTTCTTTCACAGTGGTTCCCAAATGCACACAGGCTCTCTGTGTGATTCTAGACAAACAACACTATCCCTTACACTATACCAAAACACATTACTTCATCTACAAGGAGTACTACATTTTACTGCAGAAAAATAACTCATTTCACAAATTCATAAACAATAAGTGGTTTCTAAATCTACCAAAATATAAGAACTGCATAGTTATCTGTCTACAAACACATGAAAAAACACAAATCCTTATCACAAAATGGTTTCTACATGCACACACACTGTCAATAAGATTGTAGAGAAAAAAAATACTCCCTACACTTTAGCAGAAAAAATACATTAGTCTGATTAAAAAAAAAATAGTCAACATACATCCCCTCACAATTAAATATCTCACCTTTCAAGATGTTTTGTAGATTAAGAAGTATATCAGTCACACACCAGATATCAGTCACACACCAGATTTTCTTATACAGAATCTCTGCACTGTGCACCTGTCAGCAAAACCAAAGAATGGCAAAGTTTCCCTCTCATTTTCGACACATATACATGTAAACATCAAATCACATTCCTTCCCACATAAATTCAAAAGCAAACACACATTTCTATTGGTTAAACATTTCAACCCTTTCCAAATGACATAAACTTCAACCCTTCCCCCAATCTGCCTTCTGCCCGTTACCATAGAAACAGGTCATGGAACACTGTACTGAGCACACAGGTCACAAGTTCAGCACACACAATGTTGCTAATCAAAACAGCAAGTGTGCTTGACTTCTCAACATATCAGCTTATCATATATAATATTCCTTACAATTTGTTTTTGTTAACCAATAAGAATCAAGCGTTTAAAAAACAGAAATATGCACCCTACCTTTCAGTGTAGAAGGTTGTCAAACAACCAATGATTTCTTGTCTTTTTTCAAAATTGCATCTCAGTCACCATTTTAGAAACATCTTAGTTTCCAAACTGCCATTTCATTTACAGAGACCATCTGAGTGCATCCAGACCTCCTTACAAGATGCTTACAGTGCGGATTGTGGGACACAGCTACATTTTCTGGAGGCAAAGATATGCAGAAAACAAAGGCATTCACAAAGACCTTGGTTTGCCAAATGTAGACATTAAATGGATTGGACAGAGAGGGTTAAAGTGGCACCAATTGATGCCATTGGTGAAATCCTTCATGCAAATCCAACACCCTGACCTCATAATAGTGCACTGTGGTGGCAATGACCTAGGCACTTTGACTGGGATAGGTCTGGAAATGCTCATGAAGGACACCTTTGCACAACTGATTTCACTTTTCCCTAAAACTGCCTTTGTGTATTCTAACATATGCCAAAGGCAGAAATGGAACTGGTCCGATCATTTTTGTCCACAGATTGAGAAAGCTAGGATACATGTGAATAAATCTGTTTCTGCTTTTCTCCGAGACTACAGAATGGGGTCCATTTACAATAACAATCTGCGCTTTCATATGCAAGAGATGTATAGGAGAGATGGAGTACACTTTACTGATGAAGGAAACAGAGTCTTCCTCAACAACTTTAGACTGAATAGGTACTTACTTACAAGTACCAAAAAGTCTCAATGAACACAACGGCTCTTTTTAGAGCAACTCAAGAACAAAACACTTAAGCTTAATCTTTATCTGCCAACAATTTCATTTTTTTTCCCTTGGATCCGCGAACCCACCGCAAGAGGATCCGTGCATCCAACGCGATAGGATGCCCGCACCGTGCGCGCATTTTTTTAAAAAGGGGGGCCCCAGGGGGTCCTTCTGGGACCCCCTAAGCACCTCTAGAGGGTCAGAGTATTTCCACTCTGCCCCCTTTATATGTTTTACACACTTATTCCCCTTGCTTCTTCAGCCTCGCTTCTACCAAGGCAGAAAATGGCCGCCAACAGTTCCTGGTTTTGAATGTAGACAGACACTCGACAACCAATTAGCATTCAGCGCGCGATCGGGAGGGTGCGCGCTCGGTTCGGGGAGGGTGCGCATACGGTGCGGGTAGGGTGAGCGGATCCTCCCCGGCCATAGATATATATGTACTTTTAACTCTAATTTTCTCAGGAACTATTAAACGGATTCACACCATTTATGCAAAAGGCACGAGTCTGAACTGAGGACTACCTCTTTGCCAAATTTGGTGTAATTCCGTTCAGCGGTTCGGGCTGTAGCTGCGACAACAGATCCTTTAGGAAATTGCATGGGGGAAACGCGTTTTGGGACCCCCCTTTTTTCTCGGCCCCCGTTTGACGAATCACCACAAAACTTTCAGGGTAGAAGCGGAGCGGAGCTGGCCAACAGTTTTGAAAATTTCATGAAGATTCGTCAACCGGCGCCAGACTTATTGGGAATAGAATGTTGCGGATTTCCTATGGAAAATAGGTCCTATGTATCTACTGGCGACCGCCAGTAGATAATGTGTGTGTGTGTATATATATATATATATATATGTGTGTGTATATATTTATATATATTCACTGAAAAAACCATAGGTTTCACACACGTTATAGTTAGGAATTAGCATTTAAAAAACCTTGCAAATTCACTTAAAAAACCATAGGTTTCACACATGTTATAGTTAGGTGGACATTTCACTCGTAAAAAACCAATGAAATTCCCCCGTTATAGTTAGTTCAGATAACTAAAACTCGCGCGCCCGCAATGCACTGCTCATGACGTCACATATTACATCACTCATGACTTGGTCAGTGGCATCACTCATGACATCACTGATGACATCATCCTTGTGATAGAGTGGTGGTCGCGTGAGTTATAGTTATCTGAACTAACTATAACGGGGGAATTTCATTGTTTTTTTACGAGTGAAATGTCCACCTAACTATAACATGTGTGAAACCTATGGTTTTTTAAGTGAATTTGCAAGGTTTTTTAAATGCTAATTCCTAACTATAACGTGTGAAACCTATGGTTTTGTCAGTGAATTTGTACGGTTTTTTAAATGCTAAGTTATGTATGTATTATTATTTTTTTTATTTATTTATTTTACAATAAACTATGTATTAAAAAGTTTTTTGTTTTTTTTAGGGTTTTTCACGGCGCGCACCGTGCGCGCACCCCGCGATTTTTTGAAAAAAATTAAAATGTTTTTTTCTGCCTTCGGGGTCCTTCAGGGACCCCCTGATAAAGGCTAAGGGGTCAGGAACTCTCTACCCTGCCCCCTTTTCACGTTCGCCACCTTCCTTTTTCACTCTCGCACTCAAAACAAACAAAATGGCGGCCGACACTTCCTGATTTCGACCGATTCGAACGTTGGCTAACATTTAACCACCAATCAGAATTACGCTCGCGGACGTTAGGGTGCGCGCACCGTGCGCGCACGGTGCGCGGGTATAGATATTTATGTGCTTTTAACTCAATTTTCTCAGGAACTACTGAACAGATTGACTCCATATATGCAAAAGGCACTTCCCTGACCTGAGGACTACCTCTTTGCCAAATTTCAAGTAATTCTGTTCTGCCGTTCGGGCTGTACCTTCGACTAAAGGTCCTATGGGAAAATGCATGGGGAAAACGCGTTTTGGGACCCCCCTTTTTTCTCGCCCCCCGCTTGACGAATTCCCCCGAGACTTTCAGGGTAGGAGTGGAGCGCCCCATTAGTTTTGAAAATTTCGCGAAGATTCGTCAACCGGCGCCAAAGTTATTCAAAATAGAATTTTGAGATTTCCTATGGAAACACGGTCTTAACTATAACGATCTACGGGCGACCGCCAGTAGATAATGTGTGTGTGTATATATTTATATTCACTGAAAAAACCATAGGTTTCACACACGTTATAGTTAGGAATTAGCATTTAAAAAACTTTGCAAATTCAGTGAAAAAACCATAGGTTTCACACACGTTACAGTTAGCTGGACATTTTACTCGTAAAAAACCATTGAAATTCCCCCGTTATAGTTAGTGCAGGCAACTATAACTCACGCGACCGCAATCCTCTGCTGATGACATATGTGTCTTTATGAAAAAAAAATATTTGTAATATATGTATAGCTAAAATTTAATGGAAGAAGACATGGGCAAATAAGTGTCTAAATACAGTATTAGCATCAGCAGAGGATTGCGGTCGCGTGAGTTATAGTTGCCTGCACTAACTATAACGGGGGAATTTCAATGGTTTTTTACGAGTAAAATGTCCAGCTAACTGTAACGTGTGTGAAACCTATGGTTTTTTCACTGAATTTGCAAGGTTTTTTAAATGCTAATTCCTAACTATAACGTGTGTGAAACCTATGGTTTTTTCAGTGAATTTGTACGGTTTTTTAAATGCTAAGTTACTTTACGCCGTTCGTGGCGTGCGCGCCCACTTAACGCAGTTCGTTCCGTGCGCGCACGGTGCGCTTCGCGCACCGTGCGAGCACGGTGTGCACGCGGTGCGCTTCGCGCACCGCGTGCCCACTTTACGCAGTTAGTGCCGTGCACGCACGGTGGGCACGCGGTGCGCTACGCGCACCACGTGCCCACGTTACGCTGGATGGGCCATGTACGCACGATGCGCTTCGCGCGTCGTCCGCACATGGAGGACATATTATGCGCTTCGTTGAGAAACTTAATCTATTAATTGTTCCTTGGTGGAATATGCCATGCACTAATGGTGCCCTGCAGGCACCTTTTGCACACGGAGGAGGGGTGAATGTGGATATTTTTTTTTATAATTAAATTTTTACCGTACACGTACGGTAAGCGTAATCGGCGTTTTTTCAAAAAAAAAAAAAAATGATTTTTTTGCCATGGGGGGTCTTGTGGGTCACCTTAATCAATGCTAGGTGGTTAGGAGCTGTCTAACATGCTCCTTTACATATTTTCCACCTTTTGTTTTTCCTCCCCCCCTCAGAGTGCGAGAGAGAAAATGGCGGCCGCCGCTTCCTAGTTTCGACCGATTCGCATGTTTACTAAGATCTAACAGCCAATCAGAATCGCGCTCGCGCACGTCACCGTACGCGTACGGTAAGCTTACGGTAAGCGCACGGTAAGCGCACCGTAAGCTGCCACAGATCTATATATTGATTTAAAGGCTATTTTCTCAGGAACTACTGAACAGATTTACACCAGACCTACAAAAGGCACTTCCTTGACCTGTAGACTACCTCTCTGCCAAATTTCAAGTAACTCTGTTCAGCCGTTCGGGCTGTAGCTGTGTCTAAAGGTCTTATGGAAAAATTCATGGGAAAAACGCGTTTTGGGACCCCCCTTTTTTCTCAGCCCCCACTTGACGAATCCCCCCGAGACTTTCAGGGTAGGAGCGGAGCGTAGTGCCCCATTAGTTTTGAAAATTTCGCGAGGATTCGTCGACCGGCGCCAAAGTTATTCCAAATAGAATGTTGCGGTTTTCCTATGGAAACAGGGTCCTAACTATAACTACCTACTGGCGACCGCCAGTAGGTAATATATGTGTGTGTATATATTTATATATATGTGTGTGTGTGTGTGCATATATATATTCACTGAAAAAACCATAGGTTTCACACATGTTATAGTTAGCGGAAATTTTACTTATAAAAAACCAGTGAAATTCCCCCGTTATAGTTAGTGTAGGCAACTATAACTCACGCGACCGCAATCTTCTGCTGATGACATATGTGTCTTTATGAAAAAAAAATATTTGAAATATATGTATAGCTAAAAATGTATGGAAGAAGACATGGGCAAATAAGTGTCTAAATACAGTATTAGCATCAGCAGAGGATTGCGGTCGCGTGAGTTATAGTTGCCTACTCTAACTATAACGGGGGAATTTCACTGGTTTTTTATAAGTAAAATTTCCGCTAACTATAACATGTGTGAAACCTATGGTTTTTTCAGTGAATTTGCAAGGTTTTTTAAATGCTAATTCCTAACTATAACGTGTGTGAAACCTATGGTTTTTTCAGTGAATTTGTACGGTTTTTTAAATGCTAAGTTACTTTACGCCATTCGTGGCGTGCGCGCCCACTTAACGCAGTTCGTTCCGTGCGCGCACGGTGCGCTTCGCGCACCGTGCGCGCACAGTAAGCACGCGGTGCGCTTCGCGCACCGCGCGCCCACTTTACGCAGTTAGTGCCGTGCACGCACGGTGGGCACGCGGTGCGCTACGCGCACCGCGTGCCCACGTTACGCTAGATGGGCCATGTACGCAAGATGCGCTTTGCGCACATGGAGGACATATGATGCATTTCGTTTTGAAAGGTAATATTTTATTTTTTCGTAATTTTTATAAGCCATGCACAAATGGTGCCCTTCGGACATCATTTGCACACGGGGTGGAGAGAGTGTTGTTAATTTTTTCTTTTATTATTTTTGTTTAAAATATTGTGGTTTTTCACACTTCAAATAAGCCCTGCACATTTGGTGGCCTGCGCCCACCAAAAGCACAGGGGGTGGGGAGAGTGTGGATAGTGTTTTATTTTTTTTACATTTTTTACCGTACGCGTACGGTAAGCGTAATCGGCGAAATTAGCGAAAAAATAAAAATTGCATTTTTGGCCTTGGGGGGTCTTTGGGGACTCCCTCAACATGGCTATGTGTGTGGGAGATGTCTAAACAGCCCCTTTATATGTTTATTGGTTTTATTTAACAACATAGCTCTCAGTGCGAGAGAGAAAATGGCGGCCGCCGCTTCCTGGTTTCGGCTGTTTCGAATGTTTACTAAGATCTAAGAGCCAATCAGAATCGCGCTCGCGCACGCCACCGTACGCGTACGGTAAGCTTACGGTAAGCGTACCGTAAGCTGGCTCAGATATATATATTGATTTAAAGGCTATTTTCTCAGAATCTACTGAACAGATTTACACCAAACCTACAAAAGGCACTTCCTTGACCTGAGGACTACCTCTCTGCCAAATTTCTAGTAATTCTGTTCAGCCGTTCGGGCTGTAGCCCTGTCTAAAGGTCCTATGGAAAAATGCATGGGAAAAACGCGTTTTGGGACCCCCCTTTTATCTCAGCCCCCGCTTGACGAATCCCCCCGAGACTTTCAGGGTTGGAGCGGAGCGTAGCGCCCCACCTATTTTGAGAAATTTGCGAGGATTCGTCGACCGGCGCCAAAGTTATTCAAAATAGAATGTTGCGGATTTCCTATGGAAAAGGGGTCCTAACTATAACTACCTACTGGCGACCGCCAGTAGGTAATATGTGTGTGTGTGTGTATATTTATATATATATATGTGTGTGTGTATATTTATATATATATGTGTGTGTGTGTGTATATATATATATATATATATGTATATATGCACATACATACATACTTTGGGTAAGCTCTCTTCATTCATTGGTGTGTTGGACTGTCATTCATATTTTAGCTCTGCCCACTACAGCCAGCATTGTGCTGTGGATCAGCAATTTTCATCCATTTGCTCTCTTGCCCTTCGAGTGAAGGCATGTTGTTTCACATGTGCAGCACCTTCGAAAAAGAACTGCAATTCAGTGCCAGGGCTGGTGGGACAATGCTTTACTTTGCCACTGCTTTTATTCTTTCCATTCTTTATATAAAATAAAATTACGATTATCATCCTTCTGTGTTTAAACTGTGTCTACAAATTACAGTAAATCACAGCCATAGTAGATTTGATTCAATGTTTTATTGTAATGTTCGTTGACATTAAAACTGATTTATTGCCTATCCTACGTACACCTGCCTGCTAGGAAGCACCTGTAATTTTCTATTACAATTATATGCAATGGTTATTTTTCTACATAAAATTATTGCGGACGCATGACCACCAATATAATATAACTGTATGTTTCTGTTTTTTTCTTCTTTTGCAGTTTGTAGCATATACTTGCAATAAAAAATAACCAGATTGAAATAGCAGGCCCATTGGCTTTGCCAGTACTTATTGTATGTAGACACATTTAACGCTACGCTCCATCATTCTGGGAATATACCTTTCTTTAAAACTTTATCTGAACTGAATTGTATACAGAGCTTCCCATAGTTGAAGGCCATATAGGAAAAAGCCTAATGGGACAAAGTCTTGCACTAGCACCTTGTATCTTTTCCCTAAAGTAAGCATTGTGTTATGGTGCACTAAATTATATAAAATGCCATTTCCATTTTTTATGGAATTCCAGTATAAACTTGTAAAATGTGAAAAACAGACATCTACTATTATATGGCATTATGGTCCCTTCTTAACTCCTTTGCAATTCTTTTCCAAAAATCTGCCTCACGAGTCTTAAGCACCAGGTTTACAAATCCCCCTTCCCTACCGGTACTTGTTGATCTCTCCTGCCATTGTTGTAGTCTACAGTAGTAAGTAATACAGCCTGTCTGCGTTATGAGGCAACAATGTATTCTATTTATCAATCTCAGTTATTGCCATTTTGCTTATTGCTGCCAGTAAAACCATCTGGCAGTTACCAATTTCGGAAGTAAATATTGATGCCACTGTTACTTGAAATGGCTTATGGCTGCTGCATAGCTCTCTAAATTGATACTCGCAGACCATCCTACTTACTCGTCAGTGCATTGTCCAGAACTCCTCCAGTTGCATGTGAGTATGTTAGGTTCCCCCAAGGCTGTGAGCGGAAACTCGCCTCACGGACCTCTTCCCGTAATAACTGCTCTGCTCCCCTCCTTATCTGCACTATAATGACCCAGCCACAACCAAAATGTCTACACCAGGACTTGATGGGATTGGCCAGTCACCCATTCCCCCTTTCACTGGACCAAACTCCCACCATCTTAGGTTCAAGACCCCATAAACACAAAAAACTAATTTAGAAGGATATAGGGCCACATGTACGACCATTTTTAGTGGTTGCAAACTGGGAATCTGGCGGTTGCAAAACATTCATATTTTACTGACTCTGTGAACTCATTCACAAACGGGAGGGGGTCCCCAAGAAACCTCTTTCTGTTTGTGAATGTGGGCGCCAACATTTTTCAAGAGCAAGCTGTGGTCCTGCGGACCACTGCCTACTCTTAACAAATGAAAAGGAAACTTTTCATTTTTCTTTTTAAATGCATCTCGTTTTTCTTTCAGCAAAAGGGGCTGCATTTCAGAAAAAAATGCTTTATTTGAAAAGCGAGCACAAATATGGTGGTCTGCTGACCCTAGTAGGCTACCAGTCGTGTGATTACAGGCCATTCCCAATGGGTTGCAAATTGCAATCTACTTCATGAATATTGATGAGATAAGTCTTTGCGACCCCAATGGCAATCGCTAAATGTGTCTGAGGCACATTAGTACATTTCATTTTGCGAGTCGATAAAAATCTCAATTGGTGAGTGGCAAAATGAAATGGTCCTGTATCTGACCCCATGTTATCAAACTCATAGGTTGCAGGAAACTCATCTTTTTTAAGTAGAAAAAGAAATAATGGAAACAATAAAAAAAAAAATAAGATTAAATCAGTCGAGGGGTAAAAGCTGCTCTGTGTAAAAATCCAAAATGATTTTCTTTTTTTCTAGCCTCTGATTTGTTACCTCTTTTTATGTGTTTTGGGATAGGTTCTAGAATTAGTAATCTCAATTGCTCAATAACGTACTTCCAAGTTATACAATACAATGCAGTGCTATTATGGAATTCAAATAAACATTTTTGAAAGCTAAAGAATGTTCACATATACTCGCCATAACATGTAACATTTCATGCGCACATTTTAACATGTACTAAGCAAAGTAGGTTACAAATCCCAAAACAAAGTATTGTAATCTCTTTCCCAGTATACGGATATGTAACACTGCCCCCTGACTAATTTTAATATTATATTCCATGCATGCCAGGTTAGGAAATGGGCTATTTTTGGTATCCACAGACAATATTGGGTTTCTTTCAGCTACAGAAAATCTGCCTTTAATAATAGGTCAAATAAACTTTGTATGGAAATGCCAGTGGACACTTAATTATTTTTTGCCATTCTTCATGCTGAACAGACAAACCCAGCGGTTTTAAATATTTTTTATTCTACTGTTTTGTGTGGGGTAGTGATTTAGAAACAAAGTATTTTTCAAACCGTTATTTGCCAGGTTTGTAAAACATTAAACAGCAGGCAGCAGCGTGCATGGTGGAAGGTACATTACACTTATGATATCATGACATTGCATCAACATTTTCCAAGCATACTTGCGCCTCCCACTTTACCGAAAGGAAGTCTGTGTGCACCTTGCATGCATGCCCCATTCTGCATCTTCGGCACAATGGGATTGAGTATCCCGTCGGTGTGTCTTCACACACTGCCATTAGTGCAATCACAGCCTGATGAAGTTATTTCCGCGTCCGGATCTAAGAGAGCATCATTTAGGGTTTGTCTCTCGGCTAAGTCCTGCACTTTATCGTCTCTTCTGTTAAGTTTCATGTAGGCCTCTTCCGCCGACGTCCATTCCATCACACATTGTGCCAGTGAATAATCTTGGGTGCCTTTTGTCCCATCCTGGTGAAAGACACCCAACGTTTTGCTAGGACTAGCACCAGCTGTAGAAATTTGTCTGTTATCTTCTTGACCTTTGGTTGCTTTATATTAACTAAGAGACAAAACTGGGGGGACAGGACTATGTTCGGATGTGTGGTCCTTGTTATGTCGACTGCCACATGTCTCCAGAATTCCTGTACTAGACAGCAATGAAACCCTAAATGCAGAAAATTGGCCCCGATTGCACCAGAGAGGGGACAGCTATCTGGGTGAGTCGGGGTCATGCAGCACCTGTCCCTAGGGGTAAGGTAAGCCCTGTGAAGGAAGTTGTAGTGTATCAACTTGAAGCGGGCGTTGCAAGAGACTGTGTGAGTTAGTTCATTGACTCGCGTCCCATCCCCAACCTCTAACGGGGTTAATCAAGGTCCTATGCTGCACAAGCCCAAGGCGGTGTCCGCCCTCAATGCTCTGTATAACAGTGCTATCTGGTGACGGCCTGAACCACATGTTATTAGGATCCCAAGCATCTGTCAAGGGTTGGGCGATGCAGGGTAAGTTGGCCATGCCACCCTACTATTTTGGCCAAGCTAGCATGGTGTAAGAAGTGGCCAGACCTGGGCACAAACTCCAGACAAGCCTCCTCAAAGGAAATTAAGCTCTCCCCGGGGTATAAATTCCCTAGGAGGGCACACCCTCCCTCCTGCCACGCCTGAAAGGACATATTCTTCATCATCTGTCTGACTGGTTTTGGAGTCCAGCGCGAGAGTTCTCTGTACACTGGGGCTCGTTTCAGAACTGCCTGCACAAATCATTGCCAAACAAGGACTGTCTATCAAACTATGATGGGAAGTCCTTGGGAACCCCTGTGCCCTCCATCAGTAATACTGTTGACTGTTTTGTTGATGACCCTTCTGCTCTCTCCGGGACCCCAAGACTCGAATATTACACTGTTGAGAACGGCCCTCTGCATCTTCGGCCGTGGCTGTAGTCATCTGGGCCATTTGGCATTTAAGGACCGTAACTTCACCCTGTAATTCAGTAAAAGTTGCCCTCTGCAGATTTTATCTTGTCTGCCATGTTCCTTAAGTCTGTCCTGAGAAGGTTGACATTAATGGAAATGGCTTTGATTTTGTACTCCGGGGTGGTGTGAGACCCTTGTATGACAATCAGTAGTTCCAAACTTGATGGCTCCAACTCACCGCCCGGTGTGTCCTCAGTGTTATTTGCGTCCGTTTGCCTTGTTATTCGCTGACTGGGTTGGTGCGGCATGGTGTATAGTTTGTGCGCCGTGGGCCTGTGTCAGTCTGACCTTTCCAATGTCTTGGGGTATTTCTCTAGCCCAAGAACGCAGGCTTCTGGAACCGGCACCAGTTCTTCGGCTGTCCCTTGAGTCTGATCTCCCACTTGGGGGCTGAGTGGTCGGGCCTGGATTGGAGTCTAGTATAGCTGTGCCACGTCGCCCACAACGCCATGCCCTCGCTGCCAAGGGGTATCCTTAATGCCTGTCGTACTTCCAGTGATTTGCGTAATCCTCCCTGCTCTGCAATGCCAGGGCCCACCCAGGATCCTTTCCTCCTGTTATTCTAGGGACACCAGTCTGTGCTGCTGCACAGCTCGCCTCTCGCCTGCTTCAGCCTCTGCCTGGGTCTCCTGCCTCCAGGCCTACTTCAGTGGTAAATCTTGAGGCTGTACGCCCCGGGGACGTCCCCCTGATAAGATCACACATGGTCAATGCAGCCAATTCCCTTTGTGGCGAGACATCTCCCAGCTTTGCAAGATGACTCTTGCCCGCTGTTTGAGGGCAGGCAGTGATTCCCGGTACCAATGAGAGCCCTGAGCCGTGGGCAAACCCGCCCGCTGGGCCACTTAACCACAGGGGCCCAGCACCCTCAGTGCGAGGACTGTTCAAATGTCACTGTGTCCAGCTAGAACAGAGTGATGCTGCACCACACGGCCTCGAGTCCCTGCTCCATGGATCTCTGTCTCCTTGTACCGGGGGGGAGGGGGAGCTCACCAGGGCCGGACTGGGAACCCAAACTGGCCCTGGCAAGGTGCCCGGCCGGCCCCCCTGGAGGTTGGTGGTACGGCCGAGCTGTTTGCCAGGGCCGGTTTCGGCCGATTTTGTTACGGAGGCTATGCTGCAAAAACGGCCCTGTAACAAAACTGGCCCCCAGGGGGCCAAAACCGGCCCCCCCACTGGCGGCCCACTGGGGAAATACTCGGTGCCCACTTCCACCAGTCTGGCCCTGGCGCTCCCTCCTCCCTGCTGCTCCAAACCTCCTTATCAGCCTAGAGGGGGTCCCCCCATCGCTTCAGAACATACCAGGGTTGACCTAAGGCACTCCCAGTGATCCCATCGGGAAACAGCAGACCAGTCAGGTGTGGACCCCTCAAGCCCTCCAGTCAGGCTGCGCGGGCCCTTCAACACACCAGGCAAGTGCTGCACCGGAAGCCCCCTTTACTGCGCCCAGGGCTCCTGCATAGCCGGGGCTCCCTTGCCCTGCTTTGCTTCTCTCTTGCCGGGGCCGGCATTGAGTTAACTGTATCTTTGGTGTTGGACCCCCTCAGATTGGGGCACCCGCAGCCTCTCAGAGCTTTGTCCCATCGGCTAACCTCTGCTGCTTCTGCGATCCTCAAAGCTCTATTGCAGGCCGCAGGCCCAGCCCCCCGCGGGAGGCCTCGTCAATGCAGGAAGGCCTTGGACCGCCCTGAACCACTGCGAGGCGCCAACCTCCACATCCTCTGAACGCGGGCCCATGCAACCGGAGCCTGCCTTATCCTCCCCGGGGCAGCAATCAGCCCTTCTGCAGGACTCTTATTGTTGTATCTGCAGTCTCACCGGTCAGCAGAGAAACAAAGGCATGTCACGGGCCCAGCACCAGTAGCCCCCGAGCTCAGCACCCACTCGCCTGCGTTGGCCAATTCAGGCGGTGCATCTGGCGTTTTTCCAGCTCTCAAGTAGTCGCAGAGGGTGAGGGACACTTTCTCTTTCTGGAGAGGCGGTGAGAGGCCTATTTTAGTAGGATTATTCAGGATCGTTGGACTGGCCGGGAGCTCACGTCCTGTCGGCCATCTTTCTAGGCCACTGAAACAAAGTATTTTAACACCTTTTTAATATGCCTGTTAGAAAGCGAAGAATTTATCTAACTAAACTTTTTTTGTTACCTTAATCTCTATAACCTATTCCTGAACTATTGAGATAATAATATTATATTGAAAGCAACCAGGGAAATACATTTAATGAAATTGAAGGTTTATTTTTACCTTGTTTGCCAGCCTTAAATTGCTAAGGGATTTTAGACAATCGCGCCTTCACAGAAAAAAAAATACTTCATAAAATTGATTTAGTAGCTTTTTTTGAAGCACTGTTTGTGGTATTTTCGCTGACCCTTACTTCATTGCAGGAAGGAGGCGGAGTCCGTGCCTGCATTGCACATCACCATTAGTATTTATTTTTTATTGTTTGATTTTTGCCAAACGGGCACACAAACATAACAGTCTCATAATCGTAACACAAATAATACAAATACAGTATTAAACTTTTTACACCTAAATTAATCTTGCAAGTACATATAAATGTAAATGTAAATGTACAGATATTTATATAGCGCAAATCACCAACCGGTCTCTAAGCGCTTGCTTAGGGAACCCGTCCTGGTATTCCCCTGTGAGATAACCCAGCAGGGCATCCACAAGGTGAAAGCCAGGCATCCCGCCGCGAGGGGCCATTGTGGAGATTAAGCAAGCTATTGCCCAGAGTCGCAGAGTGTGAACCCATGAATCGAGTATGCACTGGAGCGAGAATTATCGAGTCCATGGACAATATATGGACTCAAGACCCAGGCGAGCCGGGAATTGAACCTTGGTCCCAGGCTGACCTCTGCTTCCAGGTCTGCCTACTCTAACCAGTGAGCCACACTTCTCCACTCCACATATTCTTAAACCATTCTTTATTCGATGTTGCCCCCCTTGTCAGCATAGATAAATACAAAAGTGTCCACAGTCCAATAGCCGGTTAACGGAAAAGTAACAGGTTGAAACACCAACCCTCCAACAATTAATATAAAAACAAATTAAAATTCCTAGTCCGCATTTTGTTAATATGGTAGTCGGACTGCTCAATTCCTAGTCTAAGCTAAGTACTCACCTAACAAATATGTAGTTTAAACAAGGTTTCAAGGCCCTTGCTTGAAACTAAAGAGTATGGTCACATAATGAGCAGCACACCTATAATTGTAGTCAAGTCTTACATAAAGTGCAGCATGCCCATCTCGCCTGACTTCGGAGGTAGCAAAAACAGTGCCTTTAAAGGCTTCCGCTCTCCTTGTTTTCTACCCATTTTTTAAAAACTAGTACTAAATAATTGCCTATTATTCATTATTAGTATGCTAAACAAGCATTGGCATTGCCAATGGGTCTCGCTTTTGGGACCTTATAAGTGTTTATCCAGAGCTATTGGCTTTGCCAATGTCTTGAAGTTATGTTGTAGAGCAGCATAGCTGCTGTATAGCATGTTGAAAAGTTATAATAAAAAAGTGTTCTAAGCATTTTTGTTACCTTATATATAACCAATAAGACATTGTCTAGGTGAGACCTAAAAAACTGCATTTTTTTCAACGCCCGCAAATAGATCAAATTTTACTACAAAATGCAGCAACATGGGCTGCTGCACAGTGGAAGGCCCTTCCCAAAATGGACTCGTCACCTTTCAGTAGTTTATTGTTGTGTTTAAATGTTAGAGTTACTAATAGGGTGAAACCTTTGATATAACAGTATTACCACAGGTGAAAATAACAATGTAGTAATACTGTTACAAAATATGCTGCATAATTTGCCTTTTCTTTTGTTAACTCTGCCACATAATTTGGTCCTCTCCTGCCAGATAATTCAAGTGGACCTGGATATAACCAAATGCCACTGCAATTATGAGACTATGCTACTGCAGTGTTTTCTATATAATAATGGGTTAACCGCTCTTGCCACATTGCACCTGCTTTGTCATTTACAGTACTCAGCAAAGCACATTTGACTTCTATTTGAAAGGGATCAAAAGTAACCACAAAAAAGTGTGACAGGCGTGTGCCAAGCTTTGACAGATGCTTGGCAAAGGTTCATTAATCATCCCTCAATTGCTGTACTTGTGTGTTCAGTTCTACTAATTGAGCAAAACTTTTGACCAGACAACATTAATATGGGTTGAAATTACAAAATAGTGCCATATCACATATTATGCGTTTTCTAGCCACATAGTTTGTCAAAGCTGCCATATATTTGGTCCTCCACTGCCACATAATTCCATAGACACTGGCAAAGAAAATGTGTTGTACCAAGAAGCCAGTTTGGTCAGCAATAGGCGTGGAGCCCATGGCGAACAGTAATACTGTCAGGATGCAGTACTGACATTGTATTAAGCTGTGAACTTTGAGTAAGGTTAAAGATTGACAGATGCTGATTGCTTGAATGAGGACTTTATGGTGGATGCGGATGCTGGTTACAAACTGAGTGAATGATGCTGGTTTCTTGAATGGGGGTTGCAAGATCGATGCTTCTTACGGATTGCGTGATGGACGCTTGTTGAGTATTGGTTACTTGAATTAAGATTACCTGATGGATGCTGGTTACGGATTGCCTGATGGCTGCTGGTTACCTGAATGATGACTGCATGATGGACTCTTATTGTCTGAATGGGGATTGTGTGAAATATGATAGTTGCCCAAATTGCAGCTGTGATGGTTATCGATTGTAGAATTTGGGGTATCATGATGGATGCTAGTTGTCTAAATCGGGATATCATGACGGATACTGGGTGCCCGAATGGGGATTGTGTGATGGTCAATGGTTACCTGATTGAGGGATTGCATGACAGATGCTTATGCCTAACTGGGGATTGGTGGTGATGTTCAAAGCACCAGCCCTGGAGATTGAAAAGTTGCATCCATAGTGTGAGTGATTTGAAAACCATGTAGACCAGACGAGCCCAAGTATTTTTAAAGTAGGTAAACCACAGGGTTGCACACTTGGTTGTTAAATGAAAGCTCCATGCGTGGCAGTTCCACATATTCAAAGCATGGACAAAACATATGCATCTAAAAAATAAACCAAGGATGTATTTGAAAAGAGCCAAAATATTATGTTGTTCGACATCAAAAAAGTATGAGTGTAGCAGCAAGGCATGCTATGCACGAGGACAATTTGACTAACTGTGGACTTACTTGAAAAGATATGTCAAGTGAGCAAGACTTTTGGAAGAATGGGAATACTTGTAGACTGACATGAAAATAAGATGGGTTAAGTAAAACAAGGACTTAAAAAGAATCCAAACCGGATTATTTCCACTCTAAAGAAACTTAAATGTGTTGGACATATGGTAAGCAGGGAGGGTGAACCCAAAATATAAGGAATATTTTTGAAGTGCAACTTTATCCTACGTAATTGCAAGTGATGTGTTCAGTGTCAGATTGTGTTTTGGTAAGTAGTGCTGCTGTGCTCGAAGGGCTGCATTGTAGGAAGCGGAGCAGTAGCAGAAAGGTAAATGTGGACTCATCATGGCTGCCCTGCAGCACGCTCTTACCTGCTGCAGAGTGCCCGCGGGCAGCTGCATTTCCCTGATGAGCTTGCCCACCTTGCTGCTCCCAGTGGCGCTCCCTCTGCCCACACCCTCTGCCCATCCCCTCTGCCTGGCACCGCACAAATAACTCTGAGTAACACTTCTGCTCCACCTCACTGAGAGGCATCAGCCCAGGGCGGGCAGGGCAGGCTCCACTGCGGCCCCAGAGGGGAAGAGCAGCACCCCAACCCCGCAGACTCTACAGTACATGCCTACCGCTGCCTGCTCTGGAGGAAGGAGGAGAGCTCAGAAGGTAGCGCAGGTAAGAGGTGGTGTGTGCGCTGCCACACTTGTGGGGTCTCCCGGGTGAATCTCCTGCGCTACCTCCGCATTGCTTTCCTGCCTACCACCAGGGCAGTGGGACCCTTGGCATGAACGGTGTCTGGGCTGCCCACCATGCCCTGTCTGCGGCGCGTGCTCCTGTGCTGCCCACTGTAAACACGGAAAGGCGCCATCTTCATTGTTATCTGAGGACAGCAGAGCAGTCTGGTCCGAGAACCAGGCACACTCCGGAACCCTAAAAACCAGGAGAGCAAAACTAAAAGAAAACTTGCTTTTCTAAAAGAAGGCTGCGACTGCGCCGCAGGCGCCACGCAGAGGAGGCAAAACAGCAGACGCTGCAAGGGAAACGACCTGGAGACGTGACTGTCCACACTGTAGAGAAACAAAAAAAAAACACTAGTTTAAAGTTGATGTAAACAACAAAACACAACAGATGTAAAGCTGCCACTGCTGCGCACAATATAGAAAAAGTAACGAACACTGTGAACGTGGTTCAATTTCAATTTGTAGCAAGTCAGAGCTTGTGAAATGTTCGCAATGCTGAAACAATAATAAAACACAAGCACTTTCAAAGAGTGCTCGTTGTACGCAGAAAAAGTGCAACAGACATGAAATTCAATGACAAAAGTGGAAGTGGACCAGTTCTCCGGCAGTACTCTATGGGAGTTAACAATAGAGAAAAGATGGCACAAGCAGGAATCATTATCCAATTAAAAATAACATTTTTTAAAGTACACTGACAAAAGGCAATCAAAATGTGGAGTTGTGGCATAAGAATCAAAAATTTGTGACGCGCAGTTTGCGAGTCACTGAGTTGCACAGCCTTATCCACAATGTGATCCAATCAATTCACGTACTCAATAGTGTTTCCAGAGTTCAATCCATTTTTTATTTCCAATCATTTAACAGTACTTGTTTATTGCACCACCAAATTCTTCTGTTGATAGGCTTCTGTCCTCACTAGACTCATTTCTTACACTATGTGACGGGTTTGATTGCATTTTCAAGGGCTACTCATACCTCACAGCCCACCAAGAACAGTCCTGTGGGCCAGGATTCATCCAGATCCTGGAAGGTGCTAAGCCCAACCTTCTCAGAGGCGGAGCTTTCATGGTTCTGTTTGCAAGGTTATTTGTCCTTGGAGCTTGGACCAGCTTTCAGTGCCCGGGACTTTAATGGCCTCCTACATAAGTTGTAGCTTAAGGAAGCAATTTTGTCACCAAACTGTTTTAATGCAACCTGTTCCCTGCAAGGAAAATGTTAATTATAAACGCTTCTCCAGTCCCCTTAGAGTTTCACTTTTGCTTCTTTTATCTTTCACTCTTTAAACAGGTCCTCATATTCAATATGTTACATAGTGTTCATTTGCAAAACTATTTTCAAAGACCTCTTTAATTTCTCAAAATAAGACCTTGTAGTCTCCTAAGTGTCAGTTTAACATTTGATAGCAATGAAGTTAAAGCAATGAGCTTTTTTCTTGAGTAAATGGACAAATGTATTTTCTTAACCAGCCAATAAAAGAAACAATATCATTCTATTATTTGATGTCTATTTATGTTTCAGGATATCCAAGATCAAGGCCTACTGTGTCTTTTCAATAAATACTGTAAGCCAAGTAAAGCCTTGCAGATTGAGACGACTGGTCAGTGCTAAGATTCAAGAATAACAGCTTGACAACATTTATACGATCAAATTCTAATTTTTTATAACTGTGTTTTTAGTTAACTATCACATTTAAATGTCGACATTCACTTTATTGACTTCTGAAACATAGGATGATTAGAGCCACCAACCCTAATGCTTATACAAACTTTGCTGTTGATGGAAGAAGTGCTTAACTGACATATTATATCCTATAGTGTTAATTCACAAAAACCCTGTAATTCGCTAGTTTTAGTTGGGGTGCAAGTAGTACTCTATGTTAAACAATTTGAAGACTGAGCGCATCTGATGTGGTTTCAGAGGCATTTTTTCAAAGTAAGTTGTGACTGAAAACCAAAACCTGTTGCAAACTATCTGTGAGAAAAAGCCAGAACTGGTGTTGACAATAGATTATCCACCAGTGGGTGTGTGGGCACGTTCCCACGTTAAATATTTTTTTACAGTGCTGTGCACAGATTCTGAGTACCTGGTATGTTTATGAGTTGTATTGCCAGAACTTAGCTGAAAATTTTGAGGCATTGCAGATTCTTGTATAATGTTGAATGTGTCCCACTTAGTGGAAGTTTAACTTGCATTGGGATTGTAAGTATGGATTCAATGTTGTATGATATTGTGCTCATGTCAGGAATGTCTGTAGTGCATTATAGCGGACCACAGAGGGTTGCCAAAAAGGCCTGGCAGTAGGTGTCCTATCAGTGGTAAATATATACCTGTCATCCTCTTGATTTAGGATTGCAGGTCATGTGAAATCTTTAAGAAAATTATCCAGCTTTTTTGGAGGATGTTAAAGGTTTGAAAAGGGTGTTCTTTCAACGAAGTCTAAGGAGGCGTTTTGTTTGTTAGTTGGGCAAATACAAGTAAAAAGAGGGTAACATCCACCAAGTGTGGGAGACTTGACAGTTATGCCAAATGACCAGCATATGGTCCATGGTTATATCCATTATCACTTGATTGGTGATAGCAAATTGAGCACAGGTGTAGCATGTTGAAATACTTCAAATCCACAAACCCTATAGGACGCTGTCCCAATGTCTTGATAATGTCATCAATGATGTTGTTTAACATGTCACGAGTGATGTAACATGTGAGGTGATAAGCAGTATTTGAAAAGGCACAAGGTGTAGTCAGTTCACTTAATTATGACTGGCAATTCCAGGTTTATTTTCTTGTTTTTGAACGTTAGTTCTTATCTCGTTTTGACACCTTACTATAACGTCACTTTAATCTTTGTTATTTTCAATGAATTTCTGGGGACTTTTTAATCTAAGCTAAGATCATATTACCATACCAAACCACAGTGTCACCTTAAGCTTTGTTTATTCCAGTGAATTTCAGTTTTTTTCAGTCATATTATAATTTGAACATATGCCCAACTGCCTCAGGTAACTTGCACCTCACCCTCAGAAAGCGGTCAGCTCCCACTGTGCTCATCTCCCACTATGCACAGCCACCGGCCCCTGTGGCTGTCAAAAAGACCATGCGCAGTGGGTGTTGGCTGCAGGGCCTGGCTTGCAGCGAGACACAGAGCTCAATCTTATTCAGGGTGGTCAACGCCTACTATACATTAAATTTGGCCGTACACAATGGGTGTTGGTGGCAGGGCCTATGCCCAACCCGCTGTAGTATGGCCCACCCCAACTGCACACAAACTATGGTGGGCGCTGCAGGAGTTGACTGCAGGTCCTGGCCTGCAACCCGTCCATGCACCCAACCCACTGAATGTTTGCCTATCCGCCGCACTCCGCCTAAGGCCAAGTGCTGCAGGGGTTTGTCGTAGGGTCTGGACATGGCTAATTTAATGCACCCAATGCCCTAGAAGCAGCCATATTTACTGCATTTGGCCTGTGGCTGTGTGCACCCTGGGTGCTGCCTACAGGCCTGGCCTTCAACCAGAGCCTGGACCCAACTTGCTCCAAGGATGCCAACCCCTGCTGAGCACAGCTTTTTGTCCATCCACAGCCGGTGTCTGCAGTCCCTGCACCCAACTCCCCAGGAGCAGCCAATTAATGCTATGCACAGCGTTTGGCCATGAACTGTGGGGGTTGGCTGCAGGACCTGGCCTCTAACCAGGCCCTGAATTGAAGCCCACCGTAGGTTACAAACCTCCGCTGTGTACAGCGGAATGCACTAGTTGGTTGGCCCTGCACCTATCCCAATGCAGGCAGCCAACCCCCATCGCTCATGGCCTGTACAATGTCTGTTGGCCGCAGTGTCTGGTCAGCATGCTTTTTTAGTGGTTATTGGGTACCGCGGGACTGGTACTAATACCATGGTAGCATTTGGGGTGCAAATGTAGTGGTGCTTGTACAGTGGTACCTGCGACTTGAAGTCCTTTTTTTTTTCTTTTATTGACTCAAAGTAAAATAGCTGTTTAGGACCCCCTCCCCCCCCCCGAGTGCTGTAATGGCAGGACGCAAACTTTTCTTCAGTTGCGGGCATCCTACCAGATCATTCTGTTGCCAGTAGCGAAATGTTACCTTATTTTGTTTCCAACTTCTGTGATTGTTCAATAGATAGTCCAACAACCTCGGTTTTTCAGTGGGATGATTTTAAATGCTGAAATATGTCAAAATTACTTAGGCATTTTGATCGTTACCATAATGTGTTTAACTGTTGGATATCATTAACTTCGCTGTATGAAGAGCACTTAATTAATTTTCCAAAACTGGGTGGATTGATATCCTTTGGCATTATAAAAATATGTCAAGAGATTATTGTATCATTGGGACTCTGGTATAAATATGCTTTGTTATGTTACTGATTTGGCATTGGAATGCTCTTCTGAGTAGAGAAATTTGGCTCCAGATATGCACTTACTGTTTTAAGGAAGTCCCAGCCTTTTAAGCGGAAATACTTTTAACTCATTGCAGCAGAACATTTGTTGTATGCTAATCTATGCCCCAGCAACTGCATTCATTTGATCTGAATGGGTTACACACCCTACTTCTACTAAATAAAGTTTGTTTGCCAGGATTCCTGCAGATTGATTCGCGTCTGAATAGATAAGGAAAGTATGTGTATAGCTCCTGTATTTAGGGGATGTTTTTCCTGGTCTTCGAATCAGTGATAAAGCTGCTTTCCCCCTGAAGCTAGTAGCCTTTTTCCACTTTGCATTTTACTAAGCACTATACCCATGTATGGCAGTAGATGGTTGCTATGCAGATGGAGGCTGGGATCTCAACTTAGCCAAAACCCTTAACAGTTTTTTTAATTCTTATATAAGCTATGACATATTTACGAATCAAATGTTTTTCTTCAAAATGGTTCTATCATTTTAGTCCAAGACTGGTAGATCTTTCGAACCTTTGTCTGCATAGTCTATTAATGCAACTGTATATTTTTGTATGATATCTTGGAAAATTCCATGATATCCTTGTATGAGGTGACACTTTTGTTACTGAGATGTCTAGTTTGACTTTTGCTCCCCAGTTAGTATCACCTAAATCTTTTCCCATACTCTGATCTGTACATCTTGCTTGTCTTATGGTTTAAACAATTTTTTCTTTAGAGAACATTTTTAATTCTGCTTGGAAAAATCTAGAGACTATTGATATGGTTATCCTTGTATTTTTCTAGGGCGTGTATTTAATGGTAACAATCTTTGTCTCATCTCGAGCTCCAGCATAATTGTTTTGTATTTTTTCCTCTTGGAGTGGTTTTCTGGTCTCTCTTAATGTTAGCACCTTGAGATAGAGGAAAGACATTGTGCCCCAAATTTTACCTCTAGATATAGATCCATTAATAAATGTTTGTTTAAGGGAGCATCAGGTGAAATTGGTTAACAATTTAAACTAGAGTGTCCCATAAACATTATTTCTTCTAGAATGCTTTTCTTGTTAGTAAAATGTTAATTGCTTGATCCCAGAATGCCTCTCTATCTCCAGGTATTGCAAAGTTTGAATTTTTTAACCTTAATGTTCAAGCTACCCTTGACTGTCGGTAAACTGTATCAAGCTTCGTTATATGGTTTGTCTTTATCTAAATAGATTTCTCACTTCAGGTTTGTCAGGCTTGGAATTTAAAGGGTCTAGTTAGATTTAATTAACACAGGAGTTTTCATCCAAGTTAAGTAATAAACCAGTACAAAGTTTTGACTGCTTCTTCTGTACTAATTACCCCATCACCTACTTTTTATTTTTTTTGTCCTACATTATTTTAGATAACCGTATGCCACTCACTTTTGAAGTTAAATTGCTGCTTCTGTTATGGCAGAATTACTGAACCTGCAGTGTTCTAATATGTAATTTATTCCAATATGCATTCCTGTTGGGATTTGACTGGAAGCACTTTTAGTTTCATGGAATTAAATCGTTTCTCTTTCCGTTTAATGTCACTCATGAAACTATTCCTTCTTCAATTAAGAATTCGGAAATACATTTGATATACCTCATGTCACCATCTTCAGTCATTATATTTCATCCTACTTTTTGCTTTTCCCAATTTTGCTTCTCTTTTTCCCACCATGTTACATGTGTGTACACTGCTCTCACCCTATCCTCACAGATAACCTCATACCTACAACTTCTTTTACGGCATTTATTTTGCTGCTATTGACTCACTAACACCACCCCCTTTTAGCTGAATTTGTTTTTTTTATTACCTCGTCCTATTTTTCTTCAACAAATTATTAAGGAAACCTGAAATACGTTTGTTTCTTGTAAAGGGTGACATACAGTTAATGGAGAAATTGTATGGCGCTTGTTTACTCCTTGCTCTTTTGTTTGTGTGCAGAGTGTGTGAAGAATTCAATGAAGTCATCTACTTTTTCTGAGCATAGGCAGAAGTATGCTTTGCCTTGAAGATGAATGTTAGTTTATCCCAGTTCTGGAGGAATAACCTTGGCTCCTAGCACCTGCAGTTCTAGACAAAATGCCTTTATTTTTCATCATATACATTAGAATTAACATGGTAGATCACTTCTTCAAATGCCTTAAGTAAATCTTTCTCTTTGCACAAACAACAAGGTAGCAGTGAATGGTTGTTAAACTCGTTCTTCAAGAGATGAACATTGATGATGATTTAAGTTGAAAAAAACAAAAAAGCTACAAAGGGATAGCGGAGAAAATGAAGACCAGGCAGTTGCACCACCTTGAATGCCACTGTGACCAGTTCACCATGCAACAGCAAGTTGCTAACACAGTGTAATCTTCTGTCGACATGATTAAAAGAAAAGTACACCTTCGATCAGTGGCCTGACCAGGATAAGCCTTACATTTGTCCTTCAGAGCTCCACAACAAGAAGGATATCAACATTGGTATTATATTCGACTGCTTCTCCCCCCTTCAGGTCTTTCAGAATTCAGTGGAAGAACTCCTCACTGGTATCAAAGTATTTTGCCACATCAACTGCGATCTCTCACTGTTTCCAGCTCTACATGCTGAGTTGTCCATGTTCTTGTAGTATATATGCACATTTCACCTGTCCTTTAATCCAGATCCCAGGTTTAGTTCTGCCAAAAAAAGTGACAGAGCTTCCACTTCTACGTCTATGTTTTACGTTTGGTAGGTGCAGGAATAATTGGAAGACTTTGCAGTTGTTTATTTTAGAATAATCAAGAAATGTCTTTGACCTCAAAGTTTTTTCTTATTTCAGCATCAAATGGGTAGAGTTAGACTGTAAATATCTTTAATTGTATTAGTTGTTCAGCACTTTTCGGAAATGCATTAAAGGGCCTGGTCCATAAAAGAAGTGCATTTACACCTGTAGTATTACTCTTACACACGGCTGTATATGTACAACTTTTAGGAATTCACAATAATTGCTAATAGTTGCAGCTTTCCTGGTGTACTACTGGGAATGTCCTCTGACATCTGCTTTTTCCCCATTGCAAAGTTGTACACACAGTACAACTTCTTTACTGAAAGGCAGCTTGCTGTGTAAATGAACATTTCAATGTTTTTCCTGTGAAAAAGTCCATTCCTCCTACACTACCATTTTGCAGGATTTTCAAATCCCCTCGCGAACCTGGAACGGGAGCTCCTCAAACTCTTTTTAGATTATTTCCAGGGTGGAAAAGTGTCACAAAGGAGACTGTGAATGGCAATCAACTGATGTGTTTGTAGGTGCTCACAAACTCACAAGGAAAACTATGCCTCGATCCTCCCACTTACCCGTTGTGTGACGTTTACTATCGCCTAATTTTACCCAGTTGGGGCATAGTTTTATGCGTTATTAAAACCATTTTAAATCTGCCAGCTACCGTTTGTGGTTTCATGATGGGTATACATTGATTAATTTTGGTCCTAAACAGGTTTGTGAATCAGACCCCATCATATCTGTGGGGCTCACAAGGAAATAAAAGTGAAAACTAGAATGTTAGAGGCTTATGAGCTGCAGATTGTACACTTTTGCATAGATCGCCATCTGGTGTTGGGCTCGGATGTTTGCATGTTGTTTTTGTCTTAGAAGAAGTGTTGTAGTCACAAAACTGGTGGCTCCTCCTACAATGGACAATGTGCATGGGCATCGTCTCCATCGTTAGATTGTTTTTTTCCGCCATCGGGTTCGGGTGCAGCAGTCAAGCGCAATCACAGTTAACCGACGGTACTGTCTCGATCACGTGCCTTCGACGCGCACCCTCGACAACTTTCGAATAACCTTCGACGTCTGCGAACTTCAACACGGGCCACTGGGCCAACCCGCGCCGGTGAAGAAGGATGTCGATGGAACGGGCTCCCTTTAAGAAATGTCCACAGTGTGGTGCTAAGTTCCCACACTCAGACCTCCATCGTGTTTGTAATCTGTGCCTCTCTCCAGAACATCGAGAGGACGATTGTGAGGCTTGTCTCTCCTTCAAGTCCAAGAAGACCATCCAGGATTGTCGAGCTCAACACCACGAGATGTCTCGAGGCACAGGTTCCATTCCGGACATCTTCCATCCACGTCCCGATAGCCTTCCGGAGTCAGAACAGGAAGAACAGGTCTCTGACGCCGAATATGACCTGACCCCGGCTCAAAGGGATGTGAGTACCGAGGCCCCCGCCCCACCCAAGCCCATACCAACGGCTCCAGTGACACCTTCGAGCTCAGGTACACACCATACGAAAACTTCGAACGCCCCACCACCGGGCCTGGCACCGAAGGACAAAGAAAAGCTTTCTGGCTAGAGCCAACCACCCGGCCCTGAAAAGCCATATTCAGCACTGAAAGCTCAGTCGTCCAAGTTACCGCGCCCTCCTCCGTTGGCACCGGAAAAACATTTGACGCCGAAATCAACAAAAGATCCCTCGGCACCGAAGCAGCTGGATAAAGCATCGGCACCGAAGCAGCCGGATAAGACCTCGGCCCCGAAGCACACAGAGAAGACTTTGGCACCGAAGCACACAGAAAAGACTTTTGCACCGAAAACTTCGGAGCCGAAAACATTAAAGGACAAAACTCCTATAAATAAGCCTCATAAACAAATGCTGTCGGAGCCGAAACAATCCGCACCGAAGTCTTTGGAACCAGGGAAAGCTTCTGTACCGGACACTGTCCATAAACAGCCAAGAACAGTTTCTAAGGAGAAATCTTTGACGCCGAAGAAAACTATCAATCCCGAAGAGCTTTTCTTTCCTGATCCGAAACAAACTACCATCTTAATTCACCCAAAGACTGGTTATATAGTCACCAAGTTACCTACAAAAAGGAAACCAGAACATTTGCCACATGCTCCAGTTCCTCCAAAGAAATTACACATGGCTACTAATACTTCACCACCAACTTCACCTTCTCCACCAGTTAACCCTAATTTACTCATTTCTCCAGCACATTCTCCACAACCAGAGCATAGTGACGATACACAGGAGGATGGACAAGGGGATGAAGACCTAGTACCATTAGACACTGAGGATCCTGATTACCCACCACAGGATCCAGACCCATGGCATGACTATAATACTAATCCTGATCTAAATAATGACCCTGATTTCTACCCCTCAAAACCATCTCCGCCAGATGACAATGTGGGTTTCACAAAACAAAAGGAACAACACAACCCTACACTCACAACCAAGTGTGCGTGACGCACCTCTCTCCAGACATTACCCATCTGCCCTACTCAATTTAGATTAATGTACGAGTTATTAACTCTACAGTGTGCACTTCCACTGCCCCCGCTGTTCCCAAGGGGCGAATCCACTGATCCACAAAACTGCTACCCACTGTGGATTGCACCACCCAATACCAATATCCAAAAATAGTAAACACCCAAATGTCCATCCAATGATTGTCCATTTTCTAGATTTCTTTATTCTTCTTATATTTTAAGCAAGAAAACACCAGGCAGCCAACGTGTTTCGTTCTTATGAAAAGAACTTCGTCAGGGCTGTAAAAACATTAAAAAACATATATATATAATATAAATACATTAAACAATTTCAAAACAACATGATTTCTCAAGACAGGAAAAATTCCCACATTTCCCAACATTATGAGCTTACCATTAAACATTTATGATTACATATTATTATAGATCCATTGAACACTTGATTCATTATTGAGATAAGTATCTTTCCCACAGGTCATTTCTTAACTTTAAGCAAGAGAAACTCTAGTTCCAACCAGATGGACAAATTCAAAGACAAACCCAATTTTTCATTATACAGGACATTCAAATGTTTAGTATGTACACATATAGTTCGTTGTTATTCGACCGCATAAATTCAAAGATATATATATATATATATACTAACTCCATATGGCACAACTGGCAAACACCCATTAGCGGCTTAACTGTAATTATAAATGTTCATACATTTTTACTCATTTTCTAATAGGAGTACAATGTAAATGATTAAGAATGGGAGTGATCAACACAAGCACAATTGAACAAAATAACATAATACATTCAATACTACACATCTTCATCTTGTCCCACCTAGACTCAATAATCTTGATTTGTTTATATACATGGCTAAGGGAATCAAATTTAAATATATCCTCTACAGTCAGTGCCTATTAGTAAACAATCATGTCACATATTTAGTTAATGATATTCTCCTAGCAATTCTTAGTTATTTTCCTCATTATGTTAATTTGACCACCTCGAAACGTCCTTATCATCTGTTAGGCCTAATTTGGATAAAAAGAATTAACTGCAATTACCTGTTTGTGCAACCACCCTATACATTAAATGTACTAATAAATTATCTAAATATGGGCATATAGAACTTCTGATTATAATATTTCTGTAATTATGTATCTTCTTCCTAATAAATGGCCACTGTGCCTGCAATGTAACATTTAATATATGTAATACACCGAATATAGTCACAGTAACTATAGTTACAAACTCCAATATTTTTGCCACTAAGCCAAAATATACCTATTACAGCTTCAATTCCTGATAAGGTACATATAACAAGGGCACATGTAAGTCAACTTATATAATATATTACTCTCTTGTTTTGCTATCCTGCCCCGCAATCGTGGTTATTTAAACACCAAGAAACCCTTAGCCCAAGTCTCAAGACTTCTAAGATATGCAACAAATATGTACACCCCACGCATCAAACCACCTGTTTGACGCGTGAATCCATTGGTTTGCGACTACATTTATACAAAATACCGTCCCCAATTGTGCAAGTTTATGTATTTTGTACCCATTCATATTACTCTCAATCCATGTATCCAACCATCCATATTGAAGCGGCAAGTAAACCACGTGGCCCATTTTTAATCAGAATCCTCATTAGTTCCCAATGGTTTTCTAAAACACACTTGACAGCGAACCTGTTAATAGCTTGTTTACTTGAACAATATCGGTCAAGTGCGTCCCTCGATTTTCTAAAACACACTCGACAGGGAACCTATTCTACGCCTGTTTATTTAAGCAATATCAGTTAAATGCGTCCCTCAGGTTACGTGCATATTCCACATTGTTCACCCGTAACACAGTCGGTCGGTAAACCACAACAGAAGCGGCAAGTAAAACGTGTTACCCATTTTTTATCAAAAGTCGTCCCTTAGTTCCCAACAATTTTTCTAAAATGCACCCAACAAAAAGGCTATTCTGCGCTCGTTTTTTAAACAATATCAACTAAGTCCCTCCCTCAGATTATGTACATATTACATATTACTCACCCGTAGCAAAACTTGTGTGCAAGCAATAGTATCTCTTCACAAGTGCTCAAAGAGAGCGCACGGGCGGTTTTCCTCCATTTATTTCCCCGAGTACGTCAATCACGTTCAAAGACACACTGAGGCTCAAGGGGATATCTCTAAATATGTTCAACAAAGAGAAGGAGAGTAAGGGGTGGGCTATTTTTATTGAGGTCCTGCACACAAGCCCTAAGTAGTGATATCAACAAAAGATGTGCAGTTCCTACAAAGTGAAAAGTCTGAGGGAAAGGAGTTATCCGAAATCAGACTTTCACCTAGTGAATGTAAGTGCACAAGGGAAGGGGGTCCCTTCAGGGTGGAACTGAAACCCTCACACACCCAGCAAGCTAGGTGTCATGCTTCATCATCTGGGTTTTGCTCCTCGTCGGGTCGGCGGTGCAATACCCGACGGGCACCCATACAGGGGCTCTTTATCGCAGATCTTTTGTTCCCTGCCGTATGGTGCGTGCGTGTGAGGGCCCGGGTGTGTAGATGTGTATAAGTAAAAAAGGTTGGTTAATCTGAAATGTAACTTTATTGGCTCAGTCAACCACCTTGTTAAAAAGGATGAGTGGCGTTAAAGCTATATTTGCTCACAAAGGGAGGAGTGGCTAGCTACGCTCTACTCTTCTGGTCAACATGTTTCGCGCCCAGTAGGTCAGGAGGATCCCATGGCGCTTCGTCAGGACCGATGATACTATGGTGATGTGTACTAAAAACTATCTACAGTGTGGTGTGAAAAAGGGTGAATATAGTTTGGTAGTCAACCCTTAGTTGGTTCCCCTACCTTATGTTTTTTTTATATCTCAAAGGGGTCACCTAAGAAAAAATGAAAAAGGGATATAGTGAGAACCCCCAAAAAACCTTGGGATCTGTAACAACAGATTAACACCAGTTCATATTTAACCAGTATTACAATTTGGTACATTCTAAACAATGATTATACTAGATCACTATCCGGATATTAACAAATCAACCAACGATGATTTATCAAGAAAAGGAATTAAAATAGGTTAACTAAGGAAGCATAGCGAGAATCTGGTAAAAACAGCTATTTTTAAACTGTGACCATGAGGTTGAACACAGGCCCCTGCAGCAGACGCCTTCGTCCACTGAGCCACCAGACCCGGCATTCACACATCTCTATCAATCTATCTATCTATCTATCTATCTATCTATCTATCTATCTATCTATCTATCTATCTATCTATCTATCTATCTATCTATCTATCTATCTATCTATCTATCTATCTATCTATCTATCTATCTATCTATCTATCTAGCTCTGTCTCCCTCCCTCCCTCTATCACTCTCCCTCTATCACTCTCCCTCTATCACTCTCCCTCTCCCTGTCTCCCTCCCTCTCCCTCTCTCTCTCTCTCTCTCTCTGCCTCACTCACTGCGTTTGTCTACCTCCCTCTCTGTCTCCCTCCCTGTCTCCCTCCCTCCCCCTGTCAAGGGGACAAAAGTGAGCCCAGCCGCAGGAACAGCAGGATGGCAAGAAAGCAACAGGACAAGGTGGGCAGCCGAGGTGGATTCTAGTTAATACATGCCGATGTTTATAGATAAAGGGCATTAAAAGCACTGGCAAACACCCGCACAAATAAAGCCCTGGAAGACTTTGTCATGTCCGTCATATCTTTCAGACAGTGGCACAGGGAAAAGCCGGCTGTCGATAGGTGCACTAATGCTACGCGGCATATGAAGTGGTGTACAGCCAGTGCGCACCCTGAGTGTGTGCACCTTTAGGAGTAGGACACAACGTTTCCCGGGACCTGCAGGTATCACTCTGCAGGCTAATGCTTTTGTACTCAGGAATCCCTCTTGCCTTCCCAATGTGCTGCCTGGACCTCTGCATTGACGGAGAGACCAGCAACTACAGTCTGTTGCTGCTGCGCTGTCCTCAGCAGAGGTGCACCTGCCCTGGAGAGAAGGCATATTTTTGCGATATTGCACACAGATGCTGTCTGCACCAGGCCCACCCAAATGAGAGCCTGAGGTTTTATAAATATGGCTCCTGGTGTTATTTTTTTTGCACGGTTTGTTAAATGCAGGTCCAAAGACTTTCCCTTTCATTTATATTCTTTCTTTCTTTCCCTTTTTAAAGATAACATTTATATTTCACTTTCCTGTCAATAAAAAAATGTAACTGTCTTCAGCTGTTGCATCAAAATTGCCTCTGATGTTGAAACCCTGTTTCCTATCATAGGTGCTTCACAGACGAACGCATGTGCGGTGTGTTGCGTGGGTGTGCCACGACAGATTCCACATTCAGAGTGCTGAGCTCAGGGTGGGGGCTGAGAAGGATTTAGGCGACCTGGACAGCAGCGCCTTGATGGACTAGGTGTGCATTTTCCTCTTTTGACAGGTGAATAGTCAGCGAGCTGTGGTACGGCAGGCGAGCGCTCTGCACCCACATGCATACACATAGTAGTGCCCGGTTCTTTTGAGCAGACTCCATGTGTGCTCCAGCCAGCCCAAAGTTGTTCACCCCCCCCCCCCCCCCCACCCCCTGTCTGTCACCTCACCCCGCGCTGAGTCAGCTTCCCTGGAACGCACACAGCCGCCGCACCCAAGTACTTCACAGGTCTTTTAAAGACCATTCAATTGTTGATGAGGCTTTGTTGTCTTTAATCTCTTCTTAGCGCCCCTGCATCTCCACTCATTCAGAGGGGAGATGCAGGGGCGCTAAGAAGAGGTGAAATACAACAAAGCCTTATTAACAAGTGAATGGCTTTTAAAAGAATTACCCGGCCCGGTCCCCATAGCTCCACGCTGCTGCAACCGGCGGTGCTTGCACAGGTACGATGTCTGCAAGGTCCGCGGGCCGCCAAGGAAGGCTTGCCGGGCCGCTGGTGGCCCGCGGGCCGTACTATGAGTATCCCTGCCATAGATGAATGAATAGAATCAAATACACTTAAACCTAAAATCGTACATGACTACATTTTTGTCGTATAACAACAGATTCCAAATGTGGTATAAGTCATCAAATAAATCCAAGGTTTTATAAATCCTTGGAATACTCATTGTGCTTTACAATTATTCCTTACTACCATACTCAACATACTTAACCGAATATTAATACCGGTCATATACACCAACCAGCCAAAGAAGCAACAAGACAATTTATTGTTTTCATATATTTCAGTGATACCCTCCGAGTGTATAATATCACTCTAAATTTTAACCCCATCGATGAATAAAAACAGATTCACTTAAACCTAGAATCTAATACTTTTTTGATCTTAAGATGCAGTTTGTATCTTAATGTAATTAAGTATATCCTTGTTAGTAAATTTACCACTTCTATCTCTTTCACTTGATTATAGAAAAGCTTTAATCCAATACAATCAAGGCACTCCCCCTGCTCACTCATATTTAAGCTGTTATGTTCTCTATCCTGATCAAAACTATATATACTACTTATTAGAGGAAGTAATGTAATTCATCATCTGTATTGTGTCCCTTGCTTGTACTACGTAATCTAAAAATCCAACCAACCAGCTTCATTCGGTCTCAGGGCTAGCTCTATATCCCCCCCCCCTCTTGGTCTCATCGGAACATGGTCAATACCATGAAACCAGATCTCAGGTCTACCTATATGTTGTTCATTCATATGTAATCTCATCGGGTATCTAGTATCTTGATTCCGGATAGCCCGCACATGTTCCTGAATTCTGATTTTGAGGGGCCGAATAGTGCTACCCACATAGATAATATTACAACTGCAACCTAACACATAGGTAACATATGTAGTTTTGCACGTAATGGTGTGTCTGATAGTTTAGACACGTTGTGTATTGTAACTGAAATTTTTTAACTTGTTCTTGCCATATTGGCACATGTTACAATCTGTACATATAAAAAAGCCATCAATAGGTCCTGCTAACCATGATCACTCCACTTTTTTCTTTTTCTTAGATGTTACATAGCTAGGACACAACATCTCTCTCAATGTCCTGCCCCGTCGATATACAATCTTAGGTTTCAAAGAGATCTCACCTCTAACTCCAGGTACTTCCTGGAGTAACGACCAATGTCTGGAATAAGATTTGATATATCCCTTGACTGTTTGTTAAATTTAGTAATAAAATTGATTGAGGTTGATGGAATCACCCTCTCATCAGTAGCTTTCCTCACCACTAAAGTGGCCTCCCTGGGTTTAGCTAGGATCTTTTTCTCTGCAAGATCTAAGATGCTCTGTTTGTAACCCCGTTTCTTAAATCTAGTCTTGGTAATCTGGATATTATTACAAAATGAGGTCATATGACTGCAATATCTGCGTACCCTTACCATTTCTCCATATGGGATGTTGTTAATGGTGGCCTTAGGGTGTGCACTTGTTGCATGTAGTGTACTATTGCTTTCTGTTGGTTTACGGAATAGTTTGCTCTGAATTACATTGTCTTTTGCTACAAATGTTCTATCTAAAAATCAATCTGATCAGTTGAATGTGTCATAGTCCATGTGACATTAAATGGATTATGATTAAGAAATGTAAAATAATCCTCCAAATTTGCCACTGTTCCATTCCATAATACAAGGATATCGTCGATATACCTCCCCCAAAAAATGATATTATCCACCCAGGGCGAGGCATATCGACCCCGTGCATGTTCTCTCTTAGGTAGCCCATAAATTGTCCTGCATACGATGGAGCAAATTTAGCTCCCATCGCAGTACCTTGCAATTGATGATACCACTGACTGTCATGAAGATTTTTTTTTTTTAGATAGTATTAGTTCCGTCATCTCTAAAATCATTTCATTGTGTTCAAACCACTTTGCCGTTTTGGTTTTCAAGAAATGTCCAATTGCACGTAATCCCCATTCTTTCTTAATACAAGTATATAGACTGGTTACGTCAAATGTTACGAAACGTAATCCATGACAATGTGGGTTTTGCCCAGTTAATCAATAGGGCCGCTACATACCATAAGGTCAAATTACATTCCTGTAGAAGAGGATTTTCTGCTGGAGACGTTTTACCAACCACAAAAATCTACTCATGTCTTACCCATGTTAAAAGGCATTTTTTAGACACACCCCTGAGGTGTTCAAAGACCCAGTTAGAGCTAGGGTTCTTAACCCCAGAATAGATCAGAAATACAAAGCATCTCCCACTGACCCTATATGCACGCAAGAGGGCAAACTCTCAGGGGTCAGGTGACACATCACCTCCTGATAAAGAATCTAAATTATTAGACACGCCAGGTGAACATATGGCGTCCCAAGCTGCAAACTCATGGAAAATAGGTAACACACAAGCCCTTCTGGCAAGATAAGATAGGGCCCACTATTATGAGCTGGAAAAGCTCATACAACACCTATCTCAAGAATATAAGGACAAAGCCAATGACCTTATACAGGAAGGTAAACTAATAACCAATTCATCCATCAAATGCGCGCTCCACGCAGCAGACACTGCATCCCGTGCAATACGCAAACACGCCTGGCTCAGGGTATCTGGGTTTAAACAAGAGGTACAAAATACCATCCTTAATCAACATTTTGACCAGGAGCACCTCTTTGGCCCAGCAATGGACACATCTTTAGAAAAGATTAAAAAGGACACAGAGACTGCCAAGTCTATGGGAGCCCTACAGTCACCATCTGTTAGAGGCTCCTTTCGTTGCTCTTTCTATAGATCAGGTTCCAAAACAAATACGACAGAACACCCGTCCTCATCCTATAAAAGTCCCAACCAGGGCTCCTTTACCAGGGGATACAATAGAGGAGGTTACAGGGGGAACAACAACAAGGGTAGAGGCAGGGGTAACAGCACCCGCAACTCCCCTAATAACAAACAGTGACTTCCCTGTGCTTCCCCCCGATCATCCCACTCCTGTTGGGGAACACATTTCTCAGTTCCTGCCTGTCTGGAATGCTTTCACAACAGACAAGTGGGTAAGACAAATTATCCAGTATGGTTATTGCCTGGAACTCACTTCTACTCCTCCCAAACAGCATCCAATATCATCAGAACATCTGGCGCTCCTCAAACAGGAGGTTTTAGCAATGTTACAAAAACATGCGATAGAGCTAGTTCCTGTGCCTCATCAGGGCACAGGGGTCTATTCCCTCTATTTTCTAATCCCAAAAAAGGACGGCTCTCTCAGGCCAATACTGGACCTCAGACCGCTCAACTTTTACATTCAATCAGACCACTTCCACATGGTCATTTTACAAGTGCTTCCACTACTACAACAAGGCGACTTTCTCTCCACTCTAGATTTAAAGGACGCCTACTTCCACATTCCCATTCATCCCGCTCACAGGAAATATCTCAGGTTTGTGGTAGATAGTCAACACTACCAGTTCAAAGTTCTCCCCTTCGGAGTCACCAGGGCACCCAGAGTTTTCACCAAGTGCCTCGCAGTGGTTGCAGCCCATCTGAGAAGACAACAAATGTATGTCTTCCCTTATCTGGACGATTGGCTCATAAAAGCAAAGTCCCACAACAGCTGTGTTCAACACACACTCCGTACAATACAGTTGCTTCACAGTCTGGGATTCACAATAAATCTGGGAAAATCCCATCTCCAACCGTCCAGAATACAACAATATCTAGGAGCTACAGTAAATACTTCCACAGCCGTAGCATATCCCAATACAGTCAGGATAAATGCTATACAAACACTAGTTCAAAGATTTCTGCCACAACACTCACTGCCGGCAAGAGTGTTCATGCAACTAATAGGGATGATAGCCTCTTGCATTTTTCTCGTTCCTCATGCAAGACTACAAATGCGTCCATTACAAGAGTGTCTAGCATGTCAGTAGAACCAGGCTCAAGGTCAGCTAACAGATCTGGTGTTGGTGGACGACCACACCCATCGCTCTCTGCAGTGGTGGACCACACAAAACCTTTCCAAAGGGTGGTCATTCCTCGAGCCAGTCCCACAGATAGTCCTAACAGACGCATCGCTCACTGGCTGGGGAGCACATCTTCAAACCCATACCGTTCAAGGTGTCTGGACCCCCCAACAAAAACAATTTCACATCAACTACCTGGAATTGTCAGCAATCTTCCTAGCGTTGAAGTCTTTTCAACTGCACCTGCTAGGAAAAGCTGTCCTAATCCGTACAGACAACATGACAGCAATGTATTACATACAAAAGCAAGGGGGGGACACACACTATCCAGTTATCCCACCTGGCGCAGAGCATCTGGAGATGGGCCATTCCACAGAAGATATACCTCCTGGCAGAACACCTACCAGGGGTACACAATCTGATTGCGGATCTGCTCAGCCATCAGGCAGAACAGATCCACGAATGAGAACTTCATCCTCAAGTTCTTCTTCCATTCTTTCGCATGTGGGGACACCCAGAAATAGATTTGTTTGCCACACACCAAAACGCAAAATGCCCAAGCTTCGCATCCAGGTATCCATACCCATCGTCCAAAGGCAATGCGCTATGGATTGATTGGTCAGGCAAATTTGCTTACGCTTTTCCGCCTCTCCCACTCATTCCAATACTGGTGAGGAAACTCCAACAACATTCCCTCACAATGATCCTATTTGCTCCAACATGGGCAAGGCAACCACGGTTCACAACTCTGTTGGAACTAGCAGTAGTACCACATCAAAAGCTTCACCTCTCACCCAAGCTTCTCACTCAGACCCATGGAGAGATAAGGCACCCAGATCCCAATCAGCTCAACCTTGCGATCTGGCTCCTGAAATCTTAGAGTTTGGCTACCTTAACCTCCCGCCAGACTGTATGAACATTATCTAAGAAGCTAGACGCCCTACTAAAAGGGCATGCTATGCAGCAAAATGGAAGAGATTTGTCATTTATTGCTCACACAATATCAACCCACTAGATGCTTTCATTCAGAACATCATCTGTTTCCTCTTGCATTTACAACAATGTAACCTAGCGTATACATCTATAAGGTTACATCTAGCTGCCATAGTGGCCCACCTACAAAACAGACATTTGTCTTTGTTTAGGGTTCCCGCAATCAAAGCTTTTATGGAAGGACTTTTATGGAGGGACCAAGAGCTCCACCCTCTCCGGTGTGGAATCTCAATGTAGTCCTTACCAGACTAATGGGTCCTTCTTTTGAACCTCTCCACAAATGTGAACTACAGTTCCTCACTTGGAAAGTAGCCTTTTTGGTCGCTATCACATCCCCCAGAAGAGTGAGTGAACTCCAGGCATTAACCATACAAGAACCATTTTTACAAATCCATCATAACAAAGTGGTTCTTAGAACAAACCCAAAATCTTTACCCAAAGTGGTATCTGCCTTCCATCTCAACCAGTCTGTTGAACTACCAGTATTCTTCCCTCAACCAGACTCAGTGGCAAAAAGAGATCTACACACCTTAGATGTTAAAAGAGCGATACTTTACTTCATTGAAAGAACGAAATCCTTTAGGAAAACCAAACAACTTTTCGTGGCTTTCTCCCCACCTCATAAGGGCAATCCTATATCCAAAACAGGAATTGCAAGGTGGATTGTAAAATGCATAAAATAAAGCCAAACGAACATTAACCATTCACCCTAAAGCGCATTCTAAATGCAAATTAGGGGCTTCTATGGCATTCTTAGGGAATATTCCCCTAGATGACATATGTAAGGCAGCAACTTGGGGTACACCACACACCTTCACAAAACACTATTGTGTTGATGTGCAGGCAAAACAACAAGCTAGTGTGGGGCAGGCTTTATTAAAAAGACTATTTCAGACTACTGCAACAGATACAGGTAGGCACCACTAAGGAGGAAACTTGTGTATAGTCTATGCAAAAGTGTACAATCTGCAGCTCATATGCCTCGAACGGAAAATGCTACTTACCAGTATGCATCTGTTCTTGGCATGTAGAGCTGCAGAGTTGTACACGTCCACCCGCCTCCCCGGATACCTCTATCTGTTCCAGTATTATCTTATTTAGATTCATCACGCATGGACATCTTTCTACTTCTTACTACTCCATCTAACCCTAAGTGGCAAAAACAATCTAACGATGGAGCCGATGCCCATGCGCGCATTGTCCACCGAAGGAGTCCTCACCGGTCTCGTGACTACAACACTTCTTCGAAGACAAAAACAACATGCAAACATCCGAACCCAATACCAGATGGCGATCTATGCAAAAGTGTACAACTCTGCAGTTCTACATGCCAAGAACAGATGCATACTGGTAAGTAGCATTTTCCTTCTCTGCTATGGTCTATTTTCCATTTGTTCCCAGATAGCCAAGCTAAAACATGCTACTGTTTTACTGAACTGCACATTACCTCCAAAACTCTTTAATAGATCTACTTTCTCTTGAAACACATTGCATCATTTAGCACTCTGGTTGAACCTGTCGCGTTATTTTTCATGCTATAAAATACCTTACATAAAAGCTCCATTATATAGAGACCGCGACTTGTAGACTGTTAATTTAATCAAATGCTGTGAAAATCACACTTGTATCTGAGAAATATCCGCACTTGTCATAGAGAGGGTTGGATTCAGTATTACTTGCTGTCACAGTCAATTTGAGACACAGATGATGTCTTCATCTCTTTTGTACGAGAGCTCAGTGCGCAAGAAACCCAGGGGCATATTGACAAGTTATCCTCCCACTCACCTCTCATGCTGTCCCTTTGGGTGGATGTTCAGAAGCATAATTACTGCAGAGAATATGGCAGTCTCTCCGCCGCTCTTACTTGTAATTGGCAAGAGCTTTTGCAGCAGAGACGCTAAATTATTTAACAACTGATCTGAGCCACAGAAAAATGTATCAACTCCTCAACCCGCCGTGTCTTAAAGAAGACTGGTTTTGGTCTCTCGTTCCTGTGCATATTCAGCTGTTTGATTTGGTTAATTCTGTGTTTACTCTGCGTTCATATTGTGATGGTGGAAGTTGTAAAACACCAGCTCAAGTGTAGGTTTGTTAAATTACTGTTCCTTTCATTGTGATGCCATGTATACCCTCGATAGTGAGTGGTTGCCATCTCATTTCCCAGAACTCCTTGCAGGGATGACATTTAGCATGGTAGATTTGTCAAAAAGCGAACCAGCGCTCTCCCACACTGTATCTAAAACGACTGCAGAGTTAATCCATGGCAAACCTTCCTGCCACGAGGTTATCCCATCGAACAGAAGAGTTCAGATGCCTTGATCTCTTGCAACAGGACAATGTGATATCAGAGACAGGATTTCGAAATGGCAGGTTTGCTGCTCATTGTGTTGTTGTTGTTGTTGTTGTTATCAGGGCATCTATCACTCCAGCAGAGTCCCTCGGCGATGACACCAAGGCAACCGAGGCCCATGGGCAGGAATGCAGCAAGCAACTAGTTGCTGAAAGTTAGGTTTTTACAGCTGTTCTAAATGTCAGTATGCATCTCAAGAGAGAGCTTGTTTTGGAGGGTGGAGACTTGGACACTGAAGGAAGGCTCACCCACTTCCATTGGATTATTTGGTATGGGCACCACAAAATTGGCGGTGGTGCAAGAACATAATATTCTTGCATGAGTCAATTGCTTGAGTTTTTTAGTCATGAACCTGGGGCCAGGCTGTGGTATATTTTTATATTGTGCAGCAAACATAATTTGCTTCTAAACAAGGAGCCAATGTAATTGGCATGATAGCTGGAGACAGAATCAAGCTTTGCAGGATTAAAGATGGTTCCGACCAAGGCATTTTGGATCTTTTGCAAGTGGTCAATATCTTTCTTAGGAACACCACGATATGTGGAATTGTTGTAAAAAAAAAAAATTAACCATAGTACTAGCGTGATAAGGCCATACCTGCTGGTTTTGCCACTGTTGTTTTTTATACTCGGTCTCATACCGAGTATTGCAGTTTCTGTGCATGATTTAATCAAAGCACTATGGTTTATCCTCTTTTTCTCAGTGGCTTGGTATTTCATGCCACCTTCTAGCTGCAACAATAATTGTTTGGTCGCGAGTCAAGTAAAACACAGATAAACCCCAAGAATGAAGAGGGGAAGGAAAGGGATAAACAGGCTGATCAAAGAAATTGCCGGGGGAGACAGATGGGCCAAGGGAGAAGGTGTGCCAGGATGCAGAAGGGTCAGTGGCACAAGTGCACCATAAGACATATTGATCATTGGAGCAGGTTAGTGGAACAGGTGTTCCAAGAGACCGATTGGTCGGATGGTAAATCTTTCTGGTTTATTTAATTGGTCACAAACCGTGCTTTAAATGGAAAAAGAGAAGTGCCAGTACTCACCAAATTGATTGGGATGGGTCTTCAGGGTTGGGTAGGGCGTCTCTATGCAGTGGCGTAACATAGGCCCCCGCAGTGCAGGGGGGCCTCCAAGCTCCAGGGGGCCCCCTCAGCACAGTACCATGGCCAGAGAGCTCCTTATTGAGTCGGGAGGGGGCCCCTCCACGTACTTTGCAGGGGGGATCCCTCAAGTTTTGTTACACCACTGTCTCTATGGCCCTGGCTTTGAGGCAGACATTTAATAATATTGTCCATTTCTTTTATTTTTATTTGTGTTCAAAAGATTTTGAGTTTTCAGATTAAGCAAACATAAAGACAATACAGAAAAATATTATTGAGCGAAAATACCTAATTATCATATAGAGATACAAAAGCATCCAGTGAATTGCATTAGATAATAAACAATACAAATAATCAATGAAAAAAATATTAAAAGGGACGGAAAAGGAAACAAATCTAAAATTATTGCATTAACAAGCAGATATAGAGCTATATACAACATTTTTCTAGTATGATTGCAATAAAAACTAGATATAAATATATACTTAAGAAGATAAATATATGTCAACAGGTTTCCAAAAAGAGTGATAAGAGTTAGAATTATGACCAATCCCGGATAAAGATAACTGTGCACCTCTTCTTGTAAAAATCACCCATGACCACCAAGTATGTACTGATAATAACGAAACATCTTTCCAACAGAAAATATTGTCATTTTCTTATTTTATGCAAAGCGCCCTAGTTTTAAATGGAGTTGCTACCTATGCCTGGTCGCCTCTGGGGGCAGCTGTTTGCTGTCGCACATACTTCAGACCCCTTGAATGTGTGGACTTTATTTATTTTCAGATTCTGTTGCTAGTCCCAGCACACTACTTTTCCAGAGACCATGCATTTCATACCAATGTTCAGCTTGTTTTGTGTTCTGGGGACAGTGCTTTGAGGTGCTGCGTGTCCACTTCAAGGACCTTCTTCTGTACATGCGCCTGAGTCCCCTCTAATGTTTCCTTAATGAATGTTTGTCTAGTCTCATTAAGGGCATGTACCTTTAAGGGATTTTGAGTGTTTCATCCCTCTTTGGTAGAGTCCCTGTTGTTGATGGCAGAATCAGTGTTAAGTTTCTCTAGGATCAGCAACCCTGGAGACCCTCTGGATGTATTCTTTTAGACCAATCCCCACCCTCCCTCCAGCACACAGATACTGCAAGTATCAGGCATCTATGTTTTACACTACAGATATGTAGCTATATGAGGTGCAGCAGCACCGGGTCCAGGATTTGCATGAGCCTACTGAGTATTAATATACTTCAGCACTCATGGGGCCCACGTTCCTTGTTGGCACCAGGGCCCGTGGCACCACTGTTATGCCATTGGGTCAAAAGTGAAGTCATTTTAAAACACTGAGACCTGATGCTTGCAGAAGCACAACATAATATTGTCCCCAGACCCCTCATCTGCTCGCACATGGAGTTTTCTGTAGCCTGATTTCAATACCGTTATATGTACAACACCTTGCGTGTGAATTATTCCTGCTGACAGCAGTGTTCTCTCTAAAGGGCTGCATAGCTCAGTGGAGTATGGTAAGGCTCGGTCAAGAATGTATGACGTTACAACGCAAACATTTACAACGCATGCCTCTACAACACAGTTTTTACATCGCAACATACTTTACAACGCATGTTTTTAGTACGCATGCCATCACACTGTATTTTTAGAAACTACATTTACAATGCATATCATTACAAGGCATACCATTACAACGCATATTACTTTTAGGGCCACAGTAGGGTAAGTGTTGGATAGTGTAGGAGTAAAAATTACTATTCCCCATTGCTTGCCTTATAATGCGTTGTAGTGGCATGCGTTGTAGTGACATACCTTGTAATGACATGCGATGTAATGGCTGCGTTGTAATGGCATGCGATGTTACGGATGTTGCATTGTAATGACTGCATTGTAAAGGTTCTTTCCCCTCTGTCAAATACCCAACCTAAAATTAAACGTGTACTCTGTCTCTCTTGTAGCTCTCTTCTCTCCATCTCTCTTCTCTCTCTCCCTCTTACAGCTTATATCTTACTATCGTTGCGAGCTGCAGGTTCGGCACCCATCACTGCAGCAGGCTCTGTCTGCTATATACTTGGGACTGGAACCTTAACCTTTGACCTGCAAGTGACAAAGGCCTTGACTTAGACCAGGATGGACACACTGCTTAGTCTCATCTCTCAACCCTACTCTTCCCCCACTGCTTCTCAGTTCCTATTCATGGGCGATACCCTACTTGGTATTTCCACCATGACCAGCTTGGGGGCTCTGATGCAAATAAAAAAGTGATGTTGAGAAATCAACCTTGGGTTTGAGTCCGCAGCACCATGTCTATGAAAAAATAATTTAAATGAGGTGGAAACAAAAAAGCAAGAGGAAGGGGGCGGTTGTTCACGTCAGATTGATGCAATTGCTATGTCTCTCCCCTGGATGCTCCAGTAAGGCAAGTGTAGTGTTTGAAGCTTGGTACAAGGTAAAGGAGAGCTCCTTCTGAGAGTGCTGCTTCAGAGAAGGGAGGCAGATGTCACCGTTAGTCATGCTCAGCTGCACCCTGGCATTCCTATAATAGCTCCTTCCACCTGGTGGAAGTAAAATCTGAAAACACCGGATTGAACACCAGAGTTGTAAAACTCTAGCGTAACATGGAGATGCAGGCATTACATTCATAGTTCAGTGAGGCTCATGTGATGACCAGCATCTGCTGCACACACTGCGGCCGGCTCAGCTCACCCCGGTCTCTGATTCCTTCCTCCTTTACTTTTATCACTGTTCCGTGTTCTTCCTCTTCACTCCACTCTCTTTTATCACACTCCTCTCACGGTCCCTTTTTCTCCTTACATTCCCTTTTCTCCCTTACACTCCTTTCTTGCTCTTTCATCCCCTAGCTTTTCACACACGTCCCTGTCTGTCCACTTTTCCTGCTTCCTTTTTCTTCTCTCCCATTCAATCTCTTTTCACCTTTCTTTTTCCCATGTTATGCACTCTCCTCCTTACTAGCTTCCCTTCTTCCCTTCTCCCTTCTCCCTGTTGTCACCTTTCTCTCGCCTTCCTCCCAACATTGCCATCTTGCCACATAATTTCAAACAGCAGAATTTCACTCAACGCCACACAGTTCCAAATAATACAATTCCACCCCACACATTACCATTTCACAACACATAATTCAGCAACACATTTACACAACACACCACATACATCCAATCAGTGGCGTAACAAAGGCCCCTGCTTACCCCAAAGTGCGGGGGGGGCCCGAGCTCCAGGGGGGACCCCTCACCACAGTACACTGGCCTGCGAGCTCCAGAGTAACTGCGGGAGGAGGCCCTTCCTTGCACTTTGCAGGGAGGCCCCCTTATGTTTCGTTACGCCACTGCATCCAATAATCCACACCACAGAATACCACATCATGCCACAAAATTCAACAACATACCACATAATGAAACTCCACAGCATACAACTGCACAACACAAAATACCATTCCACATAGTTACACTCCATGACACACAAACCCACTCCAGCCCCCCAGAGTGGTTTCTTCAGGCCCCCAAGCCTCTAAAGTTTGCAGTTCTTGTGGAGCCTAATTTTTACTGTGCTCCTCCTCTCATAGGATCTGTCTCCTGTCAGGGCGCCTGGCACTTCTCCTGGGATCTGGGCCTTCATCAGCAGCACCCTCCGGTACCCAAGGCAGAGTATCCACCCTACCTGCATGCTCCAGGTCCCATGGCTTCCTTTGGCCACTTGGGAGCACATAGGTCAGTGGACGTAAGGGGACCACTCCTGGAGGTCACATTCTTGCAGGTCCACAGAAGCTCCAGGGGAGCCCTCGAGGCCCTAGATAAACAAACCCTAGTCCCTGGGTGCCAACTGAAGTCCTGAGGTCCATTTCTGCAGGAGTCAGGGGTCCAGCTGGGCATTTCTGTGGTGTTGCTTCCCGCAAGTCCAGACAGTTTTCCAAAGGCTTTCCTTTGTGCAGGAATTTTTAGGTGGGGGTGGAAATTTACGGAAGGTAGAGTCCTCTACCTCATCCTAGGGTGACACATCATCTCTTCACCCCTACCACAACCCTCCTGGCACAGCATTTTGGGAAAATCAAAGATGTCACCATTAAGCCATCAAGCAGTCTCTTTAAAGACCTTCTTTAAGAGCCTGTGTCCTGCCTCAACTGCCACAGATGCCTGGTGCCTTCCCTCCAAAACCTCAAAGGGCAGCGCTTCCTGTGACTCTCTCTTGAATTCTGGCACCCTTATTTGTTTCTCAAGGGTAGAACCTTCCCAGGCTGAGTGCAGTGTGAAATGTAACTGGCAGATTGCGTCCCCTCCCTCTTCTCTCTCAGCAGCAGGCCTAATTACTGCCAAATAGCCTACTGTGTGGTGCGGCCTTTGAGCCGCGAGCTGGCCACTGAGTAATTAACTTGGTCAAGCAGAGGTGACTTACAGGCCTGAATCGAATAATGAGCTCTGTCAAAGAAACATGAAAAATCTTGTCATGCCACAAGTTCAGATATATGGAAATTAATGACAGATCTGCATTTGGTGTCTTACCATAGGGTTGGTGGTCATCTTTAGGCCTAACTATGGCGAAACTGTACTTTGGTGAAAATTTCACCCATAATGTTACAATATTAGTGCTCCCTAATAAGGACTGTCCTGGCCAGCACCAATCCATGAAGGGTCCTCTCTGCAATAGGCTACTTTTGTGCAGATGCTAGGCGGGGGCCGAGTTAGATGGTAGTCTCACATGCTCACTCCACACATGCACACGTGTATGCATTTGTTTATGTGCAACCAGTCCACAGCCTCTTACCCTACCTGTCTAGCAGCAGGCCATATTTTAAACAGTAGAACACTGGCGATGAACACTGTCAAGCCATTTCAGCAGGATTTACAATGAGTGAGACTCCAGTAGCGAGACTCGCTCAAGGCAGAAGTCCAGGAACCAGGTAGTCCAAAAAGCAATAAACCTAGGGGGGATTAAATAGAGCAGAACCCATTTCTGACAATTAATGTCGACAAGATTCTCCATGACCCCACTGATTAGCAATGAAACCCTTGTGTTTCGAGGGTGAAAATGGGAAATTAACCAATTCCAAAATTAGAGTTTGTGTAAGTGAATGATTGCTTTCACTGGGAAATAAATATTGTACCCAAAGTATTCCCATACAGAAAAAAATATATAAAAGTGCTCTTTCACTAAAGCAATGGTATTTTCGCATGCTTAGTTGTAAATTATTTACAGTAAAACACGGGACTGCCTTTGTGTGGATGCAGTTTAGAATTTGCAATACTTTTCCAGGACTACCTAGGGAAACCTATGGAAAATTCTAAAAGTCTGCACCCCAGGCATCAAGGAAGTAAAACTGCGGCCGCCAATTTACGATTTTTATCAAAGGCGATAGCTCGATGTGTGCCCTTGGGTACCTCCAAGTTGATAAGGCCCATACAGAGGCAGACACGTGTACGTATCATAGTCTGACAGTTCTGATGTCGAGGTCACAAGATAAAATCCATTTATTCGAAGTCCGATCTGAATGAGCCTTCCTTTGTGGGGGTGATTTTTGCAGTAATTAATACAAAACCAAAATGCTATGTGCTGTGAGTCAGCAGTTAATCCAAGTATTAATAGGGCCGATGTGACAGGTGTACGGAAAATTAGATTAAAGGTCATTTGTGTTGTTTTATTCCCTGATGATCTGTGTAACCAAGGGTCTTAAGAGGAAATGATCTGTTGGCAAGTTTGTCTTGTGCTTTTCAGTGTGCAGGGAGCCTTCTTCGGATTTCGGGTGTATTTCTTTTGTGAGCTATTATTACCATGTGATTTGCTCAAATAGACGTGATCTGTTGGTTGCCATATCAACACTCCATGCGAGAGAGCGAGGAGGAGTCCTCTAAATGGCCAGTTTAGTGCCTCTCACATCGCCGTATTGTGATGATCAGCGCTGCAACAGTGCGATATAGAAGGCCGGGTTCCATGCACGTGCCGGTAACGTGCGACTACGTTTTGCGTAGGCAAAGGACGAATCACATCAAGTGCACTGATAGTTAAAAACGCTGTTGTGCGTGCCCTAAAGTGTTACGCGGTTGTATTTTAGCTGTGAATTATTTGGTGGTACCCTTGGACAGACTGGAAATTAATTCTGTCTGGCGATAGGCGAATGTGCTGGGCAGCATTAGTCTTTAGGGGGCTCGTCGGATGCTGGTTGAGGGCCTTCTCGAGCTAGTTTATGGTTTAAATCTTTTCTCTTTTTGTAAAGACAAATGTAACGATAGCCGCCACCTACATCCACCAGCTGGTGGGGGTTCAGTTGTATGTAGTGGAATAAAGAATATAGAGAAAGAGTAATAGAAGAGAGAAGGGGAGGGAGATAGGCTCACCATCTTCGAGTTGTGTACTTGTGAGTCGTGCGGGCAACATGTGGGCATCTCTGGGGGCCAGTTTCCGCTACCTTCACTCGTTCGTTGGGGGAGAAGCTTTAGTAAGCTGGAGCACTCAGAGAAATCTCTGGCATGTGAGTTCTGTGAATTCGGTGGACAAAATTCTATGGTGTTGCCCATGTTTGATCAAATTTAGTGAGAGAACGTGTGAGGACGGCTGTAATCTTCTCCATTCCCAGTGTTTTCCTTAACTTGTATAACCAGTCTAGTCGGGAAGGTTTCTCCTCAGTTCCCCATCTAGCCAGCAGCGCCTGCTTGGCCGCTCCCAGAGCCAGGGTGATTGCTCTGCCACAGCAAGATCTAAGAGGGTATATCAAGGCTTTGGGGAGCCCTAGTAGTATGAAGGAGGAGAATTTAGGTAGGCCAGTGCGGTGTATGCTATCTATCTCTTGGAGGATTGCATCCCAATAACCCTGTATCTTCGGAGATGAGCATAGACTATGTGTAAGAGTGCCCATGTGACCACATTGACACCAACATTTCCCATTCTCTCCTGGTTTCCATCTGGCTAGCCTCGCTGGCGTATAATACCAGTAATGCGCAATTTTTAAAAACATTTCTTTACCCTCAGTACTGCAGGAGGAAGCTCTGGCTCTGTATATGCCGTCTTGCCATTCCTTGGGGGAGAACTCATATTCCAATTTCGCCTCCCACCTATGCTGCACAGGGGACTTACTATGCTGCTTGGGAGTATTTAGGAAAGAGTATATGTCCGACAGTAATCTCTTATCAGATGTTCTTGTAATGAACCACCGCTCAAACTTGGTCAGGGGGTGACTTGCGAGGGGACGCACCTGTGGCTGGGTCACCCAGTGGCGAAGGGCCAAATATTGCCAGTAAGGGTTCCGCGGGATCCCAAAGCCTGTAATGAGGCTGGCTAAATCCATCACTCCCTTCTCGTCAAAGAGATCTCCAACACGTTTGCAATTGGCCTCCTGCCAATGGAGATAACTATTACCTGGGGGGGTGGGGGGAGTCTGGGTTTTCTATAAAGGGGTCAGGGGAGACATAGGGTTTGAGAGGCTGCACAACACCTGTACCCTATCTCACACTCCAGGCTGGTTCTCCGGACCGGGGACACACATACCCCATTGGGTCAGTGCTGTTGGGAAAGCCATGGGACCTTCCAGATGTGCATACCCGGTATCGAGCGGTCAATGAAGCACCAGTGTTGCTCTGCCTTGGGGAGAGTCAAACTCCGAGCTTGTGTTTTGTGGATATTGACCTTGAAGCCCGAGTCTCGACTGATGCATTCTAGTTCCTCCATTAAGGGGGGGTAATGAAGTCGCCAGTTGGGTTAAAAACAAGACCACGTCGTCCGCGTACAGTGAAATTTTATGCTCCCTATCGCCCATTCTGATCCCAGAGATAGTCGGGTTTTGGCGTATCCTTTCTGCAAATGGCTCCATATATAGAGTGAAGAGCATGGGTGATAAAGGGTATCCCTGCTGCGTACCTCTTCTAATACGAAATGGTCGGGAGGCCACTCTGTTGACCCTAATCCTCAATTGTGCGTCCACATAAATGCAGTTCACCCATCTCAAAAATCTGTCCCCTGCTCTGAATCTACGCAGAATCCGTTGCAAGTTCAGCCAGTGAACCCGGTCGAACGCCTTCTCGGCGTCGATCGAAAGAAGCACAGCGGATTGCTGAGTACATTGGGATTTATCCAACAGATGGCAAACCCGACGCGTTCCATCACTGCAATTGCCTTCTGGAATGAATCCAGACTGGTCGGGATCAATCAGACCTTGCATATGTGGCGCCAGCCGGGCAGCCAGAATGCTCGTGAAGATCTTAAGGTCCACGTTCAATAAAGAGATGGGGCTGTATGATGCACAATCCAGTGGATCCTTGCTTGGCTTAGGAATCACAACAACCTCAGCCATGCTCATAGTCTGGGTCAAACTCCCGGTATCACTAAAGGAGTTAAATAACCGTACCAGGACAGGGGCCAAGTCCTGGGCAAATGTCTTATAAAAATCGGTCGAGAATCCGTCTTCCCCAGGGGCCTTCACGGACATAAGACCGCGTATGGCCTTAAGGACTTCTTCTATGTGGACGTCTGCATCCAGGTTCGTCGCCTCCAGTGCGGGGAGAGACGCCACCGGGACATCCCGCATGTATGACTCGGCTGCTCCCGGGTCTAGATCGTCAGCTCTATATAGATCGGTGTAGAAGGACTCAAATCTGCCTGCTATGTCGCAGTCCGCGCGCAATACCTCTCCTCGGGTGTCTCTAATTTCTACAATACGCCGAGTGTTTGTCTGTGTCTTGAGTAAGTTTGCGAGGAGTTTCCCTGCTTTATTACCTCTGGCGTAATACCACTGTTTGGTCCGCAGGAGAGAGTATTCTGCCCGGTCGACGTCAAGGGCCTTCAGCTGTCTAGCAACGTTAAGTTGTCTCCTGACCTGTATGGCTCTTGCACTTGCGATTCGAGGTGTTCCCTTTTGTCTTTTCTATTTTTATTGACCCCTGCCGCTATCGCAATAAATCGCCCTCAGACAACTGCCTTGAAGGCGTCCCACAAAAGAGCGACCGAGGACGCTCCGGCCTCGTTGATCTCAAAATATGACTCAATTGTCGCCTGTATTTGTTATGTTATGTTAAAAAATATTTGTAACGCGCACTTTCACCATCGGTTTCTTGGCGCTCAATGACAAATGACGATGAGCCAGGATGAGAGAGTTAGTCATATGCGGAGTGAAAGAGCAGGGTTTTTAGAAGTCTGCGGAAACAGTCGTACTTTGGGCACAGACGAAGTGCAGGTGGCAGAGAGTTCCAGGTAGAAGGAGCCAGGACAGAAAAGGACAGGCCACCGTGTTTTTTCCTTTTAAACTTAGGGGTCTCAAGGAGATTAAGAGATGCTGATCGAAGAACTCTAGAAGGGATGTGACGGGACAGGCTCGAAGAAATAAAGGCGGGGGCTGCATCCGAGAGGGCCTTAAAGGTAGAGCATGCCAGTTTGAAAATGCAGCGTTTGGAAATAGGGAGCCAATGCAGACTGTGGAGGAGGGGAGTGACGTGCCGATATTTGGACTGGTGGAAGATCAGGCGGGCAGCTTGATTCTGCACCAGCTGTAATCGATGAAGGTGGCAGGCAGGAATGCCCGCGTACAGCATGTTGGCGTAGTCGAGCCTGGAGGTGATGAGTGCAATGACAACTAGGGTCAGGGCTTCTTTAGTGAGAAACCTACTGATCTTGCGAATCCGCCTGAGATGGAAAAAACAGGCTGAGGTGACCGAGTTGATTTGCGGTTTCATCGAAAGGTCATCAGAAATGATCACCCCCAGGCTTTTGACTGAGCGCACAGGAGTGGGTGCAGTCCCCAGAGCTGGAGGCCAGAAGGTGGAGTTCCATGGGTGATTGGGGCCACCTACCAAGACAAGCTCAGTTTTGGTAGGGTTCAACTTTAGGTGGCTGTGATACATCCATTCCGCAATGGACATCATAGTGGACTGGAAATTAAAACGGGAGGAAGGGAAGGAATCTATGGAAAAGATTAACTGAAGGTCGTCCGCATAATTAAAGATTGTGACCGGGGAGTTGCGGAGGGAGACTAGGAGGGGTTGGAGATACAAATTGAAAAGAAGAGGGGATAATGCAGAGCCCTGTGGGACGCCGCAGGGAAGGGATGTGTAGGGTGCGGACAAGGTGGAGAGATGGACGGACTGTGACCGCTGGTGAAGGAAGGATCTAAGCCAGTCAAGGGCCACTCCCTGGATGCCGGCGTTGTGGACACGGTCGATCAAGGTGGTGTGATCGACCGTGTCGAAAGCCGCCGAGAGATCCAGAAGGACAAGGGCCTGAGAGATGTTATTGTCAGCGCCCTTCCTGAGGGTGTCCATGACTGCTACTATGACCGCCTCGGTGGAGTGGAGGGGTCTGAAACCCGCTTGTTGAGAGTCCAAAAAGGACGATTCCTCTATGAAAGAGCTCAGGCAGCGGGTGACGTAGGTCTCCAGAATTTTTCCTAGGTAAGGGAGGAGGGAAATGGGTCTGTAGTTACTGAGTGTAGTGTGATCGGTGTTGGGTTTCTTTAAGATAGGTACAATGGCTGCTTGCTTGAAAGAGAGAGGGACCTCCCCCGTAGCAAGAGAGTTGTTAAGTAATGCAAGGGGGGGGCCTGGACATGCGAGGAAGGCTTCTCTCAGGATCTGCGGGGGGCAGCAGTCATTTGGGGAACCCGACCTGACTTTGTGAAGGAGTGAGGCGAATTCTTGTAGAGAGATGGGGGGAAACTCCGACAAGGTGCTGGTGTTTTTAGGGGGAAGAGATGGGGGGATAGGAGATGCCGGGGTCGGGATGTTGTTTTTTATTGTAGTAATTTTCTCAATGAAGTAAGAGTTGAGTGAATCACAGAGGGGTTGAGTCGGCTGGGGCTGGGGGGTAACCCTATCCGGCAGGGAGAGCTCATTTACAATAGAAAAGATGTCTTTTGATTTGTTATTTGAGTCCAAGATTATTTTGGAGAAATATGCCGTTTTAGCTGCCAGGATCGATTGTTTGTAGGATTTCAGAGCCTCAATGTAAACTAGTTTGAGTTGAGGGTCATAGTGGCGACGCCAGCGGCGTTCAGTTTGCCGCAGGGCAAGTTTGTCCGCTTTAAGTTGGTCTGTAAACCAGCGTTGTGCGTCGTGGGGGCGCTTAGCTTTAATCTTTTTAAAAGGGGCTACTTTGTCACTAGCCTGACGTAACCATTTATCAAGATTGTCAGCCTGAACCTCAAGTGAGGTCAGAGAGGTGGGTACGGTAGAAGCTAGTGAAGCATGAAATTCAGACAGATTGGCTCTTTTCCAGTTGCGAGCCATAAGATTCTTAAGTCGGGGGGGAGGACACAGAGTGTGCAAGTGAAGGTAAAAAGAGATGAAATAATGGTCAGACCAGGAACAAGGGCAAACTGAAGGAGGTGAGATGTCGAGGTCGGACGTCCAGACTTGGTCGAGAATGTGACCTTTCTGGTGGGTGGGGATGTGAATGTGTTGGGAGAGATTCATGCCTTTTAAAAGGTCTGTGAATTCCAGCGACAGTTGGCTTTCGTGGATATCAGAAGGCCAATAGTTAAAATCGCCAATTACCATGATGTTAGCATGGTTAATTGCTAATTGGGCGATAGTGTCGCTGAAAAGTTTAGGAAAGAGAGGCATATAGTCGGGGGGTCTATAGACAAGAATGCAAATGAAAGACGACTTAGGGGAGGTAAATTTTAGAACTAGGTAGTCAGTTTTGGGGATCGAGGTCGCCGTAACCTCGGAGAAGATGTGAACCGAGCGGATAATAGCTGCCACTCCGCCGCCGGTCTTCCCCGCGGGCCGGTTGGCGTGTATAATGTAGTATCCCGTAGGGATTGCTGCAAGAATGTCAGGGGCCGAGTCTTCTGAGATCCAGGTTTCTGCTAGGAGAAGGATATCAATAGAACTCTGATGCAGTAACTGGAAGATCTCGAGCTGATTGCGGATAAGAGACCGGGTGTTAAGGTAATAAATCAGTAAGGAGGCGGTGATCTGCTGTATTGGGGGTGAAGGGTCGTGGGGGGAATCATGTGCCGAACAACCGGATGGAACAAATATGTCACACGCCTGAGCCGCTCTTGCAGCACGTGCGGGAATAGGTCCTGAGGATTTAAGTCTCAGGAGATCAGAGGAGGAATAAGTGTATTGGGCATTACGACAGGGCCCTGGGCCTGGTCGGCCGCGGACGGGCGCAGACGGGCTTGACATGTGCGCGACTTCGGCGCGAAGTCGGCGCTCCCGCTGCGCTCGTCCGCTGCGCTTCCTCCATACTGCCATTTTATACTAGGGGGTGAGGGAGCACTAGACCGCTAACCTGCGAAGGTTTCGTGCAGGGCGGAAGTGGTGTCACGAGCAGGAAGTGACGCTCCTCGAGCTGACCCTCCGCACAAACGGCACAAGCCGGGGCGGAACGGGGTCACGAGGTGGCGAAAATACAGGTCAGTGCAATTTGTAGATTTAAAATGCTTTTTAGCGTGCTCATTAAAAACAGCAGCAAAAGACAATGACAGACAGCATCCACAACAACACACGAACACGCAGCCTAGATCGCCGCGTTTGTATTTCTTGAATATTGGCCTCATAAGCGAGACGTTTATGATTGAGCCTCCACTCCCTGTGTCCCAGGGAGCCCCCCTGAATGTGCAACTCTAAACTAATTGGCGAGTGATCTGAAAGAGCTGCGGTTCCTATCGTGACAGCCCCACCCCCCAGTGGCTTTCGTGACTCTCGGGGACGTTAAAAACCAATATATACATTGTGGAGTAGTGTGGCTCACTGGTTAGAGGCAGCAGACCCGGAAGCAGAGGACTGCCCGGGACCAGGGTTCAATTCCCGACGCGGCAGGGTCTTGGACCAGGGCCAGCGGACTCGATAATTCTCGCCTCGGTGCCTACTCTAACCAGGGATCACACTCGGCAACTCTGGGCATTAGCTTGCCTCATCTCCACAACGGCCCCCCACATTCGCCGGGGATGCCTGGTTTCACCTTGGAGATACCCATGAGGGACCATCTCACAGGGATACCCAGGACGGGTTCCCCAGCGGTCTACAGCGCCACGACGCCTTGGCAGCAGTGCGCTTTACAAAAAACACATACATACATACATACATCCGTCAGACCCAAATCCCTCAGTTTTTTCCACATAGTGTCAGTTGAAAAGTCTGCTTGGCGCACGAGCCCAGACTACCGTGAGATGCAGAGGCAGCCGGGGTAGTCCTTTGGGGCATCGGTCGGTGCCGGGGCTACGAGGTGGTTGTACACTGGAAGTGCGGGGGTGGGGCGCACGGACATCGATCAGCACTAACCACAAAGGGGGAACAGACCCCTGCCATGTCCCCACGCCTCGACCTCTGTCATAATCAGCCACCCGAGATGTCTACCCACAGAACCAAGAAGGACTCCACAATAAAAGATTTACAAAATTCCAACTCTAAGAAGGTAGATATGCAAAGGCCTGATCAGCAAACCGCGGAGGAGGAGACGGATACTGCGGGCGATCCGGCGGTGGAGCCCATAACAAGGGGCTTTTGGAACAACTCTTCGGCTCCCTACGAGAGGACTTCGAGGCCCTCCACCAGGAAATGGCCTCCGACGTTAAGCAGCTCAAGGCGGACATCCAGGAGTTTGGGGTCCGGGTGGATTCCCTCTAACAAGCAGGCGACCGCAGAGATGAGGAAATTACAGAGCAAGTAAGAGCTATTGGAGCTAAGAGACCGCAACAAAGAGCTACATCTCCGCCTGGAAGACCTGGAGAATTGTTCCCGGAGGTCCAACATTCGCATCAAGGGGGTGCCATTGCAGGCAGATGGAGGGAAGCTGGAAGAATGGGTGGTGCGCTTCTCCCGGCATGCAGCCCCGGTGCTCGGAGATTGGGAAATTATCCTGGATCGCACACACCGGGGTGGACGGCCAGTGACGAGCCCGGGACAGCAGCAAGATATCCTTACCTGCCTCCACTCGTACAGGCAAAAGGAACTCATCATGAACGCAACCAGGGACAGGCCAACCATTACGTTCGAAGGTCTCCAGGTTGGCGTATTCCAAGATCTCTCACCTCTCACTCTCCAACGCCGAAGGCCGCTGCGGCCACTCACCTCTCCCTTGAGGGGAAAAAAGAATACGATACCGGTGGGGTCAGCCTTTCAGCCTGTCCTTTATGTGGGATAAAGAACTGCGAATATTGAGATCTTTGAAAGATTGAAGGACAAACTTGGCGACAGCCTGGATGAAGAAGAGCTGGAGAGCGGTCAACGGTCGACTGAGATGCCCTTGAGGTGGGCTAACACGAGAAGACACCGGAGGACTGGGTGGTGGCAGCCCACAAAACCCACGGAGCTCGAAAAGCAGCTGGCGAGAGAGGCATTGCTCCATCAGCCCCAGAGCAGGGGGGACTCTGGAGACCCAAAGAGCGACTGATTAACAATGCCCGAAAGATGGCTCAGCTAAGACTCTGTAAGCCCCCGGATGGGTACCAAACTCATAGAAATCGGCCACGGCTGGGAGCCCTGCATATTGGAGAGGAAGACCACACGTCAGACAGACGGACCCATGCACGTTGATGTGCTTAGATCCTGTTGGGAGGCGCCTTTCTTGCTCTCGACCTGTTGGATTAGTGTTTCATTATACTTCTTCTTTCTATACTGTTCTTCTGATGCCTTATTGCTATTCCCTGTAGGGTTGGAGGTAGGCCTTCAATTGGGGAACATTAGACCTCGGGCTATAGTGGGGGCTGTGGGGACGGTCTGAGGAAGGGGTGGGGTTCAGGAGCTGATGGGACAGGGGGGCTTCGGGAGGGTCAGTGTCCACTGTCGAGGTCCGGGCACGGACTTGGATCAGAACCGCCCCTTAGTCCTAATGCCGATACTGAAAGTGAACATCTTGAGTTTTAATGTTGGGGGCCTTAACTCCCGGGTTAAGAGACGTGCGCTACTGGCACTCTTGAGAGAGTTGAAATGCGATGTCTGCCTCTTACAGGAGACCCACTTACTGAGAGCCGACTGGAAACGCCTTCGATCCACATGGTTTGATAGGCAATATTTCTCTTCGGGTGGGAGTAGCGGTCATGTTTGCCACACACTTCCCGGGCAAGGTTTTGGGCATACACGCAGAGGTACCTGGCAGAGCTCTGGCTTTGAGGTGGGAGTGGGGAACCGCACTTACACTATTGCAGCCATATATGGCTCAAACGAACGCCAGGAAGTGTTTCTCAATGACACCTTGAATGCTATCCCGGAGTCACCAGATGAGGACCTCGTCGTAGGGGGGGTGGATTTTAATATAGTACCCGACGCGTAGCTAGATCAATCTGTACGACGACACGGGCACACTGGGGCACCACCTCGTAGCCCCGGCGCCGACCGATACCCCCAAAGAATCACCCCGGCTACATCTGCATCTCATGTTAGTCTGGGCTCGTGCACCAAGCAGACTTTTCAATCTTCCAGTTCCCAGACCTAAGGCTGCCTCTTGTGGCAGGGCTGCAGGCCTCCTCCACCAGCCTCGGTCCGGGGGCCCTTTGTCAGTGCCCCCTAAATCACGGCGCTGTCTCTGTGCGCTGGGTCTGTCCCGCAGGATGCAGTGTCTGCGCCGTTCGGCAGTGACCTCTGTCACAAGGCCTGGCACGTAGTGGACCAGGGCCCGTCTCCACAGACTGCCCCCGGGGCCTCAAGTGGATCCCAGGGAGTCTTCACCAGTCAGGCAGTGGTGCTGGTCTATTCCACTTTGTGGGTGCACCTGTGCAATCACCGGATCCCCTTCTCCCCCAATGTCAGTGAGCTTATTGCACGGGGTCAAAGCTCATCGCGTTCACATCGCGCTCCTGAACAGGATCTCTGTGTCTGCTGGTTCTTGTTTTCCTGCCTCCTCAGAGGTGTGCGCTGACCCTTCTCTACCTTAGGAGTTCCGGGGCGCCTCAGTTCCGCCCGCTGCTCCGCGAGGGCCGGGCCCGCATGTCTGCTCACTCGGGCGGGGCCTCAGCAGGAAGGCTGCATTGTCAGGCTCGGCGGGGAGTCCAGCTTCACCTCTGTCAGGAATCCCGCCTTGCTCCTACACCAGCTGTCGTACCAGGCCGGTGAGTCGATTCGCCGCGCCCGCGCGTCCGCTTCCTAGGCTATGCCCAGCACCTTCACCGTTGCCGCACTGTCTCCGTCGGCCACCTCCTGCCCGCCGCACTCAGGCAAGCATCCGCTACGGCGCATCGGATCTGCGGCGCCGGGGAGCCTCTGGGGACCAAGCCTGGAGCGGTGCCGTCTCAAGCGCCTAGGCAACTCTTCCCAGCGCCTCTGGAGTCCCAGACATGCGGTGAGTGTGCGCTTTTCGGCCAAGGCGAGCGGAGCTCCCTAGGTTCGCTGTTGCTCGGCCTCCATCTTGGCCACGCCCCCCTCTCGTGCTAGTTTAGAGTAGATTCAATCTAAGTCAGTGTTTCCCAAACTGATGATTTTTGGTAGGGCAAAATTCCAAGCATTGAATAAAGATGTCTTTAATCTCTGTATTTATCTTGTCACATTTGCTACGCTTCAAAGACAGCGGTCACATTCCAATGCTTATGATGTTCACCTGCGGATTGGTGTTTAGAAACTGCTCTCAATTTGCAGTCAGAGAAAGAAAAGAAAAGTAAACTGAAATACCTGTAAGTGAACTGTACATATTCATCAGCTAGGAAAGCAAAGGTGAAGCATATTCTTTTGTCATTCTGAAGTTTGATGGAAACAAAGATTTAATAGAATCAGAACAAATCAAGACTTTACTTGGTGATGCGCAAATAAATATTCACTGAAACCCGGTTTCCAAACATTATCATTTGTGTGCAATATAGTTTTATCCGTAAAACTATATGTCTGTGCTAATTTAGTGACCATTTCAATGGAAAATATGCTGTCTGTAATGACAATGCACTGCCACACGATGCTTTAGTTACATAAAAAAATTGCCCGGCTCATATCCATTAGAGTTAGGTGGGTCAGGAAAGTTTGTTGTACTAAAAAGTGGGTTGTGGTTCTAAAACCTTTGGGAAATAATGCCCTAGGTGTTTATTCCTTATTAGCATCTCTAAAGATTAAATCCTGTTTACAGTGCTTTACGTGGGGTTAAACATGTGGAGTGAGCGGGTCTATAAAAAGGGCGTGCCCAAAGAAGTGCAACTAAGAATCCTTTCAAAGAGGCGTGGCTTAAAACATTTATACTAAAATCTTGTGCTTCACTTAGCCTGCCTCTTGAACAGTATTTGGGGACACCCCTGTGAGTTTCTGTTATTGCATCAAAACATGGCATACACCAACCAGTACCTACCCCTAAAACAAGGTAGAGCTAGTGGTTGTGCCAATGCTTGTTAGCTTTTCTAGCTTAATGAACAACATTGATTTTGTTATGAATAATTACAATTGAAAATGTTTCAGTTATAAAAATTTGAGACTGTAAATTAAATCCTGCTAATGCCTTTGGGGTGTCTCAAACATTCCCATTCACCCATTCACACCACCTTCCTCTGATAGCCAGTTATGCCCTTTTTCTCCCCACATCTTTCTGAAATCCTCCATATGCATTTCTCACACTTTACTTTAATTACAGTTAGTACTCCTTGCTCTGTACATGCCACAGAGAGGCTGAGGATTGGACGTGCTTGTAAGCTGCACGCCTTTATGATCCACTGACTGGCACTGGGAGAAACTGGCACTGCTTTTAGCATCAACCTCAGAGCTCTCAATCGTGCCACATCATATATCCCCACCCATAGCCGAACTCACTCAACACCTTGCAGCGACTCGTGAAATGTAAGCAGGGATTTCTTCGCTGATATGAAACGCCTTCAGGGTTTTTTGCAGCCTTTGTTGAAAAATCTATCAGTGTTTATGTCCAGTAAAGTTAAGGAACTGAATATAGAGCCCAATAGGGCCCCATTTCATAGTCCGTTTTTATTCCGGCAGGAACCGCCCCACTTAATGCCCTGCATATTTTTATAATTACAGACAGGAGACCTGTGCTGTCGCAATACCCTTCCATTTACCATGGAAACAAATGCTATCCATCACAGGCACCTCTAAAGGCACCTCTACACATGTTCAAAATGTGCCAGGTTGCAAAAAGGACATGCCACTGTTCTTCTCGTGGATAACCCAGTCCGCCACTGGTAGTACCTGGATGGCGCCGCTATTTAGGGCTTGTGAGTTTACTTCATCACGTTTGGGAGTTTTTGTTCCACTGCTCTCTACTAGTTTCTTCTCGTTCTTGCAGGCAACCACTAAATGTACCACAAAAACAAGTGTGTGCTCAGTTCCACTAAATATCGTCACCAAACTAGAGCAAATGACATGTACTATATGCACCAAGCATTACACCTTGTATAATATGGTCTCATGTTATCGTTTGTATAATGGGATGTCTGCCATGCGGAGCATTGCTGCTGTAACTTACGTTTGTAGCGCAAAGAAGTAGCTCCTCCCACATGCAGTCTATTTAGTCTGACTCGAACGAAGGGTGTTAATACAAATAGGCCCTCAGAAAAAAATGCAAGAAGGAAACAACATGAAAAGAGGATGCATTCCTGAGTGAGAGCATGGTGCAAGATTTGTAGTGAGCAAAGAGGCGACTGTTGCCCTCTGACCCTAGCATATTTGGAGATGCAACCCTGTTGCCGATTCATGGTCCCAAGTGCTCTGCTCAGTTCCTTTTGGTTTGTCTTATCTCCCACTTACCTTGACATTTGGGCCAGATATATCAAAGGGTTTTGCCCATTCTGTGTCTATGGGAAAATGTGTTCATGGATATGGCCCTTAGTCCCTTATCTGCGACACTAGAACTTCCTGTGCTGGGCAAAGAGATATCCAAGCCTCTCTGTCCTCCTGCCTACAAACACAACACATAAAGGTCAAGAGGAAGTAATGGGAGCACCTGTGGGTTCAACCAGCTAGGATAGTAATTCTTTAGGGTGCTCGCGATGGGGATACAAAGTTGGTATTAAGTAAGTGTTTGGTGCAACGCCAATTAAATATGTGAGGAGACAAATGGACGGGGCTGGCCTGAAAGTCATGAATAGGGAGATTTGCAAAAACAACAATTGATGGACAGAATGCCGAACGATGTCATACATTCACCCCAGTACAGAGATCTGGGCCTAAATCCATTGGTTTTTTAGGACATTTTGGGACATTAGCACCTATCTATTAATCTATCAATCTGCTGTCACTTATCCACCCATTCATTTGTCATTGCATCCATCTAACCCGTACGTATACACCCGTTCACCCAGACCTCCATCCTCCGACTGATACGTTCATCCATTTTATCTATCCTCTCCCTTGCATTCATCACCCAATCTCCCATGCATTCATCTACTCACTCTGTATAATTATTACATCCACCTGCATTTGCATTCTTCCATCTATGCACCCAGAACCATTCATCTCTCCTACCTTTGAGTGCACCTACACTCATCAATGTATACACTCACAGCATCATCCGTCTTCCTTTTTGCATTAACACATATTTGTGTTTAAACTGCATGTGTATCTGCATGCATGTTGCTTTGCTTCTCTCTGTGCCTCTTTCGCATTGTTTGTGCACATGGGTGCTTGCATTTGTGGTGTCCAGGCATATCACTACTAAGAACACCTACACCTAAACTAGTTCAGAAATATTGCCTTTCCCAATGCTTGTTAAAATATGTGAATGGAGCCCTTTCTGTTTTAGTTCTGAAGGCAAAACTTTCTATTTAAGCTACAAATGATGGATGCTCTGAAAGCAGCCACAGCACCTAAACCCCACTTTCTACAATAGTCCTGCTATAGGAGGCGAATCCATGGCACATAGGGGAGGGGTGATGTCGGTTGGTTTATGCAAGTGTCTGATTGGACTTTTTCCATGATAGTAGTGGACTCCTTGTGAGGTGCAACATTCCTCTCTCTGTTGACTTAGTGTTTATGTATAATAACTACCTACTGGCAATCGCTATATATATATATATATATATATATATATATATATGTGTGTATATGCGTATGAATATATGTATGTATATGTGTGTGTGTATATATGTGTGTGTGTGTATATTTGTCTATGTGTGTATATATATATATATATATGCAATTAGTCTGTCTGAGTGTCATTCATAATTAGGGCTATGCTCACCGAATGGGCGGACTCCAACCTTGATTCATCCAGTAGGTTAATGAAGATATTAAATATGCGGAAAGTGATCGCGCTAAACTCCAAGCGCAAATAGAATGTCTGGAGGAGGAAATTAATAAAATGGAAAGCACGGATCAAATGAAAAAACTTAGAGATGACATGATGGCACGCCTTAACAAAGATGAAGAAGTCATTAAAAGAAGGAAGACGTTTAAATTTGAAAGAGACCGTTTGGACTACGCCAATGGTCAAATCTTCACTTATGCTCGTAAATATGATGCAGTGAAAGCAAGGGCTAACAAACCGCCACAAAGGAAATTGAGCGAAGCAACAGCCTTGTCAACATCGGCTTCGGAATTAAGTTCAGCTCCAGAGAGTGACCCGGAAGGCGAAAGCACCAGGACACAGCAATTGGGGTTTACAAGAATGTCCCTGGCACAAGAGGTCGATTGCTTATGCCAGGACAGACGGGACACCCTAAGACCCCGTGCTCCACCTGGAGTGGTAACCAAAAACGCAACTTCAAGCGAAATCAGAGACGTAAGTGCCGCAAATGGAAACAGAAATGTGGGCAAAAAAACAACAAGGGGAAGATGGAACCGAATTCAGAAGAGAAATCAGAATCCAGTGTAAACCTGAATTCGGTTATAAATCTTACCTTTTTGCCTTTAACTACAGCGGAAAAAACGGTCCTGAGCCTTGGATTATCGTTTTGCCCCCCTTGTAACTTCAATTATGCCGATACAAGAATGGACACATTCAGATTTATACGAAAGTTAAAGTTGAATAAGTTTCATATATTACACCCTAACAGGAAAAATGAAACGTCAGCATCAGACAATCTGGAAAGTCCTTCACTTTTAACGGCGGGAGATGTGGGTCTCTTTGACACAGCATGGGATTTACAAAACGAGCAGGGGGATTCAACTAGCAATATAGGTGGGTCCTCACAATTGAATGTGAAACAAGCATTTAAAACACCTTTTAAACCAAAATCTACCTTCCAACCGATTATGTTACATGACAATCTGGATGTATATCATGAACTTGTTGTTCAGGATTTGAAAAAGCTGTATATTGCCTCCAACAAAATCCGCTATGGCATAAGTAAACAAAACTATTGTTATCAACAACTTACAAAGAAATTGGAAAAGGATGCCAATATCATTATAAGACAATCAGATAAGGGAGGCAACGTGGTCTTATGGCCACGTCAGTTCTATATGGATGAAGCTGAACTACAACTCTCAGATACAGCTTGTTATCGGAAAAGTAACATACATATTGTCAAATCGGCGTGGGACGATCATCATCATAAACTCCTTGCCTGGAAGAGTGGGGGTTTAATAACAAACGATGAATATCGTTTCCTGAAAAAGGAACATCCGGTCATCCCTACATTTTATTTGATCCCTAAAGTACATAAGAACATTGATAAACCACCCGGTAGGCCAATAATTTCGGCCATTAATAGCGCTATGGAAAACACATCCAAATACATTGACTATTTTCTTCAGGAATGGGTCAAAGGACTAGCCTCTTATGTACAAGATACATCTGATTTTTTGCGAAAAATCGAACATATAACTTGGGAGGCAGATATGTTATTGTTGACTATGGACGTGACATCTCTATACACCTCAATAAGACACTGTGATGGCCTGATAGCCGTGGAACACTTTCTGAATTTGCGACCAATGAGATGTGTATCTCACAACAAAATGTTGTTACAGATGGTGACTGCATGTCTTGAGCAGAATTTTTTCCTCTTCAATAATCAAATCTACCATCAGGTCCGGGGTGTCGCCATGGGGGCCTGCTTCTCCCCCAGTTACTCATGCCTTCACATGGGACTGTGGGAGGAGCGGGTACTGAGGGGCGAGCTCAAGGATATCATGGAAGAAAACGTGGTATTATATCTAAGATTCATTGATGATTTGATTTTCATTTGGAAGGGGTCAGAACAGAATGCACAGGCATTTGCGGATAAATTGAATAACAACTGCTTAAATCTGCATTTTACATCAGCCATTAGCAAAGACTCTGCATACTTTTTAGATGTGGAGTTATATGTTGAGAATAACAAATTAGCTACAAAACTTTACAGGAAGACCACGGCTGGGAATACAGTTTTACATGCTTCTAGCCACCATCCACAGCATTTGATACGCAGCATCCCATATGGTGAGATGCTGCGTATTAGACGCATTTGCAATTTGGATGCTGACTGTATTCGCGCGCAGGAGGCTAGTAAACAGCGCTTCCTAATTAGGGGCTATTCGTGTAAAATCATTGACAGTGCGATTAGGAAAACAAAAGATTTATCTAGAGATATGATTTTGGCCCCCAAAGTCAAACAAAATCCTTTTAGCGAAGGTACATCTAATGTCCAATCTAGGATTATTTTGACATACAATAGGCAACATCGGGAACTTAGAAAAATCTATTCACGAAACTGGAACTTGGTGCAGGGGGATCCCATTATTGGGGACCTAGTGGCCAACAAACCAGCCCTAACTTTCAGGAAGTCAGTCTCGATGAGCACTAGATTGGTCAGTAACTGTCCTGAGTTGACCACTCCTACCTCTTGGATGTCTCAAATTAAGGGTTTCAAAAAGTGTGTTACATGTAAGGCCTGTAAATTTGGACAAAATAAAACACACTACATTAGTCCTTTTAAAAATGAACCAATCCAGATAAAGAAAAGAACGACGTGCAAAACTGAATTTGCTGTATATGTGCTGGAGTGTCCTTGTGGGCTGAAGTATGTGGGTAGCACTAGGTTACCGGCCCACAAAAGGATACTCCAGCACATTAGAGCTATTACAGGGAGAGATCAGGCATATCCCGTCGCTAGACATTTTGAGCTGCTACATGAGAGTAACCCCAACCTTCTCCTTTACTACGTAATTGACACGGTCCCACCAATGAAACGGGGTGGTAATCGGGAGGGCAAACTGCGCCTGTTGGAGACTAGGTATATTCTTGAGCTCAACACAAAAGATCCGGCTGGATTAAATGCTAGTGAAGACTTTTTTACTTGTTTATAATATCAGTCTGTTCTTTCAATAATTGGCTTATTTAATGAATTTCGTGAGATATATGACCGCTTGTTTTACAAACAGAAAGAAAATTGGGATTAATGAATGGTTAATAATTATTACCATATGTTAGTAGTTCAGAATATTTATTCTAATCCCATGCATGTATGTGTATATATATAAATTTTTCGAATCTGATGTAAATGAGGAAACTATCTGGCATTGTTTTTAGAGGAAAGATTATTTCCGCTGCACAATTTTTGCACTATTTGCACATTATTTTTGAGTGGGTATATATTTTTAGAAATGGGTAATGAAGGAATGGCCTCCCTTTTTTAATAATGGCCCACTTGGGCGTTATTTGTTCATTAGATAAAGAAAAGTTAATTGTTATTTGTGGAGATGTTAGCAACATATGAACTTAGGAAACTGCTGTAATAAGAAACGCGGACCAAGTTAGGGAGTTCTATTGGGAAACCCATTATTGAAAGTATGGACTGCGTGATTAAATTACAATTATTATGATATAAAAAAATAACAAGATTGATGAATAACCATTGAGAAATCCTATTTTAGATATATTTAGATTTTAAATAATTTTATATATTTTGTATGTATTTATATTTATATATTATATATTTATATATTGTGGGATTTTTTCGGTGATCATGATATTATTGTAATGACTTATTGCAGTATGTCTTCCATGTCTATTTTAGTTGCAACATACGTGAAAGCCATTTCCTGTCCATTTCCTTAAATACCGCTGTTTCCGTTAGCAATGTGTCATGTGATCAAGACCCGAGTGGGGGTCAAAACGCGTCATGACGGACTGGCTGGGCAACTGAATAAAGCACTTTAAATTGGCACAAAACTTGGGTCCGCTCTTCGTCTCTTGTGTCTTGGGAAGGCATCGACAGTGGCGATTTACGTTCATATATATATATATGTGTGTGTATATGCGTATGAATATATGTATGTATGTGTGTGTGTATATATGTGTGTGTGTGTATATATGTCTGTGTATATATATATATATATATATATATGCAATTAGTCTGTCTGAGTGTCATTCATAATTAGGGCTCCCGGTTTTATGGTGTTTATTTTCTTGACATTTACGTCTGTATTTATCCATATTTATTGTTTTACAAACGTCGTCTGTATTTATCCATTTTTATTTCAGGTTTTGTAAGACAAATGAAGCAAGAATAGTACATTTCCACATTTATGTAAACGATAAATGTAAACTCTTATCTGAATGTATGCCAGATTTCAATAATATGAAGTTCGACAGATGATAAATCAATGCACATATATGAAAATATGAAGATTTTAATATCAATGTATTGCATATACTGGAGTTAAAGCCTCATAACAATAATTTCTTTATTTTGTAATCTCTTACCTGTAAATCTACACAGCTTATGGCCTGAAAGACATGACTGACAGAATTTAGAATCACAAAAAAAAAAAAGACTAATTTCCGTTTATAGCCACATTTACATATAAATACATATAGGAAAATAAATGGTTTTCTGTCTGTATTCATCTGTAAAAATCAGTAAAAATGGAAAACAGGGAGCCTTATTTATAATCTACTTCCATCCTTGACAGTGAACTTGCTGGAATAATGGTTCAGTCGACATCAGTCGTTGGCTTTATTGTTGCCCTGTGAATGACGACAGTTTCTGATCACATGCACATTCACCATGATCTCTCCTGTTGCTTTCAAGTTTCTCCTTTAATAGTTGCCCTTTAATTTCTTTGCTTGTCCTTTTTTTATTTTTATTTTGCTTGAGACAATACTACAGCTCTCTAGGCAGTGCTAACAGGTTGCTTGCTTGCCGCTCATTTCATTTGCACTGCTCCACAGCCCATGTAGCTAATGTCTGTAAACCAGTCAAACATTGTGGAATGCATTTGTCCTCAAGCTATCATTATTTTACCATTCTAAGATGGCCAATTCTGATTCTAAACTTGGCACAAATGCTGGAACTTTAAAACAATGATAGACTATGTTCAATACCTCTGCAAGATGGACACCAGCTTCTATATTTAGTTTTCTGATTGCAAGCATATGCCCTTTGTGTATAGATTATTTTTTCTACTTGTATTCTTTTAATTTGTCTTGCATATGTTTTTGAGTGTGTGTTTTATTGTAGTTGTATCCAAGGGTGAATGCAAAAATGAATCAATGGATCAATGGATGAATGAATGCATGAATGCAAAGATGAGTTACTTAAACCCATCAACTACACAAAAGGCATTACAATGTATAAGCCAGGCCTATATGCTATATAAAGCCCCATGTACAGGCTATAACTTAGACATGGTAGAGTTCATGAAGCCTACAGAGACATCTCAGAGGAGGTGTCATTTGTTCACACCGCGATTGCCCAGTCAGTTAACCTGCTCTTACTACAAATTTAAGAGTATTTTTAAAAGATTTTTTTGGGGGGAAACTTAAATAGGGAAAAATATGACTGTGGCATGTGTAGGTGTAGATACACATTCAGTTGGTCAAAACAATCTGAGCTTGCAGTACCTTTTGGTGTCGTCACGACCTTCGTTGGGCTTGGAGACCAGGTTTTGTATGACGCCCCCCTCGGGTCCCTTGCCCCTTTTGGGGCCCTCTCTTTTCTCTAAAGAATATTGACTGTGTGATGGAAAGGACTTTATTTCATTACTGTTTACAGTGTCACACAGTGTATTCCTGGACAGACCTCCACCAGGTTTGCAACCTTTGTCGGGGCGGGGAAGGTTGCAAAACAGCCTGGTGGAGAACATGCTAAGAGCGCATGACTGATGGCCGGCCAAAGACGGCCGACCAAATCGTCATGCGCACTTACAGACTGCCTATCACTCCTACCTCTGCTCCTCTGTGACAGCTCAGCCCGCCCCACCCCTAACCAGTTGAGCCACGACGGAAAAATAAAATGATAATAACAATGCGTTATCATTTTATTTTCCCTTTTTGACCCCCTCACAGAGCAGTGGGACAACGCTCCTCCCCCTTAGCGGAGGATCCAGCCCTGCCTGCTCCACCTGCCTTCCCTTCTGCTAAAAAGAATCATTGTTACACCGATGCATTCGACGACTCGCTCAACATCCCATGGCACAGCAGCAAAGAAACAACACCAACGGCTTTTTCAAGGACCCTGACGTTGAGGGAACCGAGACGAGGCCCTTCTGTGAGAGGTCCCTTTATCATTGGTCTGAACCGAGCTCGCATTAGGAGTCTTGGATGGAAGAATCACAAGCCCTCAAAGTCCACCCATGAAAAATGTCCACCTTGAGTATTACCTCCCTCCCTCCTCCACCTCCCAGAGATCTAACTCAGGCAGAGCACGCCCTCGTGATGGTCGAGCCCAGAAGCCCAACGTCAGGCTTCTGGCCTGCCATTACCTGGAGCCATGGTCAGTACTGACATAAACCCTCAGATCTGACTCCAAGTTTAAACAGCCGAAGAAGATCCGGCTCTTGGAGCCGACAACTTATTAGACGTCGACAGCGTCTTCGGTGCCAGCATCGAAAACACCCTTGAGGCCCTCTTCGGCTCTGAAGGCTGCATCAGAGCTGAAACCTTCTGCTGCACCAGGGAGCCAGAAACCATCTTCATCTCCTCCTTCAGGAGGAAGAAGAGGTTCTCGTTTGCAAGGGTTCATACAACCTGTGCCACCACACCAGCGCAACAAAGGAGAGTACTCCCTGTGCTTCCTAATCCTAAAGGAGGACAGGCCACTTCTGCCTGTACCCGACTTCAGGCCCCCCAGTAACTACATCCTGACAGAACACTTCTGCATGGTCACACTCAGGATGCCATCCCTCGACTACAGAAGGGTAACTTGTTGACGGCACTCGTCTTGAAGGATGCCTGTTTTTACATCCCAATCCTCCCTGCCCATCGCTGCTACCTCTGGTTTGTGTTAATTGCCTAGCATCTTTTAGTTCAAAGTGCTACCCTTTAAAAGTCAATGCAAACACGTGGAGGACCTGGCCTGGCAGTTCGGGCTTGACTGTTCCCATGGGGAACAGGGTCAAGGCTTATTTGCATATGGCTGGGTCCAAACTAGAATGGCGTGGTGAGCGAAATAACGATGAACTAAACCCAGATCTGTGACTGGGGGTGACTGTTTGACAATGTTCAACATCCTGCCAGGTTACACATGCTTCCATTGCAGGAGTTCCTAGCTGCACAATGGTCATAAGCGAATGGTCACTGGGAATATTAATTGCTGATTTGGCCCGACACCCATCGCTCTTTGCTGTGGTGAAACAGCAATAATCTGTTGTGAGTGAAGGCCATCCTGTTTCTGGAGGTAGTACGTGGCGTTCATGTCTGTGCGGATGAGGACCACATTGTGTTGTATTTGGCAGAAGAGGGTTTTCAGTGTTAAATGGCTCCCACACCCCCATTCCATGGGCAATGCACTTTGGGTGAACTAGTCAGGGATATTTGCCTATTCTTTTTTGCCTCCCACTCCTTCCATTTGTTGTTCGGAGGCTTCCCTCACTCTCATCCTGGTGGCTTCCACGCTGTCCAGAGAACCCTGGTTAACCACCCTTCTCCACCTTTCCTTAGTGCCTCACGAGAAGCTGCTCAACCGGCCAGACCTTCTTACCCAGAACCAGTTCACATTCAGACAACCGAAACCCAGGGAACTCAATCTTGTGATTTGACTCCTGAAGTTTGAGAGTTTTGCTACCTCAGTCTACCTCCTGTGTGTATGACCATCTTCCAAGAGGCCTGCAGACCCACAACACGGGCCTGCGATGAGGCCAAATTGAAAAGATTTGTCCACTACTATCTCCCTAAACACATCATCATTCTGAAGCCAATAGTTCAAGATATAGTCTGCTACCTGCTTCAATTGCAAATGTCAGGCCTCGCCTATACATCTATCCGACTTCACTTAGCAGCACTTGATGCCCACCTTCAGAATAGGGAACACGCTTCACTGTTCTGGGTCCCTGTCATCAATGCCTTTTAGTCTTGCTTTCAGAATCCTGATATAGATGAGGTAATGGACTTGGCGCAATTTTCTCAGTTGTAACGGCTTCATTTGTGAACTTGCTTAAAAGATGACCATATCGGTTTACTATCCTCTCAAAAGAGCTTTCCCAAGTCTGAGCCCTCTGGCATTTGTATACCCTCCTCTTGCTGCACTATAAGCTAGTGTGCAGCAATATAAATTAAAACCGTGGCTGTGATGCGAGCCGTAAATGTAAGTGGGTTATTATGCTGAGGCGTGGGTATTCCCTTTAGGACTCCATGGAGTGTTAGAAAAGACAAACGTATAAAAATAACACTTTTACCATTCCAGCTGGTGCACTGCCATCTCATCAATATACCAATTACTTCGCCATGACCATTACCACGAGTTGACGTAACCTGGTCGTGGTTCTAGCGCCCCGAATACTAGGACGGCAGCAAGACCAGTAGATCGGCGGGGTCATGACCTGGTCAATTCAGTCATCAAGTTGATGTTATTGTTTTCTGTGTGGTGACATCATCCATCTGCGACGACGTGGTCTAGAGGCTTAACTGCTGCCTTGAAACATAAGCTTCTGGGCTCTAATCATGGCTTCTGCACTTGACCGCAATCATGTATTTCTGGGCAGATCACTAAATCTCTCTCTTTAATTTTTTTTTTAACAAATATGCTTATTGATTTTACTCAGAACAAATTCCATTGTATATCAAGGTATATCCTCAATAATCGACAGGCAAAGTCAGGTCAAATGTGTAACATAACAGTGCTAAAAGGTGAGATCATGAGGTTGGATACAAGAAGTCCAAGTCTTGTACAAGTAATCCCTCGTGTGCATCACTAAATCTCCTTGTTCTTAAAATTGCAAATATGTAAGCAATGGTGTAAAATGCATATCAATAAATCTCCAATTGATGTAAAGCGCTCGATTGTTCACCGGCTAGGTTTGCCCTTATACATACATACATACATACATGCATCCTTAAAAACGGCCTTAACGTGCTACAGTGCGTGCTCGGGTCCCAGATATTTAGAACAAACAACTCCTTAAACGATCTTAGTTTTTAATAGTCTACTCGCGCTTTAACGGACTCCAAATTCAAGCTGGTTTTATCGTAACTTTTGTTACCAAATGATTTGAAGAAGAGACCTAAAGATGCATATTTTCCACTCTTGCAATCCTATAAAAGTGTCGGTCTGCGGCTTGTCATAGGACACGGACCGGTACTAAAGAAGGAATGCCTCTGAAGAGCCGCTGCCGGAGCTGGGCCCGGGCTCTGCTTGGATGATTAAGCATTCCTCCCGCACATTCATCAAGCTTGTGTCTAGAAACTGACAGCTGCACCAGAGAGTTATGACACTGCAATATAAAATCCTGCGCAGGCGGTTTTATAGCATTTATTTAAAATGCCAAAGCTATGCAGCACAAAACAAACAAGCATTTTCAATGCAATAGGTCTCTCATTATTAAAGTTTGAGCTGTTGGCATTGCTAATAATAATGCAACACCAATAGCAGCTCAAAGATTCAGTAATGTGAGACCTATTGCATTGCAATTTGTTTTTTTTTAGTATAGCACGAACTTGAGTGAAAGGTGTGTATTTATGTTGCATTGAGTACACTGTAATTATGTGGCGTGCTATTATGTGGCACAGAGTGGTAAGTGGAGTGTATTTATGTTGTATTGAATACAGTGTAATTATGTGATGTGTAATCACGCAACTACACCCAACCACACAACCACACACACACACAACCACACACAACCCCACACACACACAACCCCACACACACACAACCCCACACACAACCACACACACACAAATCCACACACAACCACACACACAACATACACACACCCACAACCACAACCACACACCCTTAACCACACCCACACATACAACCACACACACACTCAACCACACACACAACCACACACACAACCACACACACAACCACACACACAACCACACACACAACCACACACACAACCACACACACATAACCACACACACATAACCACACACACACACAAACCACACACACACAACCACGCACACACAACCACACAAACAACCACACACACAACCACACAACCACACACACACACAACCACCATCGAGGGAAAGGATTCTACTCGCATTGTTTCCTAATAAGGAAAGAACAAAGTACCAAGTGGAGGCAGGTGATGGATCTAAGAGGTTTAAACAAGTACATCAGAAAGCAGCTCTTCAGAACGTTATCGCTGCAAGAAATTCTGCTGATGCTGAACAGAGAAGACTATATGATTTGACTCGCCATGCCAACATCCCCAGGTGGTGTCCTTTCAAGAGGCGTTTTGAGTCCCATTTTCACCCATAAATGTTATACATTTCTAATGTGATTTTGCCTTCCCAGACACCTGCTAACAACATTTTGCTTTCTGTGTTATGGAAATACAAACTGTCTGTCGTGCTAAAATGTTTACAGCTCCTAGGAAATATGTACATGATTTGTATATATAGGGGCCTCCATCTATTTCTTCTTGTTGATTGGATTATTTATTTGTTTATTTATTTATTTGTTTATTTATAAGGAATTCCAGTTTAGATGGGATTAGTTATTTATTTATGAGGAATTCCATCCAGTTCAGGAGTCCGCTGATGCATTTAAAATAACTCAGATGAAAGCTATCACAGTGTACATATATGCCATTGCAACGTACATGCTTTTCTATAGGCTGGCTTCAAATTCTCGTCATGAATAACGCTAAACAAATGCAATTTCAATTCAAGGTGCCCCGTATTAAGTGTCCATACACAGCTGTGGGCTTTAGTGTATAAGCAGCATTGTATATACTTTTAATTCTAAGAATTAGGGGAGCTTTAGGCACCTTGATCGAAGCACTGGTACTTATGTGTGGATTTAGCTAGGATTTAATGACATTTTTCCATTTTTTTAAATTCTGCTGACATTCATTAGGCAAAAATAAAAAATGGCAATCTTATAAAAAAAATAAAAAAAATTACCTTAAAAAAACCACTGTCACCTCACCTATAGTGAAGAACAAAGGCTGAGGTAAAGGGCATTTCATCAATGGTCCGTGATCGGCTAAAGGGGTTAAGGGTCTTGACAGTGTTTCTCTGAACACTACTTAGATAACAGGGAACGCTTTACAATAAAAGTGCATTACCCATGCACGGCAAGAGGCCAGTAGCATAACGCAAAGTGATGGGGACCCCTGCAGAATATGAGGGCGGGCCCCTGAGTCTGCCGTATCTCATTGGGTTTGGGCTGAATGTGAGTCTCCTGACTGGGATGGGGGCTCCCTAACGGGTTGCCTCCATCCTGAATAGTGCCACCCACCCCCCTGCACTGCAAGTGTTGCAGGGATCTGCTTTAAGGCCCTGCTATAAGCAGAGTCCATTTCAGTAGGGTGGGAGCGTATCAGCCCTATATTAAGCAGGTTACATTGGCTACCAATTGCTGATTAGATATAAATGAGCCTAGATAATGTTGCATGAAGTAATCCATCATGCACACACCATCACTCCAATTTGAGGGTCGACACATTATGTACACAAGCAGCTGCACATCGAATAGAATTTAATTGACCTGCCTTGCTTTTAATGCATACATCATATCCAGAGCTTGGTGTACAGCTGTGCAGGATGCCGGAAAAGTGGCTTCTGGTTTTGGAATAGAGCATGGGAGACCGCTTAGGCAGTGGGCGGTGGTGGAGAGAAGGCGCTCGTGGTATTGTACATGAAACGCGGGCCCTTGTGCTCTGCGCTCCTAATCACCGCCGTCTGGCAGGTGCTGCACCACAATCCTTAAGCATAGTCGTTTCGTGCTGTAAAGTGGGCTGAGTGGACATTAATTTTTATTTTTTTGGGAGTGTTATGTGTTAACTGGCAAAATTAGCTCCAGCAGAGGTAGCAGAGCAGCGCATGCCACCCTCGGACTAACAGCGGACACTGGTAGCTCTTATGCAGAGTGCTGCACTAACACTTACTAACCTCCGGCAGCTTCCACCTCTTTGGTCTCACCCTGCACCCAATGTGCTGCATTAAACCGCATAACTTCTTCTCTTTTGCCGCCTATTACCCAAGCAAATCGCTGCTGCTTAGCTATCTAATGCAATTAACCACCATTGATAAAGCCAATCGGCCCGACTTACTATCCGTATGCTGCTACTTCTCGTCTCACATATCTGGATGCCATGACAAACCGCAAAATACAAATGGGACGGCACACTATGCTAGGCACCGATATTTAGCCACGAATTAAATGAGCCCCGCAGCTGGCGTTATCCTTTCAAATCAATTTCTGCTGCTGTACTGCCACTGGCGTTATAGGGGGGGCTGTTAGGGCAGGATTCGATCTTATGTGGCATTGGAAATTGGAGGCGAAGGCAGTAGAGCTCCTAAACTCCCATGGACAGAGGCGAGACACAAAGCCAGGCAGGATGTGAGGAGGGGAGGAGGCCGCCTGTGAGTGGGGGGCGCTCTTAGCAAGGCCCAGAAGGCTTTAGTGCCGACATGACAACCCTGCCGATTCCGGCGGGAGACTACCGATTTCACGGCTAGTCTCCCGACCCTCTATTCATGCAAGCAAAAACCCAATACCTCGGGCCTTCCGGCCGACAGGGCTTGTTATTGTGTAACGTGCTAATGCTTCGAGCAGTATCTGTGTAGCGATGCAGGGGCTCTAGAACGGGGGGAAAAACCCACAAAGCCTCATTAACCACCTAATGGTCAGTTGAAGACCTGTGAAGTGCTTGGGGCGGCTGTGTGTCTGCTCGAGAAGCTGTTTCCGCCCGGGCTGTCACCCCGGGGGTGGGCTCTGCGGTGGGGGAGGGGGGGAGAGTGTCTGCCATTTATGCGGTATTATACCTCTACTTGTACTTTGTACGCTTATGAAACATGCATTTGCTACCTCTTGTATTTTTGTTTGCTCTTGATACATGCACAATTGTCACTATTGCCTCACGTAACGTAACGTTTGCTTTTGTAACATGCTCACTTGTCATTACTGTTCCTATTGTGAAGCGCTCTGACACCTTCGGGTAAAGTCAGCGCTATATAAAAAACGCATTAAATAAACATAAATAAATAAGTGTATGCCCTGCCAGCAATCTGCCAGGCCAGTACGCAACACCCGCGTCACCCTCTAATTGCGATTGCACTCCATAATATTGCTGACTGGTGCCTCTACGCCCCCGGGAGCAAATTTCCCCAGCCATTGTAAGAAATGGCGCCAATCCCTGCCTTCTGGAAACAATGTTTCTGACTATAGCTTTGCTAACTACACTCGCGCTGCCGATACGAGGAGTGGTTCATAACCCCGTCTAGAGGCAGAAGACGGTCAATAACTTCGATAAATGAACTTCATAACTACTCATTGTAGCGGAAACCGTTTGTATCCATGTTGTTTTTTTACCATTGTCTCCTTATTTAATTTCTGAAAACACGGTGGGGGGGGAGGGGAAATGGGGCGCGAAACCCCCTGCTCTCCGGTGCATGATCTGAAAGGCGGCATTCTCCCAAGCCGCACCCCACATGGAGCTGCTTGCAACAACTGTACCACTCCTCCTGTTGCACCCCCAAAACCCACGCTGTGTATTCCCTGGCTGCCTAGGTTAGCACCCCCCCACCACAACCGCACCGCTCCCCTTGGCCCGCTCCCCCCCGCCCCCAACCTTACTCCCTTCGTGCCAGAGCCTAGATACTACCAAATCCCCTCCAACACTGCCATCCCCCTCCGTGGGGGGGGGGGGACAACCATCTCCGCTGCCAGCCCTCCCTCGTCCAATGCTGCACTGCACACTCCCTAAAACAGTAACCACCCGGCCAGCGCTCATCCATCCCTGGAAACCCGCAGCAGCATCAAGACTCGCCCCGAGCCTCCACCGCCCAACTGGGTGCAGCCTCTGACACCTCATGCATCCCCGTCTTAACCGCCCGGACAACGGCAATTACCACGGCCACAAACTCCTTCAAAAACCCCTCCGAACCTGTCCCCAGCACGTGATGTGCTCTCAATACCCCTGTACAACTGACCACAACCTCCACTGCACCCTCTTCTGTTCCCCTTCTCCTTCCGCTCCAAGGTCTCCAGAGCGGGTCCTCATGTGTGAGCTGCCCGTCTCCCGGAGCTCCTACAGGCTCTGATCAAGCATGTTTAAACTCAAACATCGCTTTTTACACCTTCACACACCAACAGTGTTTGAGCTGTTCTTTGTTTCTCGCCTTTAGAAGTGGAAGGTGATAGGAATGAAATAATAACAAGAAGCACGCAAGACGTCAGCGATCCTTTCATTTAGTTGCCTCCCCCTGAAATGGATCCAAGAAGCCCGCGAGTGGTGCACGCGTGGCACTGCGAGACGTGTTTTCAATTATCGCGCCCGTGTCTTGGCACGGTAATTGAAAGCACATGGCCTTTGGTGCGCGTAATATACACCAATAGGCCATGGGCGGAGCAATGTTTCCGCCTTTGGCCTATTGCGTGCAGTCTTTGAGAAATACACGCACTCAAAGGCCAATCGCGGATGCCAAAAGGAAAAGCACACGCACGAGCGTGTGCGATTCCAGGCTCCATTTCTAAACCCCCTACAAAAGGGCTCTCGCCTGCGCGAGCACTGCTGCGCAGTGCAACGCAGGTCACAAGACCTAGAATGCAGAATACAAAAAAAGTGACAACCTGTTGGCGAGGAGCGCTTCCCTGTGTGCTTTAACAGTAAATATGCTGTCGCTGTTTAAGGATGGTGTGTTGCCGATGGAAATATACATTGCTAACATTTTACTCACGGACAGTTCGGCATGTGTAGTAGACTCTAAAAAAAAAAAAAAAAACCCTCAGGAAGAGAAGACTCTGCTTGAGATGTACAACCTTCAATTGGCCTGCACAGAAAGGTTTTTTGTCGTAGGTGGAGCATATTTCTGAAACAAAAATATATATACTTTTCAGTGAATGTTATTTTGATGTAATATAATAAAAATCTCCACATTTTATAATTCGTGTGTTATGTCATTAAGAAGCAGTGGTTGATGCCTCTTATGTGTAGTGGCTATTGTCCTGTATTGGACCTTTCATAGATCCACACAGTTGGATCAGCCCTGTCATCGAGCTGCGAATCACACTAATTTTTTTTTTTAAGTAAGCAATACAATGCTAGAGTGGGCTTTGAAAGCTTGAAATTACCACTTTGTTATCCCAGTCACATCATTTAAAAGCAACCGAACTTCAACCAATCCGGGGACTGATGAACCAACACCACTTCCCTCAAGGGCTAGCATACCTCCGATGTCTTGCCACATGTCATGGGAAGGGAGTTTCCCTGGGCTCTGCTTAGCTGTCTTTGTCCGAGAAAGATTTATCTTCAATTTTAACTTTAATTTTACCACTACTTCTGTCAACATCAATCTGACTCTCCTTTTGGTGTTTTTTCCTGACAGAAAATATGGCAGATGCTCTAAAAAGGTCTCTTCAGACCTTGTGGCTTCTGTGGGAAACTAAGACTACGTTCTGTAGACCCCCACAAAGAATGTATCTACTTTCTTGCCACCCGAGACACAAAACCAAGGCATCAGTTCCACCTTCTCAGCTTTGGCCCTGGAAGACAGAGAAAGTAGATAACTGCTATGACTACAAAAGACGAAGACCAAGGAAACCTCATCAGGTCACAAGCAGGAAGGTATATCAAGAACCTCCAAAAAGGCACACCAGAGATGGCAAAAGTCTAACTATACGCCTTTTGGTATTCACAGAGGTCATTTATGAGTTGTATCTTTATGTCCACAGTCGGGGCAGAATCTCCGCATCTGGGCTGGAATCTCCGGCTCAGGCCGGAATCTCCACACCTGTGCCTGAATCTCCAGCTCGGGCCGATTGACGTGGAAACAATGGGCTGGAATGCAATTTTTACAAATCGGAACATTAGGAATGTGAGATAAATGGTAGAGGAGGTAATGAAAATGATTTTGGGCAGAGACATCCCAGAAAGGTTTGCTCCTTTGCATCATGGTACATACAGTCCACAAGTAGCACTGCCCTCAGTGTTAACTGTAATGTTACACCAAAATAACACTACAGTCAACCTGAGTGGAGGCCAAATTGTGGATTGCATGTACCATGATGCAAAGGAGCAAATTTTTCTGGGATGGGATGTAGTATCTGGCCACACCCTTTTTCCTTCCCAAACTGATTGTCATGACCTCCTCTACCATTTATCTCATGTTCCTAAGGTTCCTTTTAGTAAAAATTCAGACCATTGATTACACTTCATTCAGCCGGAGTGTGTAGATTCCGGCTAGAGTGTGTAGATTCCGGCCCGAGTGTGTAGATTCCGGCCCGAGTGTGTAGATTCCGGCCCGAGTGTGTAGATTCCGGCCCGAGTGTGGAGATTCCGGCCCGAGTGCGGAGATTCCGGCACGACTGCGGAGATTCTGGCCCGACTGCAGACATAAAGATACGACTCGTAAATGACCTCTGTGAATACCAAAAATTGTAAAGTTAAACTTTTGTCTCAGATTGACTTTGTGAATTAGGCCCAATATGCGCAAGCCCAATGTTCTTTGGACAATATTATCAGAATCTCTTTTCCAAAATAAAAGGCGCAATACCATTGTGCACTCAGGAACAGGCTTGTGTGGGTAGGGTTAAAATTCCTCAGTCCAACACCCAGATTTGTGCTGACCATTGGTGTGTCCTTAGAAGGATGGGGAGCTAGCTCATCTACAGGATTTAGAGTTCAATGGGAAATGGTCACTTCAAGAGTCCCGAATGAATATGAATGAACCTTTTGGAAATATGAGTGGTAGAACTGGGCCTTCATTCCTTCCTGCCAAGAATTACATGCTCTTCAGTACTGGTAATCACACACAACACAACAACCATGTATTACATAAATAAACAGGAAGGAACAAAGTCAGTACCTACTTTCTATTGAATCACAAAAGTTCTACAAATTGGTAATCCATCACCAGATTACTCTGAAAGAGGAACATGTATCCGGTATTAGCAGGCACAATGGGCAAATACTCGCAGCAAAGTGGCACATATCAAAATTAAACAAAACTCTTATTCAGAACTGTCTTCTAAAAGTGGCGAACTCCAAATCTTGATCTGTTTGCGAACATCCAGAATCACAAATCCTGATTCTGCACAAGCAGAAGGGGTCACAGGGAAACCTTCAGATAGCATGGTCGAGAATTTTTGATTATGCCTTTCCCCTGCTTCAATTGATGCAGAGAGTCATAAGCAAAATGAAATGGGTACCATGCTGTCTGATTCTAATATCACCATTTGTGGCCCATTTCTTCAACCGAACCCGAAATCTGTCCATTTATCAGCTTGACTCTTAAACCTAATGAATACTATCTCGTGAACATTCCTGAAAATTGCAGAGAAATACTCACCAAGGCCGGAGCAGAATCTAAAAATAAAATATACATATCCAAATGGAAACTCTTTTATCTATATCGTTCCAATTACAATATTCATCCTATATCGTCCCTACATGAACAGAGAACATACTCTTCCATATCCATTTTACTTATCACATTCAGGCATTTCGCATGCTTCAATCGGTCCATTTGTCAGCAATTGCAAAATTTAAAATATCAGTTAACGAATTGTTGTTATGGTCAAGTACAATTATTAAAGAGATCCTCAAGGTTTTAGCCTATCCTCCTGTTAGAAATCCATTGGTTTCATGGCAACATAGCACAGTCTTAACACAATTCATCAAACCCCCATTTGAGCCTATTCACAATGCAGAACTGAAATATTTATCTTGGAAAATAGTGTTATTAGCTTTGACATCTGCTAGATGGATAGGCTAAATTCAAACCTTTACCATCAGTCATTCTAAGAACATACCCTGACTTTATTCCTAAAGTACATTCAGCTTTCATTTTCACGAACCAGTTATGCTAAAGACTTTTTTTTTACAAAAATCCTAAAGATACAGTAGAGAGAGCTCTGAGTACTTTGTTTGTAAGATATGTTTTAGATTTTTCTTTGAAAGAACAAAACATTTCAGGAAATCTGACCAATATTTAATAGCATATGCCGCCCCTCTCAGAAAGAGACCTGCTATTTCCAAGTAAAGTGTGGCACACTGGATGTTTACAGCTATATTTTTCATTCACCAAAGGGAGGATGGCCTTTAGAAGGATAGATCAATACACTTTCCGCAAGAAGTATAGCAACTTCTAGTGCCTTATTTCTGGGCATGCCTTTGTTGCTTATCTGCAGGGCTGCAACATGAAAGAACAGACACATTTAGTCAACACTCCTGTCTACGAGTGAAAAATGATGCAACCAATGGGACAGGCAGTCCTTCGCCATTTTTAAAGTGAGCCTGTCTTATACACATTTCACCTGTTTCCCTGCATCCACTATCTGTATTATTTTATAGGAGTATGTGTGCATATGTAAATATTTATATACATGTTTATTTACTTCTTGCTCATCTTATTCAAACATGTGAATCTATGAAAGATCCAATACTGGAGAAAAAACAAGGCACTCTCCTGTATACTGTGATTCTCCCATATTGGTATCTTTTACAGATTCCCATGTGCACCCACCCTATTTTTGCTTGCATCAGAGCCAATGACACCTTTGAATCTTTTGATCTTGTATTTCAACGTGATTTTGGCCTAGCGTCATTCTAGCTTCATTTTTTTTAACACACTTTATTGGTGACCGCTGTATACCATGTACTTCCAAAATATAAACATTCAAATACAGTCTTTTGGTTTTCTCCCATCATATACCTCCCCATGCATTTGTATATAGCAATCTGGTTTCTCCTATCTTGCATTAGAGGGGAGTCCTATAGAGGACATGAAATACTAGCTTCATATAAAAATGCTGTTTTGCAATTAATAGCTCGTGTTATTCGCCTAGAACTGAATATAGTAGGTGTACATTTCTGAACAGCTCTTGGACACTGTCTAGCCAGACCAAGCTCTCTCTGTATTTTATATTGCAATATTCTTAGTGCAGGAAGAAAAGTTATGACATGCAATCTTCAAGAGAACCATAAAATCTCAGTGCACAGTCAGGGCATCAGCAAGGATTCCTTGCATCTAGGAGAAAACATGTTTTTTGTATTTGTTTAATTCTGTAATTGGACAGATAAAGATACATTTTGAAAAAACTGAAGCTCGGACATGCAGAATAATTATATGCATACCGCTGTGGGTTTATACGATTGAAACCATTTCAACCTACATATGGGGGCGATGAAGCTGTACCAATTACAAACTGAATTGCTTCAGTGTTCTGATTGGTGCAGTTTTATAGTTTTATGAAGTCCTTAGATTGTAGTAAAAATTGTTTTATTTGTATTTTGCTCCTTAGTGTTTTAACCGACAGCCGCAATAGTATTAGATTGTGTGTAATGGTTTTTACGCTTCCAATAAACCCTTGCTTCTGTACTATCGCAATTACAAGCAGTGGCTGTAAAATATTTCAGATGGTGCCCAGAAAGAATTTGTTTTTCCTCCCAGTTAATTCCAGAGTTTTACCATGACTATATACAGTTCCCAGCAGTACTGTCTGGCTTCGGCTATTTCAGAATGTTGAGATCTGTAGCTCAGATGTCTCAATATATGGTTCTCTGTACAATATATGGTTGACTCTCAGTAACCAGCCATGAATAACTGTGTACTTTGTCTTCAATGCGTATAAGAAATAGAACTTCTCTGTAGGCTTCTCAGAAATTGATAATATTTTGAAAGAGTCCCTCTGATAGAATTACTTTATATAACTCTGCTTTCAAAGAAGGAAGCTTTCGACTATTGTGGTCTAGAAACAGCTCATCTTAAGAAGTCCACACAATTTAAGGTTTTGCTGTGTCAATCTTTCTTCTGAAGTCACCCACAGACAGCAGTCCCCTTTACCTGCTTCTTACTTGTTTAGAGCGAATTGTATTTTGAATGAACACATAAGTGAGCAATGATGAGTTACAAGGACATTTTGTGACATTGAGGGCTGTAAATGCATTTCATGTTTCTTTTACAAGGAGTAGGTGAACATGTTTCAAGATGGGCTTTGGTGTGGAGGTTGGCTAATGGCTTTAAGAGCTTCTTTGAAGATATGATTTGGTGTTTTAGTTGAGCGTGCTGACAGTCGAGCAGAGCCGATGAGCAGAATTTCTTTGTAGGGAAAGATAAAGTCTACCTTCTGGATACATTTAAGATTGAAAAACTTTGAAGACTCACCTGTATTCGCCTGGCCTCGAGTTTTGGATTGACATGGTGCTCGTGTGACTGTTTTTTATTTCCGATTATACTAGACTTGTTTTGCTCATCTGTTGATGAGTATTAACAAGTGCATCAGGATGCTGTAAGCATAATTCAATAATGTACACATTCATTTGTGTATTGTGTAGAGATTAACTCATTAAACCCAGTCCTTTTTGTGGTTTTCCCAGAGCACGGTAGTGTTTGGATTTAAAGCTTTGGGCATGTGCAAACACTGTGAACAAGGAAAGCTGCAGGGCAAGGCATGATGAAAGAGAAAATCATGTCATATGGGGTGATGGTTAAAATAGATAAGGAGTTTGACCTTTTTTCCATCCAGTAGATTGCTTCTTAGTTCCAGGCGTACTTTGTCTCATAAGGGTTCAGGTTAAATTTGGGCCCAGCAAAGGCCCCAATGAAGTGGATATTTTCTGATTTGTTCTTAAAATTATGTTGCAGTGAAGTTATGTATACTTTCATGGAAAATTAGAGGAGATTGAATTGATTTCAGATTGCCCACCAATGCAGTTGGCTCAGAAAGGTTCAGATAGCTGCTCAGTGTGGTGGGCTAACCTCTGCTCCTGCTTTACTGCCATGCAACCTCTAAAGACTTGTTTCTAACGCCTCTGCTTTACAGTGGTCTAATAATGCTTTAGTCATGGTCCCTGCTATGGCCACCAAGTCATTGTCACCTAAGTAAGGTGCAGCTTTGCTAGTTCTTCCATAATAGCTTCCCAAGTTTCTAAGGTTGAAGTGCTTGCTGAAAGTTTGTTCCTCCAGTGTGAAGTATTGATAACTATAGATTATGCTTTTTAAGACTGCATGTATGGCCATTTTTCACATTTGATGCTGAACCAATTTATGCTTAGCTAGTTATTAATGATCATAAAGGCTCGGCCGAGTCTCCTATGCTATATTCTTCTAAAATCTTCGTTCATAGCTGATATTATTAGTGTAACAGTGAATTCCTTTACGGCTTCAATGTAACATAACGTACATTTGCTTGATGGAATTATTAAAGAGCGTGAAAAACAACATATTAGATTAGTAGGTTTTTAGGTAAAGTTCACAGGGCACACATTAATCATACTGTCTTCCAGAAACCAGGATTTGACCTATCCTGTCACTCTGAGCTCAGAAAGCAGGCTAGATAAAATGCTACAGTATGCCAAAGTTTGAATGGCTGTGGACTAGATCATCTTCATCAGATGTATGGCTATTTTGCCTACCGTGAACATGTGAGTATACATGCAGAGGGCTGTGTGCCTGCAGCAGGCGCACTGTTGAGTAGTGCACATGGTGTACCCCGCATTTCAACGCCCTACTAGAGGAAGTTTACTTATATCTCGTTCAAGAACAGACGATGAGGCAAGCTGTGATAATATAAGATTTCTGGATGATTCATTGAGTCCGTTTTGTCAGACTGGCTGAATCTGTATACAAGAGTATGTGTGTAGCATTGAAAGATGCAGAAAGTCGTTGGTTGAAAGCTGCCCTCTTTGGAGACAGGAGAAGATGCTGGTGGCTGCTTCCATTACGGCAGCCCTGCAGGACTTCTGCCCTGTCAAGCCCGTCTTGTGTGGCTGGTGGCAGACATCAAAGCTTGAGGAGGGGGTGACCCTGATAGGTCCAGGGTCTCTACCTGGAAAATGGATTGCAAGCACAAGAATGGGACCCACTGACATGATGGGCCAGGCATTAGACATGTCGAACCACCTGTGTGCAGATTTCCTGATCCTCTAGGCAAGTTCAGAGTACCCGTTGGATCTTAATTGTTCAGATTGAAGAAGGAACAGGATCTACTTATAAATATTGGCCCACAGCCATTGCTTTAAGCATAACACTTTCCAGTGAGTGGTTCAAGGCATAGCGTGACATTCAGGTGGATAAAAGAGGAACCTGGGAGGGGTTTACCTCACTCCTACTTGCACGTCCTAGTTGCTGCCTTGCTATTTTTTGTGCTACCTCCCCAGAGTAGGTGTTGGACAATTGTGTGTATATACCACTAGTGAGAGAAGGGGTGCCCTTGCCTGTAGGGAAAAGGTAGCAGAGTGAAAGGAAAAAAAGTCAGGAGTATGTTTCTTGCAGAATGAATAGGATATAGATATATATATATATATATATATTCACTTAAAAAACCATAGGTTTCACACATGTTATAGTTAGCTGGACATTTCACTCATAAAAAACCAATGAAATTCCCCCGTTATAGTTACTGCAGGCAACTATAACTCACGCGACCGTAATCCTCTGCTGATGCTAATACTGTATTTAGACACTTATTTACCCATGTCTTCTTCCATTAATCTTTAGCTATACATATATTACAAATATTTATTTTTCAGAAAGACACATATGTCATCAGTGATGTAATATCTGACGTCATCAGCAGAGGATTGCGGTCGCGTGAGTTATAGTTGCCTGCAGTAACTATAACGGGGGAATTTCATTGGTTTTTTATGAGTGAAATGTCCAGCTAACTATAACATGTGTGAAACCTATGGTTTTTTAAGTGAATTTGCAAGGTTTTTTAAATGCTAATTCCTAACTATAACGTGTGTGAAACCTATGGTTTTTTCAGTGAATTTGTACGGTTTTTTAAATGCTAATTTATTTATGTATTATTTTTTTTATATATTTATTTTACAATAAACTACGTATTAAAAATTAATATATTTTTTTTTTTTGGTTTTCACCCTGCGAATTATTATTTTTTTTTTGTAAAAAAAAAATTTTTTTTTTTGTGTTTTTCAGGGTGCGCGCACTGTGCGCGCACTGTGCGCGCACTGTGCGCGCACTGTGCGCGCACCCCCGCGATTTTTAAAAAAAAAAAAAAAAAAAATTTTTTTTGCCTTCGGGGTCCTTCAGGGACCCCCTGACAAAGGCTAGGGCGTCAGGAACTCTCTACCCTGCCCCCTTTTCACGTTCGCCACCTTCCTTTTTCACTCTCGCACTGAAAACAAACAAAATGGCGGCTGACACTTCCTGATTTCGACCGATTCGAACGTTGACTAACATGTAACCACCAATCAGAATTACGCTCGCGCACGTTAGGGTGCTCGCACGGTGCTCGCACGGTGCGCGCACCCTGCGCGCATATAGATATATATATGCTTTTAAATGCTATTTTCTCCGGAAATACTGAACAGATTTACACCAGACCTGCAAAAGGCACTTCCTTGACCTTATGGCTTCCTCTCTGCCAAATTTCAAGTAATTCTGTTCAGCCGTTCGGGCTGTAGCTGTGTCTAAAGGTCCTATGGAAAAATGCATGGGAAAAACGCGTTTTGGGACCCCCCTTTTATCTCAGCCCCCGCTTGACGAATCCCCCCGAGACTTTCAGGGTAGGAGCGGAGCGTGGCGCCCCACCTATTTTGAAAAATTTGCGAGGATTCGTCGACCGGCTCCAAAGTTATTCAAAATAGAATGTTGCGGATTTCCTATGGAACCGTGGTCCTAACTATAACTACCTACTGGCGACCGCCAGTAGGTAATATATATATATATATATTTCAATAAAAAAAAACGAAGGTCAAACCTATTTTATAGTTAGGATAACTGTATTTATTCTTTCTATACAAACCATTACAAATTCTTAAGTTATAGTTATACCTTAAATTTATAAATTATGCACCTCCTTTAAATTAATATACCTTTATTTATTCTTTATTTACAAACTTAAACTACACATTTTTTCTATTTCTAAACGTATACTTCTCCTTTAATTAATAATGTACACACTTCCTTCAAATTATAACTTGTGCACCTCCACACACAGTTTTTAGGTCTCGGCTAGCGAAGGCTGCGCTTGCGCAGTCTCGCTCGCGAGATTTAATGACTTGGAGAAGAGGGGCTTGAACCCGCCCCTCTTCTCCATTGGCTGGCCTCTTAAATGCTGGCCAGCCATTGGAGAAGAGGCTTGTCTCGCAAAATAAGCCCCGTCTTTTTCGCATTCGGGGGCGTGTTTTTTCGTTACTTTTCGCTGGGCGTGTTTTTCTCTCCTCCAGCCAATGGCAAGAGGAGAGAAAAAGAAAAACACGCCCCCGAATCCGAAAATGCCGCTGCCTTTCTCCGAGGCATTTCTGCTTCACCTCAGAGAAAGGCAGTGGTGTGCTTGTTACAACTTCTGTTTCTGTGTGCACTGCAGGGTGAGGAGGAGGACCTCTCTGCTGAGCAAAAGGAAAGCTGCAGGAAGGGACAAGCCTTACACGGGCGCCCTTTCCACCGTAGGTGCTGGGAAACCTGTAACTTCCGTATGAGGATTACTATCTGGAACAGAAAGAAGCGAAAAATAAAGCGATCGTTTGGCTGTGGATCTGCCCGCATGGGAAGTGTTTATTTTTCTTTCCTAAAGGGGAAGCTGGTTTGAGGCCTACATAGACAGACGGAGGATCGGATCCCGTGGCAGTTGCACTGCCCTTACCATCCCTATTAACAGCAGCAGCGGGAACATGGCTTGAAAACGTCTTGTTTTTACATTTTTTTTTTTTTAAACTGGAAGGATGGGCGAGAATCTGTGAGCTCTGTCAATCAGCACTTGGACTGGGCTCTCCAGCAGCATCTAGATGTTATCCTCAGAGTGCCTGCTCATCTCGTGCTTCGGAATGCCTATTGGATTTATTTAGTTTACTTTCAACTGGAGGACACCCTCTTGATCACCCCCCATAGGATGCTGTGAAAATCAGGAAGGAAAGCGGCACCATCTTTGCTTTTACAGAGCTGCACTAGGTCTTGCATTAAGAGTGCTACTTTACACACTTCTTACCCTTTCCACTCTTGTCTTTTTTTCTGTTGTTGTATGTGTACTTTGAATGTTTCGCCACGCGTTCCTTCTTAGTTGTCAGCTATTTTCGTTGCTTCTTCTTTCCCCGCCCCGATATTTATGTGTTGCTGGCTCTATTCACGTGTGTAATCGGTTTGGTTCCAGTGAGTGTGGGTGTTTTGCCTTTTAATGCCCTGTTAGTGTGTAGCTGACATGCTGATTGGACCACGTGTGCACGGCTGCTATTATTTGGCACACGTAAAGTAGTTGTTTATTTTCCATGTGTGTGGGTACTAGGTGTGTGTGCCTGTGTTTAACCATATGTGGCCGTTTGGCAATGTTTATAAGCTGGAAAGACTGATAATTCAGTGGTGCGCGAACCTTTATCTCTCGTGGGCATTTCCCTTTAAGCATGTGTACTCTTTCTAGGCATGCCAGCGTTTTCTGTATGTAAACGTGACGCTGAGTACTTTGTCCATGTAACTAGGCCCCATTATTGGCCCCATTCTAAAGTGTGCCCCTCGATTCCCTGTGAGGTTTATGTAGTCGCTAATCTTGCATTGTGCGAAGCTAATATTATTTGAAATTTCGGCTGCGTACACAAATACTGTTGTTCCTTTCTCTATTTATTGGTCCTCCATGTGTGTTTGTCTGCTTTAATCAATGGCCGCAGTTGCAACTTCGACAACTAGTGACACTGTGCTGCTGTTTAGACTGCAGACCTTGTGTGTTTGAGTCGCTGGTGTGATTGGTGCCCTTTCGCGTATGCAGTTGTTAACGGAGAACTTCTTCCGCTGTGTAGTTGTAAATAGTCGCTACAGTCACTTGTGTTCAGGTGTAAGTAAAACCAGTCCAGCCCCCTGCGTTCAGCTCTTAGTGGTGGTACTGTGTGCGCAGCCGTTAATAGTGACCCCCTCGCGTGCGTGTGGTTGTTAAGTGGCTCGTCTCCTGTGTTTAGCTGCTCTGCTTTCACCCCTCCCTCTTCCTCTCTCCCATGCTGGATGTGTCCAGGCCCCCGGAAGCAGCAGCTCCTCGCCCTCCCTGCGGCCGATGAACATGGGGGACTACTATGACCCGGAGCACCCTATCGAGTAAGTATTTGCACCGGTGTGGCTGTTTCTGCCCCCCCCGCTTATTTTCTTAACCCTCCGCAGTCTAAAAAACAGACCACGACGTGTTCCCGGCAGTTCTCCCTCAAAAAATAACGTGCATGTGTGTGTTTTTGTGGGCTGGGGCAATCATGCGGATGGTACATCCGCCTTGCGTAAAATCTGTCACCATGTTAAACGACCTCGCAGTGCTCTTCCGTGTGAAGTTGGTTACCGAGGCTCGTTATTATGTTTAAATCTCTCAAAATGAGCGTTTTAAAAAATCTTTTTGAATTGACATATTGTGCTATGGTGATTGGCAGTACCGAATTTAGTAGTAGTAAAGTAGTAAACACCTCAGTATCACACATTTCCCCATATCAAGAAAACCCTCGACGGTAGTACTTTATTTTGTGGTGATATTAAAGGAACCGTCGTAGTGGGATTTAATTTTCTTCTCCTTAGACGTGTGGCAGTTGGGCATTTACGTGTTTCAATGCCGTTTTAAACCTTTTTTGACGATGGCGGCAATGTTCCGCCTCAAGGAGTTTTTATCTGGTCTGTCCGGTTTGAGGAGCATGTTTGTAGTCTCCATTTTGGTTACTAGACATTTACAGTTGTAGAAAAATATTATTGTCGGTAGACCAGCAGGCTCACCCCCCCGTAAATGGAAATATGTATTTTTGACAGCCCCGTGACCTCCACACGGTCACTATTTTGTCAAAGCTGCGCCGACGTCGCCTGAGAAACGTGGCCTACCCGAGGCCTGTACGAAGCTCCGGATCCTCGGACTCGCGTGAGCAGGTCTGCCGGAGGAGGGTTTCATTTAAAAGCGAGGCGAAGAAGCACGGATTGCCCTCAGCGTTACTACGAGTGTACCGTCTTTCTTAACCGAAATGCCTCTCTGCTTTCGAACCCTGGCGCAATTTGTGACCGGAATTATTATGGAAAATATATTACGTTTTAAATTACTCTTTTTCTGTACAATGTGCATTTTAAATGGGACCCCCATCTATCTGTACCCGTGTCCTTCATAGGAAGCTATGTTGGTGTCGTTTCTTTATGTAAAGCAATCTTTTTCGATGTATCCGCATTGCTGGTGTCACAATGTCTACCAGGGCTCCTGTAGTAATACGAAAACATATTGCGTTGGTGCTTTGAACTTCACTCTGCAACTGCAGTAATAAAACCGGAGCAGTCTGCAATTAGCATTTCTAATTTTAAATTCAAATATGGTTAACTCTATTTACCAAACCATGTTAAGAGCAGCTTCTGGCCAGTTATTCTAATAAAAAACAGGATATATTTTGCTCTCAGATTTAGGATCTGGCTCCCTTCAAATTATACTTCACTTCCTGTTGTAAAAAAAATAATTACTCATGAAATCTTAATCTTCATAGAGCCTGTTGAGGGGTTTGTCAGTTGATCCAGCAAAAAGTAAATATGTGTTAAATTTTGAGGTTACTGTGTGGCTCTATGTGTGTGTGGGGGTGGCTCTGTGTGGGGGTGGCTCTGTGTGGGGGTGGCTCTGTGTGTGTGGGGGTGGCTCTGTGTGTGTGGGGGTGGCTGTGTGTGTGTAGGGGGGTGGGTGGCTCTGTGTGTGTGGGGGAGGGTCTGTGTGTGTGTGGGTGGCTCTGTGTGTGTGGCTCTGTGTGTGTGGGTGGCTTTTTTGTAGGTGGCTCTATGCGTGGTGGGTCTGTCTGTGTGTGGGTAACTGTGTGTGTGTGTAGCTGGCTCTGTGGGTGGCTCTATTTGTGTGTGTGTTGCTCTATGTGAGTGGCTCTGTGTGGGTGGCTCTGGGTGTGTGGCCCTGTGGGTGGGTGCAAATGCAATAGGTCTCGCATTTGAGAGTGATTAAGCTATTGACATTGTAAATAACAATGCCGTTTCTTTAAATGTTTTATAAACAAAAACATAAACAAAAAGAATGTCATGAGCAATGCCAATAGCTCTAACTTTAACAATGCCGAGACCATTGCATTGTAAATGCTTGTTTCAACTTGGTAGCCACACTACATTAACTATATCCTGGATTTCTGTGAGAATGACTCTGAGACTGCTGGGCTTTGTGGCCTCCTGCATCCTACTAGTAACACATGCCAGATGGCTTATGCAGGCTGTGCAGTGGGACCTGAAGCTCCAGTGGGCGCTGCACCAGGGGAATCTCTGCGACATGGTCCAGATCTCGGGGGGGAACTTCAAAAGACCTGCAGTGGTGGCTGATGAATCGCGATTGGGTCAGAGGCGAACCCCTCTCCCTTCCCCAACCAGATCTCACAGTAGTGACTGATATGTCACTTCTGGGATGGGGTGGCTATCTAGGAGAGGTAGAGATCAGAGGACTCTGGTCTCCAGCAGAATCTGGACTCCACATAAACATGCTGGAGCTCTGAGCGATCCGACTGGCATTAAAAGCCTTTCTACCCTCCGTCAAGGGAAGGCTGGTACAAGTATTCAGAGACAGCACCACCGCCATGTGGTACTGTAACAAACAGGGCGGGTGGGATTGTGGACTCTTTGCCAAGAGGCCCTGCGTCTCTGGAAATGGCTAGACCAGCAGGGAATATCCCTGGTGATTCAACATCTGGCAGTTTCCCTGAACACCTGCGCGGACAAACACAGCCGTCGATGTCTAACGGATCACGACTGGCATCACCACCCATAGGTGGCGCAGGGTTTCTTTCTGCAGTGGAAAGAGCCTTGGTTAGGTCTGTTTGCCTCTGCCGAGAACGCGCAATGTCAGCAATTTTGCGCACTGGGGTTTTCAAGTCCGCTCTAGCTCTGAGACGCTTTTCATCTCAAGCAGAGATCAGGCCTCCTGTATGCCTTTCTGCCCATACCTCTTTTGCCTAGGGTTCTCAAGAAGATCAGAAACGACTGGGCCGAAGTCATCCTTGTGGCTTCGGACTGGGTACGGAGAGTCTAGTGTCCTGAGCTTCTCCGCATTAGCATCGGTGCTCCAATAAGGCTGCCCCTTCGGGAGGATTTTCTGTCATAGCAGCAGGGAAGGGTTCTCCACCCGAACTTGTCAACTCTACGCCTTCTTGCATGGCGATTGAGTCGCAACAGTTGACAGCTTTTGACGTTCCTGCAGAAGTCTACAATAATAAATAATAATAATAAATAATGATAATAAATAACCCGGTACTTGTAAAGCACAAACTAATCACCCCTAAGGGTCTCAAGGCGCTGGTGGCCGTCAGGAAGATTAAGCGAGCTATTGCCCAGGGTCACATGGTGCTGAGCTAAGCTGACGCCGGCGATCAAACCGGCGATCAAACCGTGAAGCCCAGTGCTCTTGAGTCAGCCGCCCTGGCCACTGCGCCACACCTCTCCCTGCAATGTTATTTTGGCAGTCAGGTGTCCCTCCACCAAGACTGTGTACCCCTGCAGGTGGAAGAAATTTGTATTCGATAGTACATCCCTTTCGGATATCTTACATTTTATTTTGACCCTTGCCCAGCAGGGCTCTGCTCTTGGCACTCTGAAAGGCTATCTTTCTGCCTTGTCTGCCTTCTTGCGGCTGCCGGACCAACCCTCTTTATTTAAATAGATTTCTTAAAGGTCTTGTACATGTGTTCGCACCTTCCACTTTCATTATGCCTCAGGGGAACCTTAATATGGTTCTTAAATTCCTGATGTGTGCTCCCTTCGAGCCTTTACATAATTGTCTCCTCAGGCTGCTTACCATCAAACAGCCTTTCTCATGGCAATAACATCTGCCTGGAAGGTGAGTGAGCCGCAGGCTCGGTCTTTCAAGCCTTCATTCCTCTCTGTCTTTCCAGACAAACTGGTCCTCCTGAAAGTGGTAACACCATTACATGTGGGCCAATCCGTCACCTTTCCCACTTTCTATGCTCCTCCACATCCCTCAAAAGAAGAGGGGGGACTCTACCATCTGGACCCTAACAGAGCATTGTCGTTTTACCTTGACTGCATACAAGAGTTCCAGGTGGACGTCCAAATCTTCGTGGGGTATGTTGGAGTGAGGAAGACTCAGCGGTACAGAAACGAACCATTTGGTGCTTGGTCGTTAACATTTGCTATGCACTGGCAAAGAAGCAGCCTCCTGAGGACATAAGGGATCATTCCACCAGGGCTACAGGTGCGACCACAGCATTAGCGCTTGGAATCCCAGTACACTACATCTGTCAGGCAGCAACGTGAGCGACCCTGCTCATGCGCACCAAACATTACTCCCTGGACAGTCAGGTCCACAGGGATGGTCATTTTGCTTGTTCAGTCCTGCAGGACTTTCTAGTTCAAAATGTATCTGCAGCCCACAACTGGGGATGGTACTGCTTCGGTATCTAGCCAAAGGTAAGGAATCTGCTTTCTAGATATCTCTATCAGATGAACAGTTACTTACCTTCAGTAACTCATTATCTGGCAGAGACCAGATCTAGCTGCAGATTGCTTACTGACCCACCCATCCTCCCTGCTCTGCGGACAAGTTTCTAGAGCCAGGGCTGATCCCTTTTAGATCCCTAGTTTGGACACACCAGTGTCAGTGCACTTCATGGCTCCGCGCTTCTGGCGTGGAAAGTCATGAAAAGTAACTGACGTCAGGGTGCCAAGGTGGCGTCTACATAGGTGACGTGGATGTCACTTCCGGCGCGTATGACGCCACACGTAGCCGATCGATACCACCTACCGACGCGCAGAAGTACTACTAGCACAAAAATCTTCCAGATCCAGTCTGATGCCTGGGAAATTCAAATGTAAGAAATCTGCGGCTAGATCTAGTCTCTACCAGATAATGCGCTACCGAAGGTGGGTGACTTGTTCATCAAGGATGAAAATAGAGTATAAATGACACTCAGACAGACCAATGGCAGAGTAAGGCAAACCTAAAGACCCTCTACATTTATATGAAAAATGGTTAAAAAATTGTGTCAAGACGGAAGGGGTAGGAAAGCAGGTGGGGGAGAAATGCTTTTTAAAAAAAAAGATATATATATATATATATCTCCTACAGTAGGTAGAAATAGTTAGGACCTAGGAAAATCGTTTTTGGACATGCTGAAGTATTTGGTGGCTTATGATGAATCTTCACAAAATGTTCTAAACAAAAAAGTCAAGTTGGGTTGCCTTGTGCATGGAAAGTTTCTGGCGACCCGTCAAGTGGGAGCCGAGAAAAAGGGGGAGGGTAAAAAAAAAAAAGTGTGATTACCCATGTTAATTCCCGTAGGGATTTTGAACATGACTACAGCCCTAACTGCTAGATAGAATTACACCAAATTTGGTAGAAAGCTAGCTCTTGGTCCAGAAAGAGTACTTTTTAGGGCTCACGCCTGCGTTGCAGCCCTTTTGTCTGGGGTTCTGAAAGCTGCTCACACGCTCGTGCGTGTGAGCAGGCTTTCGCTGGCTGCAATTGGGTTTAGCGTTTAAAAAAAATAAAAGTAATGCATGCAATTGGGCAAAGGCGGGCGCATGTCCCGCCTTTGCTTCGCCCATTCCCAACGGTAGCTATCTCGCGCAGCAGCGCGCGTTCGCCTTGCTGGCGCACTCCCTCCCCCCCTCCTCTGTGGTGCGTGCGCACCACTAGTTGTTTTTTGACATCTGACATTTGCGATCGCTTTCAGTGGCGCTTGTTTTGTTTACTTTTGGTATAATCGCGGCACCCGCGCTTTACTTTTGATGTTATAAGTAAAGCGCGGGTGCCGCGATTATACCAAAAGTAAAGAAACGAAAAAAACCATCTATTTCTTTACTTTTGCTATAATCGCGGCACCCACGCTTTACTTTTAACATTATAAGTAAAGCGCGGGTGCCGCGATTATGCCAAAAGTAAAGAAATATATATATTTTCCTATTTCTTTACTTGTGGTATAATCGCGGCACCCGCGCTTTACTTTTTTTTTTTTAAACTCTTTTTATTTGTTTTCTCATAACATACATAACAATCTTTGGCATTGCTTACAGTGAGGATCATTCCACAAGTACCTGTAGCTTCATTCAACACTTGGTACAGCATTACATCAATATATGCATATCTTACTTCATTCCTCCAAATCAGTGCTCTATCAAGAACTTCAACATGACCCACCCCTTTCCCAGTCATTCCCCCAATTTCCTCAGTCACTAAGTTCTGAGTCTGAGTTCTCCTTAGGGGGTTCGCAGATACCCCCTCGGTACCTGTTCCATCCTCCCCATATCTGAGTCCATTTTTTGGGGCATCCTCTGTGTACATATACTGCCTTTTCAGCAATCATGGCGGTATCCATGTCTCTACACCACTGGGGGAGGGTAGGGGGCTGTCTAGATCCCCATCTCTGTGCTATATTTCGCTTCGCCATCATCATGCCTATGGTGACCCATGTTTGCATTGCACGGTTAAGATCCGTGGGTTCCCATATGTTAAGGAGACACCTCCTGGGCTCTGGGAGAGTCGTGATTTTTGTTACCTGAGAAAGTGTACGCATTACCGCCCTCCAGTATTGGACAACTATGGGACACATCCATAGGGTGTGAAAAAGAGTCCCCTCCTGTCCGCACTGTCGAAGACATAGTGGTGAGTCTGTCCGCCTGAGTTTGTATAGGAGAGTTCGGGTATAATACGTGCGATGCAGTATTTTCAGCTGTATCAGTTTGAGTTTTGATGGTATCGCTACCTCCCTGGGGGACGAAAGGCCCTCCTGCCACTCCGCTTCGTCGAGGACTCCTATTTCTGTCTTTCACTTTGATTTAAGGACTATTAGGGGGTCCGGCTGATTATTTATGATTTTCCGATATGTCTGAGAAATGGCTCTTTTGTTGAGATGGTCTGTAAGGAGTCTATCCTCCAATGGTGAGGACTCCACCAGTCGTGTGCCTGGTGCGAACACTGCCATAAGCGCATGCCTGATTTGTGTGTAACGGAACTGTTCGGTGTCTGCCATGTCATAAGCAGTCTGCAATTGGGCAAAGGGAAGTACCTCTCCCTTCTTCCAGAGGTCTCCGACTCGCGAGATCCCTATCAGATCCCACGGCCGGAATCCTTTAGTATTACGTAACATACCCAGTCTTTTTGTGTCCCATAATGGCATTGCCTGCGTTATCTTCCCCTCCCATCCCAACGTCCTCTGCGCCTCAAACCAAATTTGTATAGTGTGTGCCGTCGGGCCCGTGAGGTTGTGCCTCTTACTCTTGTTATACAATGCCCCCATGACTCCACCCTCGCCCAGCAACTGTCGATCCATACTGTAAGCTGGGTCGTCCCCAGATGCGTGAAGCCATTGGTTTACAACTACAAGTTGTGAGGCCCAATAGTATATTTTTATGTTAGGGAGGGCGATGCCTCCATCATAGCCGCCTTTTGTTAATTTATGAAGTGCTATTCGCTGTGTCTTTCCCTCCCATAATAGACTGGTCACTTCGGCGTTTATCGCTGTAAAGTATGTGTGGGAGACCGGGAAAGGCGTGTTTTGTAGTGCGTACAAGAATCGGGGGAGCGCCATCATTTTGAAGAGGGCCGCTCTGCCCATCAGCGTCAGTGGCAAGAAACGCCAATGCTTGACGTCGCAATGGAGCAGTGTTAGGGGCTGTGTGAGATTTTCTTTGATAAATTGCGTCCTGTCAGTTGTGACATATATCCCCAGATATTTGAACCCTTCCTCTGCTATCTGTATCACACATCCCCTTGGAAGCCGCGGTGGGGGGCCCTGGAGTACATAGAGGTGCGATTTCGCCCAGTTAATAGTATATCCAGAAGCTCGTCCGTACGATACACATATGTCCAAGAGACAGTTGATTGAGCGTGCCGGGGACGCTAAGTATAGCAGGAAATCATCTGCATATAGGGATATGCGGTCTTCCCATCCCCTTCTCAGGCCACGGATAACCTGATCTTGTCGTATCCAGGCCGCAAAGGGTTCCAGTACCAGTGCAAAAAGAAGTGGTGAGAGGGGGCATCCCTGCCTTGTTCCCCGCCCCAGCGGGAAGGTGGTCGAAATGTGACCGTTTACTACGACCTGCGCTAGTGGGCGTGTGTAAAGCAGTTTGATCCAGGCACACAACTTGGGACCGAATCCCACATGTTGAAGGACTGCAAAAAGGAAAGGCCACTCCACCAGATCAAACGCCATTTTAGCATCTAACGATAGGATAACGGCCTCCTCCTTTATAGTGGATTGGCGTGCAAGGACACCGTGTAGACGCCGCAGGTTAAGGGCGGTATTGCGATTAGGCATAAATCCGGATTGGTCCGGGTGTATTATTGTGGCTAGATATGTCTGCAGCCTCGTCGCCAACACTTTTGCCAAGATCTTTGCTTCAGCATTGATCAAGGAGATCGGTCTGTAGGATGCGCATTCGTGCGGAGGTTTATGGGGTTTATGATTGGCCCCTACAGTGGATAGTCTTTGGTCTCTTGGTAGGATCCCCTTTCCTAAACTTTCGGTGTACATATTTAATAAATGGGGCACAATCTGCGTCACTGCTTTTTTATATAGCTCCACTGGTATTCCATTTGGTGCCAGTGCTTTCCCTGTGTGTAGTGCGGCTATTGCAGATGTCAGCTCCTCGGGAGGCCCGTGCTTTACTTTTAACGTTATAAGTAAAGCGCGGGTGCCGCGATTATACCAAAAGTAAAGAAATAGATTTTTTTTTTCTAATTCTTTACTTTTGGTATAATCTCGGCACCTGCACTTTACTTTTTACTGGTTTCTGCTAGCATGGTGTTGTGCAGCCATATTTTGTGTTCTATAATGCCACTTTGCAGCAGTATTTCCTACTTTGTCACCCAAGGTGCAAATATGTAGTTCTTCACTTCAGTGCATTATGTCCCCCTCAAACACTTCTAATCGGGTTAAAGATGGAGGTAAGCACATTTCTGTAATGTCCGCTTTTAAGAGCGCAAATCAAGGCATATGGGTTTGGGCTGTAAACTTTGAGGAAGAAATCCCAGCCTTTCCTTTGATGCCTGCTGCTCTTCCATTCTGGGCCTGAGAGTGCTGATGGAAAGTGCTCCGGCTCTATCGATCTGGATTGTCCTGGGCTTGCCGTGTACATGGATAACACAGTGCTGCTTGAGCCTCTGTTCTATGTAAGCAGAGTTCTTGTGCAGTACTTATTGGTGAAATAAATTGTGTTCCCCTCACCATAAAAGTTATGTCCGTATATCAATTCAATTCCACGTGTCCGACCAGCAAAAAAAGTGATACTACATCTCGCATTAAGCTAGTTCTGTTTGTCAACATTTCAAAACTTGAGAGGCAGTATATCGATTAAGGATTTCTGTTGCTCATAGTTGAAAATAAAACGAAAATTAATTTCTTTAAGTACACACACAATTTTTTAGACTGTACACAGTACTAAAAGTAGCTCACGACATGGACATGCATCTTGGCAAGGCAGCTCCAGTTCTGGTAGTTTCATTAAAGGTTTGCTTCTACAGCTTGTTACTTGACATGAAAAGTCGTATCGATGCTTTGTCACTGTGTGCCAAAATAAATTCAGCTGAAACCCTTAAAGCTCACCGCCAAACAAACCTCTTATGAAGTGGTCAAATGAGAGCTATACGTGCACAACTAGTGGCTAACCTTTAGAAAAAGGTTTTGCAACTCACAATAGAAGAAAACACAGACGATTCAGCATGATTCGTGAATTAAGCTAGTTGTTAATTAACAATAAGGATTTAAGTTGTAAACAGAAAAGGAGAATACCTCCCAATTAAAACAAGCATTGGCATAGCCAAAAGGTCTCGCTTTTGGGACATAAGTGTTTAGCCATGCAACAGTTGATGTTGCACCATGGATATTGTGCTGCAGAATTAAATATTTATAAGGTCCCAAAGGCGAGACCTACTGGCTATGCCAATGCTTGTTGTTATTTGGTGTAACTCTGTTCAGTAGTTTGGGAGATATTAAAGAAAAAACTAATTTGTATATTTAGGGGTGCGAAGGCTTTGCGAACCCTCCCAATCTCTTGCAGAGATCTGATAAGCTGCCAACACTTCAGCTAGGAAGTGTTGGCAGCCATCTTGGGCCTCTGCTTCAGCTGGGTCCCAGAAAAAACATTTAACAAAAAATAAAAGAGGGCATTGTAGGAATACCCTAACCCCGTAGCTCTGGTCCTGGAGTCCGGAGGGACCCCCCATGGCCAAATAAGAATTTTTTTAAAAAATCTGCGGGAAAAATAATTGAAATAAAAATAAACCAGCACGGGCTCCTCGCTTGCTTTGAAGAGAGCCCCTGGATGAGCCTAGTCCCAGGGGCATTATATATATATATATATATATATACATATATATATATATATATATATATATTTCTTAACCACTCGTAAGCACACGTCCTGAGAGGAAATCACGAGCGCAGACCTCTTGTCGTGCCAGCAGTTTTATTTATTTTCAATCCCCATAACGGATGTCAGGACGCGTTTCGGCCGTCACAGCAGCCTTGGTCACCTGACCACACATCCGTGCAGACCCGGTATTTAAAGTGCAAATGCAACACAGGGGCATTATATATATATATTTATTTATTATATATCAACGGTGCAGTAAACTCAGCGAGTATGCAATGTCACATTCCCGGTGCCTGCAGCACTTAGATTTAGTTGGCCAGTCACTCGATTGAAAGACCTCACCAGAATCGGTGCAGGAGACGAAGATTGACAGGAAGATACCACAGCTTCAAAAACCCAAACTATTTCTCTGGGCAGCAAAGGCTGCTGTTCTAGGCCAGGGAGACTAATTTTGTAACCTCTGTCTGCCAGACCCATGCTTATCGATGCAATGACTGGCAGGTTGTTCCACCAATTTATACACGTTTACATGCCCAGCGGTTTTCTAACCAAAAATGACAGAAGGGCTTCCCCTGACATCACCACCTAACTAACAAGCATTTGCAATGCAATAGGTCTCTCATTACAAAAAGTTTGAGCTATCGGCGTTGCATTATTTTTTGCACCGCCAATAGCTCAAACTTTCAGTAATGCGAGACCTATTACATTGCAAATGCTTGTTTCTGATGTGCTTACACACAGGGTCCTGCTTACCCTCTGGTTGAGCTCCATACTCTGGTAGGTGCCTGCAAGTTTCAGTCCTAACTAAAAACATAATTTGGACGCCTGGCCCATCCTCACTGCTAGACACTGAGCTCCAAGACAAGAGTACCACTAAAAACTCATGCATGACACAAACCGCTTCCTACATAGGATAACTAGTACAACACTGCCACTACTATGTGGTTGAGAGACGAAATGAACGTTGGGGGTTACTGGGAGTGCGTTTTTGTGATTGGGATGGTGGTTTCGAACAGGCGATAAAGCGGCCTCTGTAGAAAAACGTACTTATTTTCCAAATTAGATGGTTTTGACTGATAGCAATGCGCTAAACTGTGGGGTGCTATAACTCACCTTACATGCAGCATGCCTTTTTATAAAATAAAAAACACAGCAGAATATATGATTACCCTTTGCACAAAGAACTCTGACCCGCCCCAGGACTGCCCACGCTTTGCCAAATGAAGAGCCAGTTGATGAACTAACAAGAAAGAAAGAAAGAAAGAAAGGACTCTAAATGCGTGTATTTTACCGTAACTTAATCCAGTGTCATGTTATGGGAACGAGTGCAAGCAGTTGCAAAGAATGTGCTTACAGGAGATAGTTTTTACACTGGCTACCGCTGCAATGCAACTGCCACTGAGGAGCTTCTATATGGTTTGCTTTAAAACTGGCATCCGAAAGTGGGCACAGGTTCTTCTCAGGTTGCTGTCCCGTATATTGACTCCGGTGACCACAGGCACCTCCAACAACCCCCAGCGCGGTCTACTGGGGCCTTTACCTTCCAGTAGAATACACCTAGCCGCTCCAATTCAGTGATGCTCACAGACCGGTTGGGCTGCAGCTGATGTGGCTGCCTCTGGTCCTTCGAGGACTCGTCCATATACCACGCTTCCACCTTGTTTGCAGGTCTGTGTATGCAAATAAAAGCCTGAGTCACAAGGCAAAGGAGGAGTAGAGCTGCTTTCAGCCTGCCCCAAATGGAGAGGAGCCTCGCTCTGTGTATGCAAATAAAAGCCGGAGTCACAAGGCAAAAGAGGAGTAAATCTGCTTTTAACCCGCCCCGCATGGGAGGAGCCTCGCTCTGTGTATGCAGGTAAAAGCTAGCGCCACAAGGCAAAGGAGGAGTAGAGCTTCTTTCAGCCCACCCCAAATGGGGAGGAGCCTTCAACACACCACCCCTTCCCAGCTGGTGTCGTCATTCCATGTGTGACAAAGTTGAGCAAACACCAAATTCGCCAGGAGAGGTGAAGTTGTCATCAAAATAATTATCAAGTAAATCACGCATTAGAAATGTAAACAAGAGACAAGCCCCCCCCCAACCCCTCCCCTGCTGCCTGCTAGGCAACCTGCGATGCTTGTCCAATCCCAGCGCAGCTTGCGGTGACGTAGGAGCTTACAGAAGATGAAGCTCCCGGCAGTGATCTCTTGTCTTTATGGGGCCATGTGTTTGAAACACATGGCCCCATAAAGATAAGAAACCTTTTACCACACACGTAAGTCAAGTGAGCCAGTCCAACTGGGACGGCTCTAAAAGAGAAAAGTGTACGTCTCTGGAAGTTCTTTTCCAATGGCTGGCCACCGTTTAGCATAAACTATGACGCCAGCCAATGGAAAAGAGGGGCGGGTCTTAAAGCCCTTTACAGAAGTTGCTCTAAATCATTAAATCTCGCCAGCGAGACTGCGCATGTCTGCACAGCCTACGCCAGGCGAGACCTAAAAACTTGCTGGAGATGGGGCACTACAACGAATGATGTGCGTTGCAGACAGCAGTTTAACTGCAAAAGGGAAGTCCTGTCCCTTTGTCGCCGATTCAGCGAATACTGCAGTCTCTTTTCTTTGGATGCAAACACGTGAAAATCCAGCGAATCAAGGTTACATTTAACATATTTTTCTTCAATATTCAGAGTATATGTGCGGGGGAGCTGGCAATTGGGATGCCAGTGTTTATCACAGCTCCGCAGCCTCCAACATGACTGTTATCTCTGGTTCGCATTTTGTATTTTTAAATTATGATTCACGCCCCTCACCCATTAGAACGCGTGGAGGCAGCAGAAAGCTCCTTAAATGTACATTCAAAAATAAGTTAGCTCAAATGATACAGATAATATTTATTGAGAAGGTGAGTGGCAAATAAGCTTTCCATTATTACCAAATTGCGAAGTAGCTGTGAAAAGCGATGACTTAAACAGTGTGAAATACTACACAACAGATAGTCATATGTCTGTTTATGACAAGGGCACTTGGAATGCGCCCTTTCTCGTTAATATGTGCACATATCCCTGTCTTGAGAACATTGGACTCATTAGTTTAAGTGGTTTCAAGGCTTCCAAATTTATTGGTGTATTGTCTGCACGTACATTGCTAATCCAGACACAACAACCTTTATGATGATCCCGCTTGTGTGGCTGCTGTGGTGAGCCAATCCTAATTTCACAATTCTGACCTAGAAAAGCAAGCTAACACTGGCTGAATTGCCCCACAAAGATATAAATACACTACATAACTTAGATTACCTTGAAGTGTGATTTGTGTACTTTTAAAATAAATAATAATACTAAATGTGAGATTGAAATGTACTCAACAAGTTTTAAAAATAATATTACTAAATTGTACTTATACGTAAAATTGTAGTACAATTTATATTTATTTTAAAACTGAAATTCACAGAAAAAAACAAAGGTTACAGGGACGTTATAGTTTGAAATTATTTTTTTAAAAACCTAGAAATTTACTGGCAAAAACAGGGGTGTTACAGTTGGGAAATACAATAAATTTATTTTAGAAATTCACTGAAAGAAACAAAGGTTACAGGGACATTATAGTTAGGCTCAGATTTCACCCGTACATAACAAGTGAAATTCAGCAGTTATATTTACCTGAGCTAACTATAGCTTACAGCTCGCAATGCACTGCTTATGACTTCACATATTACATCACTCATGACATGGTCAGTGACATCACTGATGACATCTCAAATGACATCACTGATTACATCATTGATACCCCCTCACACACCTACTCGCACCCCATGCAGTCTCTCATACACCCACTCATATGTACACATAAGCACTCACATACTCATTCACAGACCCATACAACTACTCACACACCCACTCACTCATCCAGTCAGCCACTGATGCACCAACTCACTTACTCATACAGCCATTCATACACCGATACAGCTTCTTACACATGCAGTCACTTACCCATAAAAGCAGTCACAGAAGCACTCACTCACTCTCCCATACAGAGTGATACTCACATATAGCAAAGTGAACTATAGAATTGTGAACATTCTACTGGAACGTTCTCAAAAAGGACCCAGACACTGGGGATAAAATAGGAATGAGACCAAGCGTAACCTATCGTAAGGTCCCCTCATTCAAAGATAAGCTGGTCAGAAGCCACTTTACCACGTCTCAAACGAATAACTGGCTGACTAAATGATATATGGGATTTATTCACTGTCAAGTGCAAAGCATGCAGAATTGGAAAGAACATGAAGGAGTTACAGGATTTCAGGGGATGAACCTTTAACATCAGTGAGAGAATCGCATGTGAATCGACATATGTGGTGTATGTCCTTGAGTGTTTTTGTGGACTAAGATACATAGGAAGCACCATATGTCCCGTCAAGAAGAGGATCCAAAATGGAGACATGAACTATGCCATTGCGAAACACCTGTGCAACCATTCCAATAAGAACTGGCAAGATGTAAAGTATTTTGGAATAGCAACGGATCCAAAAAATGAGAGAGGGGGAAATAGGACTCTAAAACTGAGATGACTGGAATCAAGAATGATTATATTTAAAACAAGGACTCCATACAGTTTAAATGGAGATGAAGAACTGTACATCCATTTATAATTGAGCATGACATACATTGGAAGTGAGACTAATATAAAAAGACATAGGGGAGAGAACTAAAAACATCTAGGATGGAAAAAGAAGGGCCTTTGGCATGTGAAGATAGTAGAGAGATTCATGCCGGACAGGAAAAAAGAAGTAAAAAGAATTAAAGACCATTTACTACATTAAGAGTTCTAGCTATGTAAGAGCACTCAGCTCGTCATAGGATAATCACACTAAGTGATGTATGATAATAGCTACAACTGATGAATTACTAAAGGAAAGTTAACTAAAGCACAAGACTTTCAAAGGCATGCAGACTTTAATGTATTACACAAGGCTTCCGGAATTAAACGCCACGTAAGGGACGATTCGCCCTGCGCGGTAGTGAAGCACACCGGAGATTTGCTCATTCCACCCCTGGCTAGATCTGTTCTATTAAATATATGCAGCCATTGGGTATATGCTTTTAATATCGTGATATTTACATGCCACATCCTTGCATCTACATTTTAAATCCATTTAAAATTTGGGTACAACTTTAAAACCTGTGAATTCATTCTGGGTTGGATTGCCTTCAGAAATAGATCTTTTGCACGCTCAGTAAAAAACCTTGTCCTGATGATGACCATGTGATTTTACAAAGGTCGAAACACAGTCAACGCACATATGTGGCCGTAACTAATGAAGGACACATTGTCTTGTTTTATGTTGCTTAAGTTTTGTCCTGAACCTGTTTTGCTATGTAATCGCTTCAGTCTGCCAGTTTTGTATGGTACAACACATCTTTTATGTGCTATTATATTGTTCTGAGCGTCACTGCCTAAATTGTTTCACTATTCATAAATTGGATAAAATTGATATACTTTTCTAATTTTTTTATATATCTCTATATAGTTTTCCCTATATCGTTTCTTTTTCACCTTCTTCTTTAACAATTTAATCTGTTTGTATCACTAACAGTTTGTAAAATTTGTATGTCCATGTAAATAGTATCTTGAACCACTGTTAGCACTAAGTATTAATTGCCCCTGGTTCAGGTGTTAAGGGCTGCCCCTGTTGGTAATGATTTAATGTACTACAAACACAGAACAGTAAACGAACTTGGCATGAGCACTGAGCTCTTCAAAACCCGGCATGAAATCAAAATGGGCACTGAGCCTAAAACACTGCAAGTGTCAGATTGTGTCCCTAGGAAAGATAATGAAAACAACTACAAACCAACCAGAAGATAAAATCCCCGAATAAAAAAATACAATCAATAAATAGAATATAACGAACAATGTTACCGGTAGCACCGAGCAACTTAATGGAACTATAGCTTTAACCGTTGTATGAGAAATGCGTTGGTGGTGGTTGTGGTGAAATTTGCACGTTTGCAAATAAATTAAGTTTGAGGCAATCTGCTCTCTTGGAGTTCAGTGATTTTGTAATTTTTGGTGGCTCATAGATGCGAGGGGCAGTCTACCCTCGACACCAGCAACCGCTGTGAAAAGGGCGCACTCCTACGGACTGATTGTTAATTAAAGTTATATATATATATATATATTCACTGAAAAAACCATAGGTTTCACACATGTTATAGTTAGCGGAAATTTTACTGATAAAAAACCAATGAAATTCCCCCGTTATAGTTAGTGCAGGCAACTATAACTCACGCGACCGCAATCCTCTGCTGATGCTAATACTGTATTTAGACACTTATTTGCCCATGTCTTCTTCCATACATTTTTAGCTATACATATATTACAAATATTTTTTTTTTCATAAAGACACATATGTCATCAGCAGAAGATTGCGGTCGCGTGAGTTATAGTTGCCTGCACTAACTATAACGGGGGAATTTCATTGGTTTTTTATCAGTAAAATTTCCGCTAACTATAACATGTGTGAAACCTATGGTTTTTTCAGTGAATTTGCAAGGTTTTTGAAATGCTAATTCCTAACTATAACGTGTGTGAAACCTATGGTTTTTTCAGTGAATTTGTACGGTTTTTTAAATGCTAAGTTACTTTACGCCATTCGTGGCGTGCGCGCCCACTTAACGCAGTTCGTTCCGTGCGCGCACGGTGCGCTTCGCGCACCGTGCGCGCACAGTAAGCACGCGGTGCGCTTCGCGCACCGCGCGCCCACTTTACGCAGTTAGTGCCGTGCACGCACGGTGGGCACGCGGTGCGCTATGCGCACCGCGTGCCCACGTTACGCTAGATGGGCCATGTACGCACGATGCGCTTCGCGCACCGTGCGCACATGGAGGACATATGATGCACTTCGTTTTGAAAGGTAATATTTTAATTTTTCGTAATTTTTATAAGCCATGCACAAATGGTGCCCTTCGGGCACCATTTGCCCACGGGGTGGAGAGAGTGTGGATAATTTTTTTTTTTATTATTTTTTATTTAAATATTATAGTTTATCTCAGGTGTAATAAGCAATGCACAATTGATGGCCTTCGGCCACCAATTGCACACGGGGTGGGGAGAGTGTGGATAATTTTTTTTTTTTTATAATTTTTTACCGTACGCGTACGGTAAGCGTAATCGGCGAAATTAGCGAAAAAATAAAAATTCCGTTTTTGGCTTGGGGGATCTTTGGGGACTCCCTCAACATGGCTATGTGTGTGGGAGCTGTCTAAACAGCCCCTTTACATGTTTTTGTGCTTTATATTTTAAACATCTCTCTCAGTGCGAGAGAGAAAATGGCGGCCGCCGCTTCCTGGTTTCGGCCGATTCGAATGTTTACTAAGATCTAAGAGCCAATCAGAATCGCGCTCGCGCACGCCACCGTACGCGTACGGTAAGCGTACCGTAAGCGCACCGTAAGCTGGCTCAGATATATTATTGATTTAAAGGCTATTTTCTCAGAATCTACTGAACAGATTTACACCAAACCTACAAAAGGCACTTCCTTGACCTGAGGACTACCTCTCTGCCAAATTTCTAGTAATTCTGTTCAGCCGTTCGGGCTGTAGCCCTGTCTAAAGGTCCTATGGAAAAATGCATGGGAAAAACGCGTTTTGGGACCCCCCTTTTATCTCAGCCCCCGCTTGACGATTCCCCCCGAGACTTTCAGGGTAGGAGCGGAGCGTAGCGCCCCACCTATTTTGAAAAATTCGCGAGGATTCGTCGACCGGCGCCAAAGTTATTCAAAATAGAATGTTGCGGATTTCCTATGGAAACGTGGTCCTAACTATAATAACTACCTACTGGCGACCGCCAGTAGGTAATATATATATATATATATATATATATATATATATATATATATATATATATATACAGAGAGACAGACAGACAGACAGACGCCTTTGGGTCTGCCTGCCTGTTCCATTGGTCTGTTTCACTGTCATTTATACTCTTATTCCATCCGTGAGGGTGAACTGCCTAGTGTAATGAATGGCTCAGTCGACATCAGTCACTTTTAAGTTCTTATAGTACCTGAGCACTCCGGATCCAGGACATGTGCCCCTCTTCCATAGTTTAGTACCGAACCTAACCAAAAGGTAAAGTTAGACCACCTGAAGAGTGGCAAATAGTGTTCAAATTGGAAAAACAGGTAAAGTGTAGTGTAGTTTCCATTTACCTTCAATAGTTCCTGGCTACTATGGCAAAAGATAAGATGCCACTCTTTGATGTGGTTGCTGATGTTGTGAGGCCACAGTTGTTGAGCTAAACATTTCTCAGCTATCTTAGATAAGAATAATGTGTTTTGAGGCTGATATAGCTGGGTTGTTGCAGGATGCCCAAAGTGTTTTTCCCCCAGCATTGGCATCACACAGGTTTAAGAACATCTGGAATGTTCCTACTGGGCTGGGTTGACAACTGCATGGAAGTGCAATGTACTTTTTAAAGACTTGAGATCTAAGGGTGTCTCCAGTGAATGAGGAGGCATTCATACTATATACAACTTCTAAAATGTAATTTGACAACTTAGTAAGGCAAAACATAAATTGTTTATTTTTCTCCCTCCATTCTGTCGGCTAAAATAAAAGTCTTACAGATTTCAACGGTATCAGGTGATTGCGGCTTCTATTGACTGATGGAGACACAAAGGTTATTTTAAAAGTTGCACCCCTGGTTAAATGTATTGTGATAGAAGTGTAGTTGTTTCACTCATTCTTTGATAACCTCCATCTTCATCCAGTACCTTGCGTTTTCAAATGGAAATTGCTCTCAGCAGACAGAAAATAGGTTTTATTATGCTTTCAGGTTCATTAAATAATTTTAGATAATTTTTTTCACTTTCAACAGCCATTTTAAGAGCTGTGTGCCTTCTGTAGTTCTTTTTATCTACTGTACTTTTTTTTAGGTCTCTCCTACTGACAGGTTTTAGCTGTCTGTTTTTAAATGATCTGGTGTGGACCATACCAAAATCTAGTAGTTGACTGAGAGCCAGCTCATTGCTTACCATTGGTTGGCTTTGTTGTCAATCTACTTGCTTGCATATTATTTGATGACTTACCTTGCTCTTCTGGTTTTTGTCCCCCCCCTTGGAGCATAGCTTCTTAACAACATGTTTGATAAGATTACATGAATTGTCTCACAGCTTACATTCAGTGAACTATTTTGTTTTCCTTTTTCTTTAGGTATTTCATGAGAGTGCATATGTTTTCTTGCTCTTTCCCTCGTGTGCTGCTACCCCCTCTAATACCCACTACTCACACCAGAGGCCTCTGTGTTGCTTCCTTGTTCATCCACCCCACACCTCATCTCCCCCAAATTGTCCATTCTTTCCCTCACCTGGTCGTTTTTTGCTTTATTCTTTTTAATTTATCCCCTACGCCACCTCACTACAAGCTTTCGTTGATCCCATGCCCACTTCCCATTGCTTCCCCCACATTGACTTCTCCCTCACCTGCTTGCCCTACCTCTTCCATGGTGACACATTATTTTTCCCAACTTTTCAGGGTCTGACAGCTGACATTTGCTGCTGGGCCACATTGTATTCAAACAAGCATTTACAATGCAATGGTCTCGGCATTGGTAAAGTTAGAGCTATTGGCATTGCTCATGACATTATTTTTGTTTATGTTTTTGTTTTTAAAACATTTAAAGAAACGGCATTGTCATGAGCAATGCCAATAGCTCTAACTTTAACAATGCCGAGACCGTTGCATTGTAAATGCTTGTTTAAGGTGCAATAGGTGTATTTATTGAACTCCGGGCCACATTTACAAAGATTTTGCATCGGGGTTCTGACGCTTTTTCAATGCTGCTCCAACATAAAATCTTTTTTGGTATTTAAAAAACACGCAAATATTGATTTTCTTCTTTCCCTGGTAATACTTACATAGAAGTGGCGCAACGCAGCATAGCAAGCAAAGTTGCAGTGCTGCGTTGCATTGCATGTTCTCTGTTCCCGACGGTACTGTGCTTTCCCTTATATGACGCTAGATATGAATGCATAGCGTCACTCTTATTCCCTCGTCTCACTGCTGCTTCTGTCTCGTTTCACTTTCCGCTAGCGCCAAGATGCTCCTTGGAGTGAACGCAGCGCTCTGTAAATAAACTCATTCATTCATTGCCCTTAGAGAGCAGAACGGAACCACATCTTCAAAGAAATTGTGCAGTTCTGGTCCCTCACGCACTGGCACTATTTGGGCTGCTTAGTGTTAACTTGAGCACCCTTGGGCTATGGTGCGAGGGTGTCTGTGTTGTGGTCAGGATCGATTTTGTGCAGAAAGGGGTAACTTCCTGCACAAAAACCATACCTTGAGGCTATTTCTTCTTTGCACATGCTGCAGAGTTCAGCACACGTTCAAAGAGGAAATATTTATGAACGGTAAAGATATTTCTCATCATTACGCTAGCCTCAGGTCTGTCTCTCTTTGTAAATATGAGTTTGTGTCAAAAATCATTGGTAGAACCAAGGGAATGCCCATGCACCACCCATTGAACGCCAACGTGATGCAAAGTAACGCAAGGCACCACAATGCTCTGCAGTGGAGTAGCAAGGTCAGGGGGTACCCGGTGTAGAAACTTTGTCACCCCCGGCTTGACAAAATGGCAAAAATATGTCTTTAAAAGACATATATTTGCCGTTCTGTCACCCCCCTCAGGGATTGCTTGTCACCTCCAGCTTGACAAAATAGCAAAAATATGTGTTTAAAAGACATATTTTTGCCATTTTGTCACCCCCTTCACTGATGACACCTGGGGCGGCCCGCACCCACCGCACCCCCCTTCCTGCGCCACTGCTGCTCTGCTTTGTGCTACTTTTTCTTACAAAGCAACGCAAATCAACATTTGCATGGCTTTGTAAAAACCCAAATAGATTTTGCATCGGGCCTTGTCAAACAACTGACACCACCACGACACAAAATATTTGTAAATATGGGCCTAAACGAATAACGTTAATTGCATAACTAAACACAAAAGAATGACGTTTGGCGTTAAAAGGAAGAGAGAAGGATGTAACCTCACAGTCTCTGAACTGTGCAATATGCTGTCCTGAACTCATAACCCGGCTAACACACTTGGCCAAGCTGTGTGGTCCACAGCCCATAGCTGTACTTGATTACTTTCAATAATTGTCACTTAACGCAACGATATAACCGTATGTTCTTGAGACACTGTCAAATGTTGATTATATATATATATATATTAATGTATGTATATATGTCAAAAACTTTAAAATTATATATATATATATATATAGATATATCTATATATCTCAAAGGATTTAAAATTATATATGTATATATATATGTATATATATATATATATATATATATATATATATATATATATATATATATATATATATATATATATATATATATATAATTTTAAAGTCTGATATATTTTTGTGACGTCTGTTGCCTGATTTATATCTCTTGATGATTTGCTTGTGCTCTGGCTCTTGAAGCCGAACCAGACACCTGGCTTTGCTACCCCCAAGTCTGTCATTGTCCCCCGCGTGCCGTGGTGTCCCCTAAGTCTTCGGGGTACAGGGATCTCACAATACGCCGCCTGGCTCCGCTGGCCTCGAGGTAAGGTCGCGACTCCCGGAGCCGGGAAGTGAATTCAGATTTGGAAAGTTGTTTAACTCGATTATTTCGCCCCAGGTTCTATGATCAATGAATAGATTAATGTGTGCATCTTTGAAAAGCTGTGCTCCTAGCTTTGGAAGGCGCTGTCACGTGGCCACGTGTTGGTGCGGTTGTGACTCGTTCCTTTCGAACGCGTCACGATGAGTTTGATGCGCGCGGACGGCCGGCGAAGCGCTGCCAGTAAACAAGGACATGTTTGTAACCTTTTGTCCTTAGTCGTCTAGTATATCAGACGTGGCCGATGCACCTGTGCTTTCTGCTTAGGCAGCTGAGAATGTAAAGAGATTTAAACTTCCGCTCAGCGCTCTGAAGCAGCATCCTTGCGGTGTAGGCGCTATGGGGCAGGCCACAAATAAACAAAGTTTACCACCCATGCGTTTGAACGCGAGTGGGTTTGTTACTGGCAATTTACACGACGTCACAACATTTTTACTTTTAGTCTACAGCGCTGCAACAAGAAAGATTAACGTTGAGAAACTAATATAATGTTTAGACACTCACTACATTAATGTATTTATTATAAATAAAAATCATGTTTGTGAAATGAATTTGGGTTGGTTGTTTCGGTGACATGCTGTCAGAGACCGATTTTCTTTTGTCATGCTCAGAGCACTGCTGGGGGGTCGGGGGGTCATGCAGATCCTGGTGTCTGTCCAGCCGCTGGCATGCAGCTCAAGAGAGAGGCATTCTGGGAAAGCGAGCACAATTTGTTATCAAAGGACAGTCATCATGTCACATGCCATTAATCGGAGACGAAGCTATGGCGAGTAACCCTGCCGCGTGCAGGGAGTGTCTTCTGAGTTGAGCACTTTGAGAAAACTCGGTGTTGCCCAAAGGTACTTGACAGCGAGTCCAGGGCAGAATCGTGTAACCTGCCTCACTGCCTACGGATTTGGGCGCTGTGCAAGTTGTGATGCAGGCCAGTGTATCTGGGCAGTAACGTCACTTGATTGATTGTCTTCAGAGTTGGACGCTCTGAGAGTCGAGTTGAAGGGCAGTGGTTTGGGACAGTAATGATGTCATGCGTCTGAATGGCTTGAGTGTGACTCTCCAAGAGTTGATGTGCAGGGCAGTGCTTCTGTGCAGTAATCTTTCCTTGGTCCAAATGTCTTTAAAATTAAACATCGAGAGCTAAGGTGCAGGGCAGTAGAAATGGGCAGTAATCATGTCACCATCTGACGACCTTGAACGTGGCGCTCTGAGGATTGAGGGTCAAGGCAATGGTGGGCTGTAATCTGTCATACATCTCAGAGTTGGGAATTCGGAGAGCTGAGGTGCAGGGCAGTAGGAATCGGCATTAACCATGTTACAAGCATGTCTGCTAAACTCCCAGATCCGCAGGGCCCTGGCCACACCTGCTCGCGCCAATACTCACGTCTATTAGACGCCCGGGCTCTGTACTCTTACCTGCTGGATTGCTTGCCGCTGGTCCCAGGATAGGCTGCAAGGAGCGGTGGAGGGCGCCCCTTCCTCGTGGTCCTGTGAGATGCTGGGAGCGGGGGGCAGGATCCATGGCTTAGTTCCATTCGTCATCAGAGTATAGAAGAGACAGGCAGCCACCCCAAGAGCCAGGAAGAGAGGCCGCCAGCACAAGCGTCGACGGCATTGACGGCACCCCCAAACCTGCTGCCAGAACATGTCACAGACTTTTCCACATCGATATAAACCAGCCTGTCCTGCTCGCTGCCCTCAAAGCAGTACTCTGCCCGTTTCTCAGAGTCAGACCCGTGGGGGCTGCCTGCGGAGTCGTTGGTCCCAAAATCCATCATTCCTTGAAAAAACCCCATCCATTGATGGTTGACGTGTGCGGGACATGTGCAAAACGGAAGTCTCGTCCCCCCTGTGCTGACCTGTCCCGTCAGAACTTTCTCGAACGCGGAGGCAGCACTCCGGCCTTCCTTCAGCAGCGCAGCATCCTGACTTGATTTAGTTACAGCACGAGAACGCGACAAGCTAAATAAAGGAAATCAAAATACCAGTCTGGAGCCTGTCCAGGCTTACTGGCAACCCCTCCCTACTTTTAAAAGCATTGACTTGTCTAACTCAGCCGGTTTAAGGGACATTTCCTTTGCAAGGTTTGAACTGTTGTCTCGTGAGCTAAATTCTCCCCTCCGAGTTACAGGGCAGAGGCTGAGGCGGCTGGAATCTGCTTTTAATTTGCCTGGTCCAGATGTAACAAGGCCGAGCAAAAGGCAAGCACACCACTGCCTTTCTCCGAGGCAGAGCAGAAATGCCTCGGAGAAAGGCAGCGGCATTTTCGGATTCGGGGGCGTGTTTGTCTTTTCTCTCCTCCAGCCATTGGCTGGAGGAGATAATTAGACTTCTTGCAAAAAACATGCCCCCCGATCCGAAAAGGACGGGGCCTAATCGGAATGACTGACCTCTTCTCCAATGGCTGGCCAGCATTCAAGAGGCCAGCCAATGCAGAACAGGGGAGAAGAGGGGCGGGTTCAAGCCCCTCTTCTCCAAGTCATTAAATCTCGGATCGAGACTGCGCAAGCGCAGCCTTCGAGCCGAGACCTAAAAAGGACTTTTGCACAGGTAAAAATTCATTTGAGCAAATTTGCTGCTCTAAGTGGTTTCTTCCATTTTGCAATAAAAGAAAAGAAAATAGCTCTTGTGTCATTCCTTTTGCATGTGCAGGCATGATAGCACATGCATATATAATCAATCATGCATCCACATACAGAATGAAGCTGCCGCCAACAGCATCCGGATGCATATGAGTGCAGGAGAGAGGAGAGGAGTTGGCCTAACGGCTAGGGCGCTCGACCTCGGACCTGGGGAACTGGGTTAGAGTCTTGGTAATGACGCTGAACATCCTGTGATTCTGGGCAAATCACTTAATCTCCCTGTGCCTAACAAAAAAAATGAGTGTGTGTCCTCATGTAATGTAACTGGTGCTATGTAAAGCGCTCTGGTACCTGATTGGATTCGGGTCAAGTTCGCGCTATATAAAACTCTGCAAAAA